>NC_143584.1:72489242-73089242 GCF_048544385.1 Mastigoproctus giganteus | reverse complement strand
GGAAGCATTCAAAGAACTTATCGTGGAAGCTACTAGGCTTTACATACCAACTAAGAAATATTGTTCAAGGTTTAGGCCTAAATGGTTGTCAGATGAACTAATGAGGCATATGACAGAGAAGAAAAATGCATGGGATACATACAAATTAACACGTGACACGGACGCCTATGATAGATACAAGTTGATCTGTAACCAAGTTACAAAGGGGGTTAGGCAGGCGAAGGCAGATTACGAGAGATCCTTGGCAAGGGATGCGAAGAAAAACAGCAAAGAGTTCTTTACTTATGTAAACTCTAGAAGGAAGGGGATGAATCAGATTGGTCCACTTGAGATCGATGGGTCAACTGTTGATGACCCTGCTCGGGTAGCTAACAAACTAAATGAATATTTTGCATCGACATTCACACATGAGGAGTTATTCAGCGAGGGGAATGCCAGAGGTGTATTCAACTCTAGCAGTAAGCTAGAGAATCTTGTAATAACTGAGAGCAAAGTGGAGGAGAAATTGTTGAAGATAAACACAAGAAAGGCACCTGGGGTGGATGGGATCTATCCAGTTATATTAAAGGAGGCAGCAAAGGAGGTAAGCAAACCCTTAGCCATAATTATGAGAGCTTCCTTGGACTCAGGGGAGGTACCCATTGACTGGAGATGTGCAAATGTGACCCCAATTCACAAAGGGGGATCAAAGGCTGACACAAGTAATTATAGACCTGTGAGTTTAACTTCTGTTCCCGGAAAATTAATGGAGGCACTGGTGAAAGAAGCACTGCAGGATCATCTAGACAAGACTTCAGTTATAGCTAGGACACAGCATGGTTTTGTTAAGGGGAAGTCTTGCCTGACCAATTTGATTGGATACTATGATGCAGTCACAAAAGAACTGGATGCAGGGAATAACTTTGATATTATATACTTGGATCTTAGAAAGGCTTTTGATACTGTTGCACATGGAAGACTGCTGCACAAATTGGAGCAGTGTGGCATTGGAGGCAAGTTGCTGCTATGGATAAAGGGGTGGTTGAGGGGGAGAAGACAGAGAGTGGTAATCAATGGACACTGCTCATCGTGGACTAATGTTATTAGTGGAGTCCCTCAGGGTTCAGTATTGGGGCCTTTATTGTTTTCTGTATTTATAAATGATATTGATGATGGTATATCAGGCTTAATGTCCAAGTTTGCAGACGATACGAAGGTTGGCAGGGTTGTCAAGGACACTACTGACACTATGCTGCTGCAACAGGATTTGGAAAGGTTGAGCAGATGGGCTTCGAGGTGGCAAATGAAGTTTAACATTGACAAATGTAAAGTACTACATATGGGAAACAGCAACCCCAGAGCAACGTATCAACTCTGTGGTACTACACTGACAGTGGTAGAGAATGAAAGGGACCTGGGGGTGGTGGTGCAGGCAGATATGAAGTTCTCTGAGCAGTGCAGACGAGCTGCAAGAGTAGCTCATGGTGTATTGTCAATGATATATAGGAATTTTTCTAGCAGGGATAAGGAGGTGATTATTCCCTTGTATAAGGCAATGGTCAGGCCACACCTAGAGTACTGTATACAGGCCTGGAGGCCTCATTTCAGGAAGGATGTAGAGCTGCTGGAACGAGTACAGAGAAGGGCAACTAGATTGGTGAATGGGATAAAGGGGTTCTCTTACGAAGAAAGGCTTAAGTTTTGCAAATTACAGTGTCTGGAAACTAGGCACCAGCGGGGTGATCTGATAGAGGTGTACAAAGCCTTGAATGGTTTGAGCATGCTAAATGCTGATGGGATTCTTCCTCTAGCTCAGAAAAATCACCTGAGAGGGCATAAATTCAAATTGAGGAAAGACAGATGTAGGATAGATGTGCGGAAATTTGCCTTTAGCCAGCGGGTGGTTGGTGGGTGGAACAGACTTCCATCCCTTGTCGTGGAAGTTGATAGCCTAAATAAGTTTAAGGCTCAGCTGGACAGGTATTTCGAACGAACAGAGGGGTGAAGTGGAAGTGGTTATTTTTATTTATTTATGTTACTTTTTTTTTTTTTTTTGGCTGATGCTGCATAAGCTTGCTTTCTTGCATCAAATGCCTCTACTAATGCTAATGCTAATTAATTGTGAAAACTATTAGACTTTTCATACCTATTAAGAAATATTGTTCAAGGTTTAGGCCTAAATGGTTGTCAAATGAACTAATGAGACTTGTGGTAGAGAAGAAAAATGCATGGGATGCATATAAATTATCAGGCGACACAGAAGCCTATGGCAGCTATAAGCTACTCTATAATCAACTCACAAAGGAGATTACGAGAAATCATTGGCAAAAGATGCTAAGAAAACATCAAGGGTATCATTTCTTATATAAACCTCTAAAAGGAAGGGGAAGAATCAGATTGGTCCACTTGATATCAATGGTTTGATTGTTGATGATCCTGCTCAGATAGAAAACAAACTGAATGAGTATTTGCATCAACATTCACACGAGGAGTAATTAAAGAAGGAAAATTCCAGAAGTTTATAAAATTGTAACAGGGTGCTTAATGATTTTGCAATAACTGAGAGCAAAGCGGAGGAGAAATTGTTGAAGTTAAACATAAGAAAGGCACCTGGGGTGGATGGGATCTATCCAGTTATATTAAAGGAGGCAGCAAAGGAACTAAGCAAACCCTTAGCCATAATTATGAGAGCATCCTTGGACTCACAGGAAGTCCCCACAGACTGGAGATGTGCAAATGTATCCCCAATTCACAAAAGGGTGACATGAGTAATTACAGAAGGTGACACAAGTTATTACAGACCAGTTGGTTTAACTTCTGTTCTTGGTAAAATAATGGAGTCACTGGTTAAAGATGTTTTGCAGGATCATCTAGACACGACTGCAGCAATAATTCAGACATTGCATGGATTTAAGGGAAAGTCTTGTCTGACAAATCTGATTGGATACAATGTGTGGTTCCAAAGAAACTGGATGCAAAAAATAATTTTGATATCGTTCATATAGGGGCTCACATCTGGTGAGTATGGGCTTGGCGCACCCAGGGTCCTGAGCTGGATATCATCATTCTTCTTCTTCTTCTTCTTGGTGATTCCCTTTTACTTCTCTCTCTCTCTCTCTCTCTCTCTCTCTCTCTCTCTCTCTGAGGGAGACTCAGAATTTTTTTTTTTTTTGGCTGGTGCAGCATAAGCCTTAGGCTTCCTTTCACCATATGGCCATTACTAATACTAATAACTAATATACTTGGATTTAAGGAAAGCTTTTGACACTGTTGCGCATGGCAGACTACTGCACAAATTGGAACAGAATGGTATTAAGGGCAAGTTGCTACAATGGATAAAAGAGTGGTTGAGTGGGAGAAGACAGAGAGGGGTAATCAATGGATGCTGCTCTTCGTGGACTGATGTTATTAGTGAAGTGCCACTGGGTTTGGTGTTGGGCCCACTGTTGTTTTGAATATTTATCAATGATATTGATGACGGTATATCAGGCTTAGCGTTGAAGTCTGCAGATGATACGAAGGTTGGCACCGTTGTTAATGACAGTAATGGCAGTGTGCTACTGCAACAATATCTAGAAAATTTGGGTAGATGGAACTCGAAAGGAATGTACCAACTGTGTGGTTATTTTTTATTTATTTATTTTATTTATTTTATTTTTTATTTATTTATTTTTTTTTTTTTTTTGGCTGATGCTGCATAAGCTTGCTTTCTTGCATCAAATGCCTCTACTAATGCTAATGCTAATACTGTGTGGTACTACACTTAGGGGGGAACAAAATGAAAAAGACCTGGGAGTAATTGTGCAGCCAGATATAAAGTTTTCTGAGTAATGCAGACAGGCTTCAAGAGCAGGTCATGGGGTTTTGTCAATGATATATAGGAATTTTGCTAGCAGAGAAAAGGAAGTGATTAACCCTTTGTATAAAGCAATGGTCAGGCCATGCCTTGAGTACATACAGGTGTGGAGCCCTCATTTTAGGAAGGATGTAGATTTGCTTGAGCATGTACAGAGAAGGGCAACAAGATTGGTGAGGGGAATGAAGGGATCCTCTTACCAAGAGAAGCTTAAGTTCTGAAAACTGCAGCAGCTAGAGACTAGGCACCTGTGAGGTGATCTGATTGAGGTGTATAAGGCCCTGAATGGGTTCAGCACACTGAATTCTAATTCAATTCTTCCACTTGCTCAGATTACAAACCTAAGGGGCCATAAATTCAAATTGAGGAAAGACAGTTGTTGAATAAATGTGCAGAAATGTGCCTTTAGCCAGTGAGTGGTTAATTCTTGGAACAAACTTCCATTTGTTGTTGTGGAAGTTGATAGCTTAAATAAATTCAAGGAGGAACTGGACAAACTTTTAGGGGGAATGGTTGTGTGAATTTGTTTTTTTTTTTTAATTTTTTGGTTGATGCTACATAAGCTCAGACGCTTGCTTTCTCACATCAAATGCCTCTATTACTATTACTATATAAAAATTCCTTGTCTCCATTCTTTGCTTTCCAAGCCTTGACGTTGTCACAGACATTCTCTCAGATATGCCAAACAAGCTGTACTTGCTACCTGAGAGTCTAAAACGCTGATGGAACTGATATTCAGGTGACACTCAAGTCAAGTGGACTCAATTTCGGCCAAGTCTGGACGGTCTGTGACAGCCAAATCCTCTGCTATGGTGGGACTGTTAGTAATCCTGGGTATAACCTCCATGCACAAGCACATGGTGGGTGACCACCCAGGTGTGAATCAACGTAAGCAGGGGTCAAGGAGTGGCGCCCACACCACATGGAGGAACGCCACCCCTCTATGTTACCAGGCAGTACTAGGTGATAGATGACTCTCATCAACCGGTGAAATACCACCACTTTGCTTATTGGAGGCTTGAAGTGGTGGAACCCATGTTTAGTCTCTAGAGCTAAGTTCCGGTCAACCCTTCCCTATCTCTTCCATCATGCAGTATGATTGATGACTTTTGAGGTTATGATGAACATTGTGGCGAGATCCAATATTCCTTACATTTCGAGGGTACAGCTCTAAAACAGTGTTCGCAGGCCGGCCGCTAGTTAGTACACCGGACTGAACCTATTGGTAACTCTCCAGGAGGATTCCGGATAAGCTAGTGTATAATCTTGCTACCTCTACTCTGCCAGATAGTGACTAGAGGGAGTCCGAGTAGTGTGTATGTGGGGAGCATTGTCGAGGCCAATTATGTCAAGGATCTGGGTATATTCTTACCACGTGTATGCCATGTCCAAAAATTTCATTACTTCATACAGCATATCCCACCCACTTTTTCTTACTATTAAATACACTATGAATTGTCAAACTAATAGAGCAAGCTTATCTGAGAAAAGATCTAAACCTCCCAAGCACTTCCTAATTCATTTCGCAAATATACGTGGTCTCAATTCTAATCTCAACGATGTCCATTTCCACTTGCAGTCTGCCAAACCTCATGTACTTTTTCTGACAGAATCTCAGTTATCGGTTAATTCCACTACTGCTCATCTCAGATGCCCAAATTATTCGCTGTATGATTCCTTTCGCCTCAAAGGTGGTACTTGTGCATATGTCCATTCTGATATTCCCTGTCAGAGACTTGGCAATTTGGAATCTCCTCTCTTTGATCTTCGTTGGCTTAAAATCTCTCTACCTCATTGTGTCAAATTTATCTGTTGTCTCTAACGTTCTCCCAAATCCACTAATCACTTGGAGCTCTTTGCAACTTCACTTTCTCCAGTCCAACTTTCCTAACAGTGAGGTAATTTTCCTTGGTGATTTTAATGTTCGCAACTCCAGCTGGCTTCCGTTTTCTAGTCACACCGACCCAGCAGGTCGAAATGCTGAGGCTTTTGCAATTACTAATGACCTAGCACAGATTGTTCATTTACCTACAAGAATATCGGACAATCTTAATCATACAGCCAATGCACTTGTTCTTTTTCTCACAAACAACCCTTCTTTTTTTTTTTTTTTGATTTGGTAGTTGTTGGCGCATCGGCTTCTGTGGCCATATTGCACCTCCCAAGGTTTTTGCAGTACTTTGATCCAAGCCTGAGGCGGGAATCGAACCCGCGACCTTTGGGTTGCCGGGCAGGTACTTTACCCACTTGGCTAGCCCGGTCGGCACAACCCTTCTAAGTACACAGTCAAAGTGAGAGGTCCTTTAGGCACTTCAGATCACAACTTGGCGATTGTCTCTTCTCCAATGGAACCTTTATCTCATGGCTATTCCCAACCTCGTGTTGTTTGGCATTACAAGAATGCAAAATGGGATGACCTGCGAGACTTCTTTTCTCCTTTTCCTTGGTCAGATTACTGTTTCAAAACTTCTGATGTCAACGTTTGCTCAGATCGTGTCAGTGAAATTATTCTTGCAGGAATGGAATCCTTTATCCAACAATCCACTTTAAAATCTCATCCTTTATATAAACCTTGGTTTTCCAATAAATGTGCTAAGGCTGTTCAAGATAAGAATGTTGCATATCGTAATTGGCTTGTTTCTAATTCTTCAGTTTCATTTTCTGCGTACACCAAAGCTTGCAACAATTGTAAAGCAGTTATTAATCAGTCCAAACTAGAGTTTGAACAGGCTAAGAGTAGAAAACTTGCTTCTTGCCCTAATGGTAGCCGAGCATTCTGGTCTCTTGCCAAAGCTACTGGCCACAACTTTTGCCCATCTCTGCTCCCACCTCTGTCCAAACCAGATGGTTCTGTTGTCACTTCAGCCAAGGATAAAGCTGACCTGCTAGCATCCCATTTTTCTTCCAGCTCATGTATTAATGATATTGGTAAAACACCTCCCACCATTCCCATTCAATGCCTCCTGTGGTCTTCCCTCAAAAGGATATCAGAAGGATTTTGATGAATCTTGATGCTAAGAAAGCTCCAGGTCCTGATGGTATTTCTACACTTGTTCTCAAAACCTGTGCTCCTGAACTTACTCCTATTCTTTGCCGCCTTTTTCCACTTTCTTATTCCAAAGGTGTTTTTCCTTCTGCTTGGAAATTTGCTCATATCCAGCCAGTTCCTAAAAAGGGTGACAAATCCCTCCCATCCAATTATAGTCCCATTGCAATTACTTCTATTCTTTCTAAAGTAATGGAGAAATCAATTAACTGCCAACTCTTAAACTACCCAGAAACCTTCCGTCTGATCAACGATCACCAGTATGGATTCCGTCAGTGTCAATCCGCTGGTGATACTCTGGCTTATATTACCCATTTATAGACTAATTCAATGGAAAGGTTCGGTGAAACACAAGTAGTTGCTCTTGACATCTCAAAGGCTTTTGATCGTGTTTGGCATAAAGGTCTTCTAAACAAGCTTCCATCTTATGGTTTGCCAACTGTTTTTAGTAATTGGCTATCTATCCAGTTTTCTCTCTCTCTCTCTCTGATCGCTCACTGAGGGTGATGGTAGATGGCGCTCGGTCTTCTAACTTCTCCACTAATGCCGGTGCGTCTCCGTAGCCAGGTGGGCAGGAGCAGCAGTGCGTAGCACACGCTTGTTGATTAGACCGGGGTTCGAGCCCATGTCCACCAAATACGGAGGATGCGGAAAGGTCAGGAAATGACCACCGCATATCCCCGGAGCAATATGGCTTTAGTTGCTAATGCTCCTAAAAAACCAAATAACAACAACAACTAATGCCGGTGTCCGCCCAAGGTTCAGTTCTTTCCCCCACTCTTTTCCTCTTGTATATTAATGACCTTCTTCCATTGACAGGAAATCCTATCCATAGTTTTGCCGATGATAGCACATCGGCAAAACTTGAGAAAATTGAGAGAGTTGAAGCTGAAGCTGATTGAGAAACCTTGTCCTCAATCAGCTTCAGCTTCAACTTCTCGAAAATCTGCTACCAATTCCTTAAATGCTGATCTCCAGGTAATTCTCCAGTGGGGCAAAGACAACTTAGTTGATTTCAACCCTTCTAAAACTCAGTCTTGTCTTATATCTCGCAAAAAGCATTCTTCTGCTCCTATGCTTATCTTTAGTGACACTCCAATTTCTAGGCAAAATGATATATATCTCTTTTGGGGATTACCCTGACTTCTAATCTCTCTTGGCACAAGCACAAAACAAATATTGGTTCCTCTGCATCTAAAAAATTTGGTTTTCTCTTTCGCTCTCGCCGTTACTTTTCTTCCAAACAGCTGCTCACTCTGTATAAATCGCAAATCCGCCCTGCCATGGAATATTGTTCCCACATCTGGGGTGGTACCCCCAAAACCTCTCTCAGGCTTCTTGATTTCATTCAGAAGAGGGCAGTTAGGTTAATTAATGATTCATCTCTAACAGAGTCTCTCCACTCGCTTTCTCATAGACGTACTGTTTCTGCTGCATGCCTCTTCTGCAGATACTTCCATGGGCACTGTTCTTCTGAATTGGCTTCTATAATTCCCGCTCTCTCTTTCAAAACAGTCCGAACACGTGCCGCCACCAGCCAACATCTATTTACTGTCCAACTTCAAACACACAGAACCAACTTTTCATCTTCCTCATTTATTCATTCAACTGCCGTTTTCTTGAACAACCTTCCTTCATACGTATTTCCTGAAAATTACAATCTACAGAAGTTCAAGTCCAATGTCAACAAATATCTTCTTTCATCTTCTCAACCTCCAACCCAAGCACAGTACTAAGTACTATAGGTTCTAATACCTCTCGTGTTTGGGGTTCACATAAAAAAAAAAAAAAAAAGCCAATGCTTTCTCATATGCAGCTTTGGCATCCATGACCTTATTTGAGGTACTATTTCAGATCAACTTGTACCTGTTATAGGCTTCAGTACTTTTCATTGCTCTGTAACTGTCCCATGCTATCTTTTTCTGTTCTATTTGACCAGCCAGCTCCCACAGTCATCCATATTTTCCTACAGGTATATATGCATTCATGGCTTTTGTGATTTTTGCATTAAAAGTATTCCATAATTCAAATGTATTTGCTATTCCTTGGAAATCCACCCAGTTCACAAATGCTATATAGTGCCTTAAACTGTCAAAGTCCCCTATAATGAAGTTAAAGCTTATGCCTCTACCTTTAACTACTGCAACATCTTTCTTCATCTTCTAGCTGACAATTACATGATCACTTCCTGACAATGGTTCCCATACTTTAAGTCCTGTGATGTCTCAGAATCATTACTAATGATGAGGTCAAGAATATTCTCATCCCTAGTACTTTCTGTAACATGCTGGTACAAATAATAATCATCTAGTTTATTTAAAAAAGTTTTTCCCCATCATCAGTTTCCCACCCACTTACACCAATCAATCTGGAGCAGATTAAAATCACCCATAATAAGACATTCACACTTGCTTGTCCATTCCATCTGCATGTAAAGATTCCAATATTTAGCCAAGCATAATGATGCTTTTCATGGCACTAATAGCACAATATTTACAGAAAACAATGCAAAATTTCTAGGTTTAGTAGAAATGATTTTGAAATTTAATGCTAGAATGGCCGAACATGAAAGATGGATAAAAAAATAATGAAACAAATGATCACTATCTAGGATGGAGAAATCAAGGTGAGATTATTAATTTAATGGGTAACAAAGTGAGAGAAGAAAAGTAAATATTACTCAGTTCATCTAGATTGTACCAAGGACAAAAGTCATATTGAACAACTAACATTTATTATACATATTGCTGAACTACCAGAACAAGAAAACAAAGTCGTCGAAATTAATGAGTATTTCATTGGTTTTACACCTGTTGTAAAAGTACAGATTTTGACTTAAGTGAATAACAGAAAAAAACTTTCGATTTTAGGCACTGATTTAAAAGATTGTTGAGTGCAAGCCTATGATAATAGCACTAACATGGTTGGTAAAGACAAAAGTATACAGGAGTAAATTCTCAAACAAAGAGCAAATCATGGTCTATCACAGAAAATGAAATTAATTTTGAATTCGAGCTATCCACAATTTGGTATGAACCATTGCTTGCTCTTAATAATGTTAGCAAAAGCTTAAAAAAATGCAAAGAGATCTAAGTGTGGCTATTTCACTTTTAAAAGGATTAAAAATTTTTTTGAGTAAATGGTTTTTCTAAATCAAAAGAAATTGTATGTGGAACATACAACAAAAGTGACACTCCAATAAAATATAAGGAAATGAAAACATTTGCATGATTATTAGCATTAGTTTTAGTAGAGGCATAAGTTGCAAGAATGCAAGCTTATGGAGCATCAGCCAAAAAAAAAAAAAAAAAAACCCTCTCGTTTCACCCCTCCATTCATTCCAAATGCCTGTCCAGCTCAGCCTTAAATTTATTTAGGCTATCAACCTCCACAACAAAAGATGGAAGTCTGTTCCACCAATCAACTACCCGCTGACTAAAGGCAAATTTCCACACATCTGTTCTACAACTGTCTTTCCTCAATTTGAATCTATGCCCCCTCAAGTTCTTAATCTGAGCAAGAGGAAGAATCCCATCAGCATTCAGTTTGCTCATCCTGTTCAAGGCCTTGTACACCTCAATCAGATCACCTCGCAGGTGTCTACTCACCAGGCACTGCAATTTGCAGAACTTTAGCCTTTCTTGGTAAGAACACCCCTTTGTTCCCAATCTCGTTGCCCTTCTTTGTACTCGTTCTAGCAACGCTACATCCTTTCTATAATGAGGTCTCGAGGCCTGTACACAGTACTTGAGGTGTGGTCTGACGACTGCTTTTTTTGTATAACGGGATAATCACCTCCCTGCTAGCAAAATTCCTATATATCATTGACAAGACTCCATAACCTGCCCTGGCAGCCCATCTGCATATTGAAGAATTCTGTACCTCGATCTAAGTTTAATAATAGTGATGGCAGAGTCAACAAGGGGAGTGTGGTTGTGGGTTTGAGCATGGGTTGTTAACTCAGTGCAGGATTGACTTGTCTTGAAACTGTTGAAGTGGTAGTATGCGCGGGTATTGGAAGTTGTGGAGGAACCGAATTTGGTGGTAGTGCTGCCGATGTAACAGGTGTCGCAGTTCGGTTGGCATTTTATCTCAAATATGCAGTCAAATATGCAGTCAAATATGAAGTTCACTCCTCAGTGAACTTCATATTTGACTGCACAATTACCCCCAGGTATTTTTCACTTTGCACTTCGCTGAATGTTGTATAGGAACAACTGGTACATTTCTCTTGGGTTATTGCTACCCATATGCAGTACTTATGAAGGAGAAGATTCATATACAAATAACCCCGAAACTAATTTCTATTGAGACTATTTTCTGTTCATAGTATAGTACATAATATTGTCAATTAATCAGTAAAATCTATTAATCTTGTTGAACTTCATTGTCAATTAAATTGTACTTTTAACTATACATATAACGACTTAGGTTACGTAACATAAATAATTAGTAAAAACAAATAAAAAATGAATAGCAAATGCTTAGAAAACGGTACTCACCTTGTATAAATCTGCAATAAAATTTTTTTGGTAGATGGTGGTTAAATTTAGGTTGGAAGAAGCATTAAAAAGAACTAAGGCGGGGAATGGGGTGAAAATATTTAAAACAGATTTTAAAATGAGCGCAAGGAAGTAGAAATGCAGATCTCCAATCCTTGGTTGTCATGACGAGGTTAAAAAACGTAAATGAAAAAATGAGAGAAGACCGGTGGTGCCAATAGTCGTTACGAGGGACTTTCGTGAGTAAACCGTCATCAGTTGGCAAATGGAAGAGAATTGAGCGCGTGTTGTATTTAAAGTTTATCTAAACTCCCATGATGTTCTTTTTGACACATGGGAACTTTAGCCGCAAGACGTTCCAAGCTGGTTAAAGGTTGAAGGGAAGTTTAGCGTTAATAATGTTGAGATCAGAATGGTGTCGGTACCATTCGATGGTGAGGGCTTCATATTGAAGAATTCTGTACCTCGATCTAAGTTTAATAATAGTGATGGCAGAGTCAACAAGGGGAGTGTGGTTGTGGGTTTGAGCATGGGTTGTTAACTCAGTGCAGGATTGACTTGTCTTGAAACTGTTGAAGTGGTAGTATGCGCGGGTATTGGAAGTTGTGGAGGAACCGAATTTGGTGGTAGTGCTGCCGATGTAACAGGTGTCGCAGTTCGGTTGGCATTTTATGAGATATATTAAGTTATTGAGATCATTGATGGGATATTTGTGTGTATCTTTGTAAGAATTAAATAGGGAACCTAGTTTATTGTAAGTGGAGAAGGTGAGGGAGATGTCGGTATCTTTGAATGTACGTCGGAATTGTACTGCGAGTTCACTATGGTAAGGGAGAACTATGCGAGTATTTGTCTTGTGACTGTGTCTGGTGGGGTTATTAATACTGTTTTTAACAGTGGATATTGTGTGTTGGATGAGTTGAGGGGGATAGCTCCTGGCTATGAATTTATCAGTAAGGTACTGAAGTTCATTGTGTAGATCGTTTTGTGAAGAGGTGAATTTGATAGCGTTGTAGATTTGGTTGTGTAGGACAGCTTTTTTGGTACTAAGGGGATGATGTGAAGTGAAATGTAGATATTTACTGGTGTGCGTATTTTTTCTGAAAATCTTGGTATTTAAATTTGTGTCTGTTGTATAAATAGTAAGATTAAGAAAATTAATCTGGTTGTCCGTTGCAATTTCGAGGGTAAGGTTTAGCCTGTCATGTATTGTACTGAATTTTAAAAAAAGATTGTCTATGGTTGTTCTGTTGCCTGTTATTAGGATATCATCGGCGTGGTAGTGCTATGTATAATGTATAATTATTATACATATTAGCGGATGTATAATTTAATTTCAGAGGGGAAAGGTTGTAAAATTTGGTTTTCAATAGTGGCGAGATAAATTTCAGAAAGGGGGACAGAAATGCCTAAACCCATTGGTAAACCAAATGTTTGTCGATAAATTTTATTGTTGAATCTAAAATATCTAGCGTCTAGTAAAAGAGTGGCAAGTTCAAGGATGTGGTCAACTGAAAGAGAGGTACGTTTCGTTAAAGTGTCATCAGCTGTTAGAAGTACGCATAATGCTTGTAGGGTGAAAGGGATATGCACATTAGTGTATAGGGATATGACGTCAAAAGAAGCTAATACGTCTTCGTCGGATATGGTGGTGTTGCTGATTTTTTGGAATGCTTGGTTGGTATTATTAATTTTGAATGTAGAGAATTGAGTGAGTGGGGATATAATTTTGACAAGGAAGGTGGATAAATTAGCAAAAGCTGATTTACTAAAAGAAACGATAGGTCTTAGTGGGCGGCCAGGTTTGTGTAACTTGGTTATTCCAAACATGTGGGGCAGAATGTTGTTGCGAATACCTATCTGTTGTAATGTAAAGAGGTTGATTTCTTTGTTCTGTCTCAGTTTTCTGAGAATTGTATCAAGCTTATTTTTAAATTTTGTAATGTTGTGGTTGCTGTCATTTGTATATGTATCTTGGTCGGCTAAAATTAACTCCATTTTTTCTGTGTAGGTGTTCTTGTCCAGGATAACGATTGTCTCCTTTGTCAGATTTTTGGATGATGATATTTGGGATTTTGCTTAGTCTTTGTAAATCCGAGAGTTGTTGTTTTTTTTATGTTAGGGAGAGATGTGAGTTTAGAATTTATTATCCTATTAGACTGGTGTATAAGTCGCCACTTATAGGGATGTTGATCGAGTTTAGACTAGAGTTCGATTATACAATCTTTTATTGGATAGTGTTGTTCTTTAATGGCAAAATTGAAACCAAATTCTAGGGCGGAGAGTTCGGAAGGGGTGAAGGATTTTGAGGAGAGGTTAACAGTGGAGATTTTTGGGGGGTTTTGGATGTGAGTGTGTTCCATTTTTTGATGTGTTTTTGTGCTATGTGTTGGATGGTGGCATTGATATGTATATTGTTGTGGTTAATATATTCCTTAGACATGCCTGATAGGAAAATACAACTCTCCAAAGTCCTTATCAAATATTTCTCCAACAAATTACACATAGCTTTCCTACAAAAATGCTTATATCACAACGTCATCCCCAAATTCGCATTCATTTTTCCCAAAAATAACTGTAAAAAATACCCACATATCATACACCACATGTCTATCGCAATCATACGTGAAGAACTTAAGAAAAGATTTAACAAAAAACACCAACTTTTAAACTGTATACACCAATTACGATTCTTTCTCAAAAGAAACATGCCGCCGGATGCCTGGATTGAATATATTAACCACAACAATATACATATCAACGCCACCATCCAACACATATCACAAAAACACACCAAAAAATGGAACACACACACATCCAAAACCCCCCCAAAAATCTCCACTATTAACCTCTCCTCAAAATCCTTCACCCCTTCCAAACTCTCTGGCCTAGAATTTGGCTTCAATTTTGCCATTAAAGAACAACACTATCCAATAAAAGATTGTATTATCGAACTCCAGTCTAAACTTGATTAACATCCCGATAAGTGGCGACTTATACACCAGTCTAATAGGATAATAAATTCTAAACTCACATCTCTCCCTAACATAAAAAAACAACAACTCTCGGATTTACAAAGACTAAGCAAAACCCCAAATATCATCATCCAAAAAGCTGACAAAGGAGACACAATCGTTATCCTGGACAAGAACACCTACACAGAAAAAATGGAGTTAATTTTAGCCGACCAAGATACATATACAAATGACAGCAACCACAACATTACAAAACTTAAAAATAAGCTTGATACAATTCTCAGAAAACTCAGACAGAACAAAGAAATCAACCTCTTTACATTACAACAGATAGGTATTCGCAACAACATTCTGCCCCACATGTTCGGAATAACCAAGTTACACAAACCTGGCCACCCACTAAGACCTATCGTTTCTTTTAGTAAATCAGCTTTTGCTAATTTATCCACCTTCCTTGTCAAAATTATATCCCCACTCACTCGATTCTCTACATTCAAAATTAATAATACCAACCAAGCATTCCAAAAAATCAGCAACACCACCATATCCGACGAAGACGTATTAGCTTCTTTTGACGTCATATCCCTATACACTAATGTGCATATCCCTTTCACCCTACAAGCATTACGCGTACTTCTAACAGCTGATGACACTTTAACGAAACGTACCTCTCTTTCAGTTGACCACATCCTTGAACTTGCCACTCTTTTACTAGACGCTAGATATTTTAGATTCAACAATAAAATTTATCGACAAACATTTGGTTTACCAATGGGTTTAGGCATTTCTGCCCCACTTTCTGAAATTTATCTCGCCACTATTGAAAACCAAATTTTACAACCTTTCCCCTCTGAAATTAAATTATACATCCGCTACGCCGATGATATCCTAATAACAGGCAACAGAACAACCATAGACAATCTTTTTTTAAAATTCAATACAATACATGACAGGCTAAACCTTACCCTCGAAATCGCAACGGACAACCAGATTAATTTTCTTAATCTTACTATTTATACAACAGACACAAATTTAAATACCAAGATTTTCAGAAAAAATACGCACACCGGTAAATATCTACATTTCACTTCACATCATCCCCTTAGTACCAAAAAAGCTTTCCTAGACAACCAAATCTACAATGCTATCAAATTCACCTCTTCACAAAATGATCTACACAATGAACTTCAATACCTTACTGATAAATTCATAGCCAGGAGCTATCCCCCTCAACTCATCCAACACACAATATCCACCGTTAAAAACAGTATTAATAACCCCACCAAACACAGTCACAAGACAAATACTCGCATAGTTCTCCCTTACCATAGTGAACTTGCAGCACAATTCCAACGTACATTCAAAGATACCGACATCTCCCTCACCTTCTCCACTTACAATAAACTAGGTTCCGTTTTTAATTCTTACAAAGATACACACAAATATCCCATCAATGATCTCAATAACTTAATATATCTCATAAAATGCCAACCGAACTGCGACACCTGTTACATCGGCAGCACTACCACCAAATTCGGTTCCTCCACAACTTCCAATATCCGAGCATACTACCCACTTCAACAGTTTCAAGACAAGTCAATCCTGCACTGAGTTAACAACCCATGCTCAAACCCACAACCACACCCCCCTTGTTGACTCTGCCATCACTATTATTAAACTTAGATCGAGCTACAGAATTCTTCAATATGAAGCCCTCACCATCGAATGGTACCGACACCATTCTGATCTCAACGTTATTAACACTAAACTTCCCTTCAACCTTTCACCGGCTTGGAACCTCTCGCGGCTAAAGTTCCCACGTGTCAAAAAGAGCATCATGGGAGTTTAGATAAACTTTAAATACAACACGCGCTCACTTCTCTTCCATTTGCCAACTGATGACGGTTTACTCACGAAAGTCCCTCGTAACGACTATTGGCACCATCGGTCTTCTCTCATTTTTTCATTTACGTTTTTTAACCTCTTCATGACAACCAAGGATTGGAGATCTGCATTTCTACTTCCTTGCGCTCATTTTAAAATCTGTTTAAAATATTTTCACCCCAATCCCCGCCTTAGTTCTTTTTAATGCTTCTTCCAACCAAAATTTAACCACCATCTACCAAAAAAATTTTATTGCAGATTTATACAAGGTGAGTACCGTTTTCTAAGCATTTGCTATTCATTTTTTAGTCAGATTTATCACGGTATTATAAGGTTACTATAATTTCACTATTGTAAAAACAAATAATTAATACTTAACTTGATACATAAGTTATATAAAGGGATTTTGTAGTTAACACTCGATACTGAAACATAAATATAGCATTATAACTGTGTTGGGATACAAGTTTAAGGTTTTAATTTTGTAGTGAAATTGAAATTTTATTGAAATTAAATCGAAATCATGAGTCAGACCAGAGCAGCAAAGCAAAAGGCTCAAGCTAATGGGAGTGCTGTGGCTCAGGGGAGAACTGAGGGAGACAGTTGCCCTTTGAATCACAGCCTTTTAAAATGCACTACTTGCTTGATGTTTGTGGAGCAGTAGGGTAGGGGACATGATACTGCCATGGGGGATGTCTTTGTGTGTGCGCGATGCAAGGAGTGTAAGGAAATCAGGCGACAACTCAGCGTTGTTATGGGCCTATATGAGAGCTTGAAGGACAGGGTGGATGCCCTCAAAGGATTAAAAGTGAGGAGGCCTATCAAGCTCTCAGCTGCCCACACCAATGCCAGAGCTTGCACTTGGTCATCACGCAACACAGAGGCAGCCCCCAAGGCAGAATGCACTGGTCCCAAAGGAACTAGTAGTTGTGGATGACTCTATTGTCAGGGAAACGGGAAACATGCTTTGTAAAAAAGATAGGTGAAAAAAAGGATTGTAAAAAGGAAAGGATAGGGTATGTCTGCCAGGGGCAAGGTTGATGACGTTGTAGAGCGAATATCATCTTTTAAGGGCACAAAAGGTGATATAATTGTACATGTTGGCACTAATGATATTAAGAGTAGGAGACCGGCGGAATTACTTAACAAGTACAGGTCACTGTTGAAAAAAAGCCGTGAATTAGGGTTGAATTTGAAAGTGTCTGCAATTCTGCCCAGACACGATAGGAGGGAGTATACGATGAGAGCCCTGTCAATCAATTCGGCCCTGGAAAGATTGTGCAAGGCTCAAGGGGTAGAATTTTTTTCGGCCTGGTCTGTACTTGTTAAGAGGAGAGACTGCTTCTACAGGGATGGAATACACTTAAATAGAAAGGGTGCAAGAATGTTTGCTGATGCTATCGAGGCAGTGTTAGGTGGGTCGGAAAACTGCTAGATTGGGGGGATACAAGGACTAATAGATTAACAGTAGCCACTGGCAGAGGTGAAAGTGATTCTTGCACTGCTTCTATTGGAATGAGTAGCAGCCTGGAAAATAAGATGCAGGATATTTCAGAGACTGCTGGGAATCATTGGGGTACAAGTAAACACATGGGTTGTGTTAGGGTAGCTAAGAAAAAGAACAGGTGCATGTATACTTGCGTGTACACCAATGCTAGGAGTTTAATAAATAAATTTGATGAATTTGAGGTATTGTTCAAAACATCAAAGGCAGATATTGTTGGGATTTCAGAGACGTGGTGTCGCACAGATATAAGGAATGCAGAACTGGAATTTGGGGAGTACAATGTCTACAGAAAGGATAGACAGGATAGGAAGGGAGGAGGGGTTATGCTATTAGTTAAGAAATACATAAAATCCAAAGAAGTGAAGCCAGTCGACATCGCTGGACAGTGCAGTGTCGAGTCAGTTTGGTGTGACATAAGCATTGGGAGATCAAAATTGAGAGTAGGAGTGTGCTATAGGCCTAATGACTCTGATGAGTATAATAAGAAACTGCACAGGGAAATAGAGTGGGCCAGTAAATCAGAGAGTCTTATAATGGGGGATTTTAATTTCCCAGATATTGACTGGAATTTGGGGGCTGTTCACTCACACACTAGCAAGGCTTTTGTGGATTTATTGGATGATTGTTTTCTACATCAGCATGTTTGGGAGGCAACTAGAGGGAGTAATACTCTTGATTTGATTATCAGTAGTGATTCTTCATGCATTAAGAATCTGCAGATAAATGAACCACTAGATGGCAGTGATTCACCCCGGGGGCTCACATCTGGTGAGTATGGGCTTGGCAAACCCAGGGTCCTGAGCTGGATATCATCATTCTTCTCTTTCTTGGTGATTCCTTTCTACTTCTCTCTCTCTCTCTCTCTCTCTCTCTCTCTCTCTCTCTCTCTCTCTCTCTCTCTCTCTCTCTCTCTCTCTCTCTCTCTCTCTCTCTCTCTCTCTCTCACACAGGGGGGTAACTTGGGAATTTTTTTTTTTTTTTTTTTGGCTGGTGCAGCATAAGCCTCAGGCTTCCTTGTACCATATGGCCATTAATAATAATAATAATAATAATAATAATCACAGTGTGCTGAAGTGGGATTTACTCAAAGAGGTAACTACCATTAGGGATAAAGGGAAGGGTTACTGCTTTCGTAAAGACGACTACGATGGACTGAGACAGTATTTAAATTCTATACAGTGGGACCAACTGATGATGTTACCAACAGCAAATTCAAAATGGGAAGCATTCAAAGAACTTATCTTGGAAGCTACTAGGCTTTACATACCAACTAAGAAATATTGTTCAAAGTTTAGGCCTAAGTGGATGTCAGATGAACTAATGAGACATATGGCAGGGAAGAAAAATGCATGGGATACATACAAAGTAACACGTGACATAGAAGCCTATGATAGATACAAGTTGATCTGTAACCAAGTTACAAAGGAGGTTAGGCAGGCGAAGGCAGATTACGAGATATCTTTGGCAAGAAATGCAAAGAAAAACAGCAAAGAGTTCTTTACTTATGTAAACTCTAGAAGGAAGGGGATGAATCAGATTGGTCCACTTGATATTGATGGGTCAACTGTTGATGATCCTGATCAGGCAGCTAACAAACTAAATGAATATTTTGCATCGACATTCACACATGAGGAGTTATTCAGCGAGGGGAATGCCAGAGGTGTATTCAACTCTATAAGTAAGCTAGAGAATCTCGTAATAACTGAGAGTAAAGTGGAGGAGAAATTGTTAGAGATAAACACAAGAAAGGCACCTGGGGTGGATGGAATCTATCCAGTTATATTAAAGGAGGCAGCAAAGGAAGTAAGCAAATCCTTAGCCATAATTATGAGAGCTTCCTTGGACTCAGGAAGCTCTCATAAAGTACCCATGGACTGGAGATGTGCAAATGTGACCCCAATTCACAAAGGAGGATCAAAGGGTGACACAAGTAATTAGAGACCTGTGAGTTTAACTTCTGTTTCCGGAAAATTAATGGAGGCACTGGTTAAAGAAGCACTGCAGGATCATCTAGACGAGACTTCAGTTATAGCTCGGACACAGAATGGTTTTGTTAAGGGGAAGTCTTGCCTAACCAATTTGATTGGATACTATGATGCAGTCACAAAACAACTGGATGCAGGGAATAACTTTGATATTATATACTTGGATCTTAGAAAGGCTTTTGATACTGTTGCACATGGAAGACTGCTGCACAAATTGGAGCAGTGTGGCATTGGAGGCAAACTGCTGCTATGGATAAAGGGGTGGTTGAGGGGGAGGAGACAGAGAGTGGTAATCAATGGACACTGCTCATCGTGGACTAATGTTATTAGTGGAGTCCCTCAGGGTTAAGTATTGGGTCCATTATTGTTTTCTGTATTTATAAATGATATTGATGATGGTATATCGGGCTTAATGTCCAAGTTTGCAGATGATAAGAAGGTTGGCAGGGTTGTCAAGGACACTACTGACACTATGCTGCTGCAACAGGATCTGGAATGGTTGAGCAGATGAGCTGAGAGGTGGCAAATGAAGTTTAACATTGACCAATGTAAAGTACTACATATGGGAAACAGCAACCCCAGAGCACTACAGGTACTACACTGACAGTAGTAGAGAATGAAAGGGACCTGGGGGTGGTTGTGCAGGCAGATATGAAGTTCTCTGAGTAGTGCAGGCAGGCTGCAAGAGTAGCTCATGGTGTATTGTCAATGATATATAGGAATTTTTCTAGCAGGGATAAGGAGGTGATTATTCCCTTGTATAAGGGAATTTAAATTGAGGAAAGACAGATGTAGGATAAACGTGCGGAAATTTGCCTTTAGCCAGCGGGTGGTTGGTTGGTGGAACAGACTTCCATCCCTTGTCGTGGAAATCGATAGCCTAAATAAGTTTAAGGCTCAGCTGGGCAGGTATTTCGAACGAACAGAGGGGTGAAGTGGAAGTGGTTATTTTTTATTTATTTATTTTATTTATTTATTTTTTTTTGGCTGATGCTGCATAAGCTTGCTTTCTTGCATCAAATGCCTCTACTAATGCTAATGCTAAATGCATTATAGATCAAAGTATTGTCTTGATTGGAGAGAGATATTTCAACAAATTGAGCAACAGACTGGTATTTCTGGATCTAGATATTGCTTTAAGAGATGATGAAAATCACGATATGAGTGATAGTGGTTTATATGATGAAATTAAAATATTTTGTAATATTTTCTGCAATAACGTTAATTTATCATATGTGATCCCATTACAATGTTTGAACACAATATGAAAAATTCATGGTTCAATTCCAAATCTAAGTATTATTTTAAGAATTTTATTGACAATTTCGGCTGCTACTGCCTCAGCAGAGCGAAGTTTCTCCAAATTGAAGTTAATAAAAAACTATCTAGAACTACACTGACTCAACAAAGGCTGTCTAATTTGGCATTACTGTCAACAAAACACAAATTGTGAATATATATTAGCATTAGCATTAGTAGAGGCATATGATGCAAGAAAGCAAGCTTATGCAGCATCAGCCATGATATATATGATTATAACAACATATGAATTTATTCCATTATTTTTATTATTATATTTTATAAAAGATCTTTCAAATACTAATCATTAGTCGCATGCAGTTATTTTGCACCATCACAAACTCTATAGCCAGTCATGGTAAGCAGAAAATAAAGCTGGAGAGTTGTTGCAATATTAGTTCTGATGGCTGAGGCTTCAAGAGACACAAGCCATAATGTGTTATTAAAAAAAAGGTACAAGGGCAGATCAGTAAGTAATGCACATACACAATGAAGAGGAGGGAATTTATGATGTACACTTCTTGTATTGCCAATTACCTATTAATACACCTAATACCATTTTCTGGTATTTTAACATGTGGTCATTATGCAATACACATATGCACAGTAATATTTTTTTATTAATAAATTATTTTTTTTGTATGTATTTTTAGATAGTCCAATAGAAAATATTGGACAGAGTACTCAAATTTCTGGATATAGCACTGGTGGGAGGGAGAATATAGGCAAATAATAACTTTAAAGCAACTGTAACATAGTAGACACAAATGCATAAAATTAAAAAAATAAATCTGCAACCATTATCAATCCACTGCAGGATAGAGGCCTCCTCAACAATTCAAGTTGAGGGAAATGGACCATAATTAGCCATGTTGGGCCAGTGCGGGTTGGCAGGTCGACCATATTTAGCAATCAGGGGCTTGAACCCCGGTCTAGTCAAAGAGCATGTGCTACTGCACTCTCAGACTTAACACTCAGCTACAGAGGCCTTGCAAAAATGCATATTAGCATTAGTAGAAGAATATGATGCAAGAAAGCAAGCTTATGCAGCATCAGCCAAAATAAAAAAAAAAAAAAAAACTTCCCCCCCCCCATTTGTTCGAAATACCGCTAAAGGCAAATTTCCACACATCAATCCTACATCTGTCTTTCCTCAATTTGAATTTATGCCCTCTCAGGTGATTATTCTGAGCAAGAGGAAGAATCCCATCAGCATTGAGCATGCTCAAACCATTCAAGGCTTTATACACCTCTATCAGATCACCTCGCCTGTGCCTAGTCTCCAGACTGTAATTTTCAAAACTTAAGCCTTTCTTCGTAAGAGCAACCCTTTGTTCCATTCACTAATCTTGTTGCCCTTCTCTGTACTCGTTCCAGCAGCTCTACATCCTTCTTGAAATGAGGCCTCCAGACCTATTAAACTATACTATTAAAAAATATATGACATGAATATTAAAGTAAATGAAAGATGCACTTCTGATATTTGATTCCAATAAAACTCCGATTTATGCCTCTGCTGATACACTTTAGTCATTGTGATTGATGATGTGTAAGCAAAGTGTGTTAGTTGTCTGATGGCACCAAGGGTTTCCCCCATCTCTGCATTGTGTACTCTGTTTGTGTAGCACAGAACTCCGTGAAGGACAGAGATTTAAAAAGTGTGTGGGGAGTGGACGGATGTGTAGTGTTGTGTACCATAGTTCTTCTGACCATTTAGCCATTGGGCCCCTGTTGGGACCCACCATTACCGCACTTGGCCCTGGGGAGGCAGGTGAAGTACCCAGTAGATTTCTGTACTCTGGCAGGGCCTACCACCTAGTTTCCAAAAATTTCAGTGGCAAGGGCCTAGTTAAAAAAAAAAATAAATAATAATAATAAATAAATAAAAAAATAAAAAGGGGGTTAACACTAGAATATAAAAGGCCAAGAGTAATGTAAGCATGGTTTGATGTGTAAGCAGTCACATTTTGTGAAACAAGACTGTTTTCGTGCAATCTAGATTTGACCACTCTTATACCACAAGAATATTAAGTTAGTTTATTTAGCTATTAACTAAATCACTATACATTAAGGTAACATTTCAGGAACTTTGCCAGAACCCATCCAGTTATCTTAATATTCACAGGGTATAAGAGTGGTCATTACAGAAATCTAGATTCCATGGAAAACCACCACGTAAGTTCTCCAACTATATAAGACCATTTTTCAGTATTCCTTTTCTTGTAAACTGACAGCATCTTGTGATTCTTTAACAGAATTCAATAGGTCAAACTGTTACAGTCTGACCCTGTTGGAACATAGTCCACCATAATTATTCCTTTGGAATCCCTTAAGATTGCCAGCATCACCTTCTACCTGTTCGAACTATTTTTGTCTTAATCAGAGGCAGCAAACTTGGATGTTTCCAAATCAAAGTAAACAGGAGTCCATTGTTTGGACTGCTGTGACTCAAGACTGATAGTGGTGGACACAGGTCTAGCCCATGATTACAAACCTTGTCAAAGCATTTTCCAGATCTACTTCATAATGATTAACAATTCTGACGAAGTTTTGCACCAATCACATTTTTGATCAAATGTCAGAAGCTGCGGGCCTATCTTGCAGAAACATTTGGTAAACCCAATTATTATTATTATTATTATTATTAGCCATATGGTGCAAGGAAGCCTGAGGCTTATACTGCAGCAGCGAAAAAAAAATTTCCAAGTTACCCAGAGAGAGAGAGAGAGAGAGAGAAACAAAAGTAGAAAGGAATCACCAAGAAAGAGAAGAATGATGATATCCAGCTCAGGACCCTGGGTGTGCCAAGCCCATACACCCCACCCCACCCCATTATGTCTGTCCTTCTGTAGACATTTTACTCACCATATTCAAACTCTGAAACCACTCAAATTGACACCATGTTTCAGATAGCCCAATGTTATAATTTACTATACTCACAGAATTAGTATATAACACAAATATATGTGTAGCTGTTTGCACCCTTAGTAAGTAACTCTCCACAGCTCATATAATTGCTAATCACATGTGCACCACCCATCAACCCTTTTACCCTCCCCCTTTCCAAAGCTTACCAGGCTACTGCAATTCAAGAATCAACTCTACCTCTACTTACAGCTGTCACCAGTGGGTAGTTGATTGCAGGAACAAACTTCCATCTGTTGTTGTGGAAGTTGATAGCTTAAATAAATTCAAGACAGAACTAGAAAAACATTTGGAACAAATGGATCAGTGAAATGGGAAGGGTTTTTTGTTTTTTTTTTTTTTGGTTGATGCTATATAAGCTTGCTTTCTTGCATCAATGTGCCTCTACTAATGCTAATAACATTATTATTCTAAGTATCCCTCCCCTAAAAAAACCAACAGTTTACTACCGAACACTGCCTTGATAGCACTGATGAATATTTTTGCTCCCTTTCTATTCAATGGTATCCCATCTCTACAAAAACAGTTCCCTTCTGTTAATAATGACAGACCAAGCTGAGAAAATTAGTATAAGTAATGACAATATGATTCAAGGATTATACAGCACCAACAAAAAAAAATAAATAATAATTTGTCCAAACCTTCCTTAAACTTATTCAAACTATCCACCTCCAAAAATGCTGGGTAGAAGTTTATTTCAACTATTTATTACACTTGGCTGGATGCAAATTTCCACACATGTATTCTGCAGCTATCAATTTCCAATTTAAATTTATGCCTCTTGTATGCTTCAATTCTACCCAACAATCCTTGCACAATCTCTACAGCAACTGATTCACAAGGCACTCCTCACAAACTCCACCATTATACTTACTTACTCCACGGCACTACCTCCTTGTAGAACCTTGGCCTCCTCAATGATTTTCCTCCAGCTGTCTCTTTCCCAGGCCATTGTTCTCCATCATCTCAATCTAAGCTGTCATAGAGAACGACCTATGTCATCCACCCACCTCCTTCTCGGTCTTCCTCCTGGGTGCCCTTCAATTGCTTTCCTTGGCCATATATTGTTCTCCATTCATATCACATGGCCTGCCTATCTAAGTCTTGGGCACTTTATTGCTCCTACTATATCCAGTTCTCCATACAGTTCATTCAGCTTTTGGTTTGTCCTTATTTTCCACTCTTTCCCGACTTTTACAGGACCAAAAATTTTCCTTAATATCTTCCTTTCCCACACATTTAAAGATTTTTCGTCCTTCTTAAGCACACATGTTTCACTAGTGCAAGTCACCACAGATAGTCGTAGATGCATGTGATGCAGCATCAGCAAAAAAAAAAAAAAAAACAATTTCACACATCCATTCCCTCTAAACATTTGTCCATTTCCACCTTGAATTTATTTAAGCTATCAACTTTCACAACTACAGATGCAACCAACTACCCGCTAGCTAAAGTAAAATTCCCACACATCTATTCTACAACTGTCCCTTCCTCAATTTGAATTTATGCCCCGTCAGGTCTGTAATCTGGGCAAGAGGAAGAATTCCAATTAGAATTGAGCCTGTTCAACCCATTCAAAGCCTTATACACTTCAATCAGATCACCTTGCAGGTGCCTAGTCTCCATATGCTGCAATTTTCAGAACTTAAGCCTTTCAAGGTAAGAGCAACCCTTTGTTTCCCTTACCAATCTTGTTGCCCCTCTCTGTACCCACTCAAGCAACTCTACATCCTTCCTAAAATGAGGCCTCCAGACCTGTACACAGTACTCAAGGCATGGCCCGACCATTGCCTTATACAAAGGAACAACCCCAGGGGCTCACATCTGGTGAGTATGGGCTTGGCACACCCAGGGTCTGAGCTGGATATCATCATTTTTCTCTTTTTTGGTGATTACCTTCTAATTTTCTCTCTCTCAGGGTAAACTAGGGATTTTTTTTTTTTTTTTTTTTTGGCTATTGCAGCATAAGTCTCAGGCTTTCTTACACCATATAGCTAATAATAATAATAAAATAATAAATAAAAATAATAATCAGCTCCTTTTCACTACTAGCAAAATTCCTGTATATCATTGACAATACCACATGATCTGCTTTGGCAGCTCTGCACTGCTCAGAAAATTTCATATCTGTCTGCACAATTACTTCCAGGTCTTTTTCATTTTCTACAACCCTAAGTGTAGTACCACACAGTTGGTACGTTTCTCTATGGTTACTTCTACCCATATGCAGTACTTTGCATTTGTCAATATTAAACTTCAGTTGCCATGTGTCAGCCCATCTGCAAAAAATTTTCTAGATCCTGTTGTAGTAGTACACTGCGGTTACTGTCATTAACCACCCTGCCAACCTTTGTATCATCTGCAAACTTCGACATTCAGCCTGATATACTTTCATCAATATCATTGATAAATATACAAAACAACAGTGGGCCCAACACTGAACTCTGGGGGATTCCACTATTACCACTACAATTACCACTCTCTGTCTTCTCCCACTCAAACACCCTTTTATCCATTGTAGAAACTTACCCTTAATACCATACTGCTCCAATTTGTACAGTAGTCTTCCATGTGCAATAGTGTCAAAACCTTTCCTGAAATCTAAGTATATGATATCAAAATTATTTTTTGCATCCAGTTCCTTTGTAACCACATCATAGTATTCAAATAGTATTCATCATAGTAATCAAACTGGTCAGGCAAGGCTTTCCCTTCACAAAACCATGCTGTGTCCGAGCTATAACTGAATTCTTGTCTAGATGATCCTGTTATTGTTATTTGGTTTTTAGGAGCATTAGCAACTAAGGCCATATTGCTCCGGGGATATGTGGTGGTCATTCCCTGACCTTTCCGCATCCTCCGTATTTGGTGGTCACAGGCTAGAACCCCGGTCTAATCAAGAAGCATGTGCTACGCACTGCTGCTCTTGCCCACCTGGCTACGGAGGCACCCTAACTGGTCTGTAATTACTCGTGATCCCCCTTCGATCCTGCTTTCTGGGTTGTGAATACATTTGAACATCTCCAGTCCATGGGGACTACTCCCAAGTCCAAGGATGCTCTCATAATTATGGCTAAGGGTTTGCTTACTTCCTTGGCCTCCTCCTTTAATATAACTGGATAGATCCCACCCACACCAGGTGCCTTTCTTATGTTTAACTTCAACAATTCCTCCTCCACTTTGCTCTCAGTTATTTACAAAATCATTAAGCACCCTGTTACAGTTTGATAAACTTCTGGTATTTTCCTCCCTTAATAACTCATCATGTGTGAATTTAGATGTAAAATACTCATTCAGATTATCAGCTATCTGAGCAGGATCATAAACAGTTAAATCATTGATATCAAGTGGACCAATCTGATTCGTCCCCTTCTTTCTAGAATTTATATAACTAAAGAAGCCCTTTTTCATGCCACTGTTTTGTATAACACTAATTTCATTCTTCTAGAGAGCAGTTTTGATCAAAAGTGTTTCTGCAGGGGAAAAATAGCATCTATTAGCAGCATTACGACGAGCCTGAATTTCTGGGGTGTTACTACTATCATGTTGAATCATAGCTCCCAGATATTTGAAGGATTCTGTTCTATTGAATCTATGCTTCACTGTTTGCCAGATCTGTTGTGTACTTTGTCTCTCCCTCCCACCTGTAATCATAAACTTCGTTTTATTTTCATTTACCTTCAACCCAACCCTTTCTGCTTCTTTCTCCAACTCCCCAAAAGAAAGCTGTCCTCAGAATATGTAGGTTTCTTGCAGTCTTCATTACATCAACTGCATAGGCTAATAAGTGCTGGTAGAGTCTGTTATATACGATCCTATTGGAGGTGGTGGTGGTGGCCGATACTTTTCTCATAACCCTCTCCAATACCAAGTTAAAAAGGACCGGCAATGAAGGGTCCCCTTGTCTCAGCCCTCTCCTCACTTCGAAAGACTCAGAGAGATTCCTCTGCCCCTTAACCTTGCACTTGCTTCCATCCAGCATGATCTTCGTCAGCCTTACAAGCTTCTTTGGTATGCCCAGGCTTCTCATCATTTTCGATAGCTCCAATATCATATGCCGTGATGAAATCAATAAAGAGATGGTGCAAATCTACATTATATTTGTAGCACTACTCCAAGATCTTTTAGATGGTGGAAATATGGTCAACGGTCACCCTCCCTGCATGGAACCCACTTTGATATTCACCAACTATTCCTTCTGCTAGTCTCGATATTCTTCTAGTCAGAATGAAGGATAAAAACTTATATGTTGCACTAAATAGGGCAGCTCCTCTATAATTCCCACAAATTAGTTTATCTCCTTTCTTGATGATTACCGCTGTCTTCCAGTAATTTGGCAATTCTTCTCTTTCCCATAAACTGATGTAATTTTTGGATCAGTTTCTCACTGCCTGCCTTTATGAGTTCTGCTAGTATGTTATCTTCTTCAGGTGCTTTTATTTTTAGCCCTTTGGACTGCATCCCATTGCTCTTCTATTGTTGGGCCCAAGATACCTTCAACATTATCTGTTTCTTCTTTCTCTTCTATAATTTCCATTGGATGTGCCTGTTCTTTATTAAGTAAGGAATTAAAATGCTCCATCCAAACTTCTGTGATCTCTGCAACCCCCCCCCCCCCACTATTTCTCCTTTCTTATTTCTGCACAGGTTAAGAAGACCCGGTTAGAAACCTTTTTTTACATTTCCTACTTCTTTATAGAATTTCCTAATTTCCTGATTCACCCTCTTCGTATTCTTCTTGCATTTTTTCTATTTTTTCCTTTTCCCATTCTCTTTTGTCTACATACTGACTTTTCTTCAGCTCTTTTAAACCAGTGTTCTTTCTAGTTCCTCTCAGTAACATTTTCTGCCTGGCTTGGTTTCATTCTTCCAGGATTTTCTCACAGTTCTGGCCGAACCAGTCATTATACCTTGGAAAAATTCCAGACATGCATATGTTTGGAATTTTTCAAATTTAGTCCTAACTCACAGCTTTTCTTCTAAACATATATCTGTTCAGTAAAGCCTCATTGTCCACAATATCTTCAGTACCAACAGTATCCCATTTTGTTTCCTTAAAAGATAATAATTATACAATATCATTAACTTTTTTTTGGTGATATATATATACCTTCCAAATTGCAGAAATTGTAAAACAGGAAACTTTCAATAGGCTCTGGTCATAATACTCTGAAATTGCATTGCAGTACCATCTAAATAGATTTCCCAGACTTTTCTTCCAAATTAATAGTGACTAATTAATGCATATTAATATGAAGAAAGACGGTATTACAAGCCAGAAAAATGTCAAGTATGTTTACTGAAACAGTTACAAAAAAAAACTAAATAACTACCACAATACTAATTAACATCAACATTTTAAAACAACTGAGTAAGTCATTGGACCTATTGTTGGATAACAAAGCTAGAACAAACAGAAGTATTTATGAATGGAGGAAAATCAGAGCTAAACTATAAAAGTAAAAGTTATTACAAAGCTAAATTAGGACTGAATAAAGGTAGGTATTTAATCTGCATTTTATGAAAAGTTCTCTAATGTTTTACTTCTAACAAGAAATCTGAACTAGATTTTTACTGGAAATTTAAAAAAGTTACTTGAAATTTGCCTCTATCATGTCAAAATTTTTATAAATAAAAAAAAAAAAAAAAAGAATCTATTGGTGGAGATGCTTTGGTTTATTTTTTATTCTTACAGATTTTAGAAACAGCTTATTTTTAAATAAAAATGTGTGAGAACAGAAATATCAAAGGCTTCATCCTCCTGTCAAGCAATGAGGGCCACAAACTACATTTCTTATATACTAGACTGGGTTAAACTTTCCCTTCTTTTACTTTCTTAGTCGGGTAGTTTCGGTGGCTATTCCTCTTTTTAACATCCAGAGTAGTCAGCCATCACACTGACATTCCATCACCCTTGGTACTTTTTTTTCTATTTCTTTTATATCTGGATGGAATCTTCCCCCTGCTCTTCACTTAAACTACCTAAATTTTCTGGGGAATAGTTGAGATGAGAGTGCAAGAAATGTACCATAACACTCATATTGCAACCTAATATATCTGAATTTCTTGTTGCAGTAGCATTAACCACCTGTCACTAACCACCCTTCGTACCATCCACAAACTTAGACATTAAGCCTGATGTACCTTCATTAATATCATTAATAAATACAGAAAGCAACAATGGATCCAGCATTGTACCACTAATAACATTAGTCCATGAAGAGCAGTGTCCACTGATAATCACTCTTGTCTTCTTCCCACTCATCTATTATCCAGAGTGCTAACTTGCCCTTAATGCCTCACTCCAACTTGTACAACAGTCTTTTGTATGCAATAGTATCAAAAGCTTTCCTGAAATCCAAGTATATGATATCAAAATTATTTTTTTACATCCAGTTCATTTGTTATATAGCATCATAATATCTAATCAGATTTGTCAGACAAGACTGCCCCTTAGCAAATCCATGCTGTGACTGCAGTATAAGTGCATTCCTGTTTAGATGATCTCTCATTACTTCTTTAACCAGCAACTCCATTATTTTCCCTGGAACAGAAGTTAAGCTAACAGGTCTGTAATTATTCATGTCACCTTTGTGAAACAGGGATACATTTACACGTCTCCAGCAAATAGGGATCTTTTCTGAATGCAAGGAATGGGTTCAGGAAAGATATGCTCTCATAATATGGCTAAGGGTTTGCTTACCTCTTTAATATAATTGGATAAATCCCATATATCCTGGCACCTTTTTTATGTTAAGTTTCAACAATTTCTCTTGTCATCATCCACTGGAGAGTGTACGAAGTGACTTCTGTGCAGTTACACTTATGGATTGTTGAAGTTGATGTACAAAGTGTATTGATAGTTTTTGTGAGTGAAGAAGCGTATTAAGAGTTTGGAGTGAATTCGGATACTTCCTGAATTGTCAGGTATTAATATAAGTTAAAAGTATATTTAATAACTGGTGATATCAGTGATTGTGGAGTTCTAACGATAATAATGGTGCCAAAATGGCAGCCGTTATGAGGTGGGAGGAGTAGTCTGATTATTCATAGTCAGAATTACTGTTTTGTCTGAAAACTATTTATTTATTTATTTCTGGAACTAATATTTATTTTTATCAATAGGGATCAATAGAAAGGAATAGTCTACTGGTTTATTGTTCTGCAGTAGTTTTTTGGTAATCTAGCAGTTGATTAGTTTTCATTGCTAAATAATCAGTTTGAGTTTAGTTGGTATTAATATTGTAGTTGAAGTTGCAGATTAATTATTACTAACTGGTGGTTAGGAAGGTTGCAGTTCAGTCAAGCTGAACTGATCGATTCAGCGATTTGATTTTTAGTGTATGGTAATTGTAACACTTGTTTGTGGTGTAGACAGATATTTGAAATTAATAAGAATTATGGAAGGATTAAGTGGAACAGTTAGGAAGCATACAGTGGGATCTGATACAGGGGAGGAGGGTTCCCCCCTACTTCCACCTAAAATGCCGCAGTCACAGGAAGAGTTCATAAAATATGGGAAGTTTGTATACTCTAAGGACGTAGTCAGGATCAGTATAGAGCTTATGGGAACACAGCTATTCAGTTAGCGCATGAAGAGGAAGTTAGTGAACAGGTAGCTGCGAATACTGAGGTGGAACATATATCTAATCAGGATGTTGAAACTATGACTGATGAGCTATACAATGTACAAGATGTATCGTCAATGTGTGAGGGGATCTCTAAAATGAGGAAAGACATTAGGAGCTTCCTTCTGGCAGAAGTTAATAAGGTTACAAAGAAGGCAGGAAACATAATTATGGACAAATGGGCTATGTTAGAAACAGCGACTAAGGCTGTATTAATAGAAAATGAAAAACTTGGAGCTTTAAATGCTGAGATCAGTAAACGGGCGAATTTACTAGAATATTTAATTCAAAATTTTCGTCTGAGCCTTATAGTAAGACTGAGGCCCACAAAGAAGTAGTGAGTGAAGAGGAGGGTATAATAGGTAGTCAAGATCATGTGCAGGGGGTGGAAGTAAAGCGTACTTAGGCAGAGATAGCAAGTGGTACTCATCCCAAGGAAGGAATACCTAGGTCTGGGGAAAATCTTATGATTCTTCGAGCTTCTAATAGTAGTGAGCTTAAATCGAGTTCTGAAGTGAAAAATGCTGTGGCAAATTCTTTAAAAAATTAATTTAAATCGGTGAAAGTTGAAGCGCTACGTTTGGTGCGAAATAAAGGTGTATTGTTAGAAACAGCTATAAAGATGGATTTGGTGAATATAGCTGCATCGGATTCTTTGGTGTCTGTTGGAATAACAACGGTGTTCCCAAAAAGGGAAACCCATCTGTGATTATATATGATATTCCTAAAGAGTAAAGTCAGGAAGATATCATTGAAGAATTATACTGTAAGAATTTGGAAGAGCACGGGATGACGTTCGAGGAAGTTAAGAAAGACATAAGTTTTAGGTTTACGACCAAGTCTAGAAGTACAGGTGACCCCCGCTTAATGCTGATAATTTGTTCTGTAAAAACAGAGCGCTAAGTGAATCTGCACTAAGCGAGCGCCACATTCCCATAAGGTAACATATGTATTTGTGAGTTGTGGTCTGTGCCATAGGATATTTCCCAATCAATAATAAACGGTAGTGAAAAGATGCACAAATGTCGGTCAAAATATTTAATATTCAAATATTTGTACATATAAAATATTCTGCATTACATATGTATATAATTATGTGGTAACTACTTACGTATCAAAATTAAACTTAAAATTCCAATTAAAATCATGAATTTAATTGATTTAAATTGATTTAATTTAATTAATGAATTTAATCAGGAAAAATGTGTCAATTTTGGGTTGAACTTTGGCCCTCTTCCAAATAAACTAAAAGGGGTATTAATTTTAAATCCCCCGCAGCATTACCACCCTACAATAAAGTCAACCGATCCTTCGCGGCTTTGAAACCTGGCATGTTTTTTTCTTCTTTCAATATGAAATTCTTTTAGGCATTTGTTTCCACAAAAGTCCTGCTTCATCTATGTTAAAAACTTGTTGAGAAGTATAACACATAATATCCCTCTTCAATAATTTTAACAAGTTCTTTTTTGAAAGTTTCGGCTCCTTCTGCACTTGAAGCTTCTCCCTGGATTTTAAATTTATTCAACCAGCCCTTACTAGTTTTAAATGGTTCCACATTTTTTTTTTTTTTTTAGATGAGTTTTCTTCAGATCATCATATTGGCTAATCTCTCTCTCTCTCTGTTTTTTTTTTTTTTTTTTTAATAATATTTAACTTAACTGAATTCTGCATTGGATATTATCTTCAATAAAATTAGTTAAAGTCTTTCCATTTCAATCCTAATAGCCGGCCTAGTCCTAGTTGCTTGCAGTGGAACAGCTATCTTTCCCATTGCTAAAATTAATTATTTATTATTTTTTTATAATTGTTCTTACAGTTAAACTTGCAAGTCCTAAATTATGGCACACATCCGCTTGTCTTTGACCGGAATTGACTCACTTCAAAACAACTAATTTAATTTTCAAATTCAGTCTTTTTCTTACATTTATAGTCTTCGTACTGTGCTCAGACGTTGTTGCTTTTTCATTCTTATCAGCCATTATTAACTCTTCGAAATGTAACTGCGTTGGTTGCATTAGTTATTATACAATGTTCAAGTAAACTGTCCAATTTGCACGATGTCTAATACGGTACCGAGTGATGACTAGACTTTGGATAAATGCATATAACGCAAATATTTCAAGCAATATACTTGATCATTTTTTAAAATGTTGATCACGGAACTACGTAACAAGTCACTGTACTGCAATTAAATTAGCGTGCAAGAAAATTTCACTGAGTGCGGGAAAATTTCTCAAGTCTGCGTGGAAAACGTTTTAATTCTGTTTTGCTATTCATTTTTAAGCTATAGACTCCATCAAATGAAACGATTTCGTTAAATATGCCAAAAATGCAATCTGTAAAAGAGCGTTATAGTGATCTGTGATAGTGTTATAGTCAGATACGGGTTATAATATAAGAACAGCATTATAGTGAATCAGCTTAAAGCGAACCGCGTTATAACGGGGGCCTGCTGTACAGCATTTGTACATTGAGTTATTACTCTCTCCCCAAGGTTATATAAGCTTATATTCACATTGGATCGTTTATACTTGGCAGTAAGTTTGCATAGGCACCGACCCTTTACTATAGTCTCCAGATGCATTTTATGTCTTGGTTATGGACACGTTATGAAATATTGTACTCACAGCTCCCCTACTTGTGGTCATTGTGCAACGGGAGGGCATGTATACGCTGAATGCCCAAACTGTGCTAACGGCAAGTGCCGTAAGCGGGATTTTTGCCATTCAGTAAGGGATGTTAGATGTCCAGAATATCAAAGAGCACTAGAAATGGTACAAACTCGGACTGCTAATGAATAGTTGTAATGAACGAAGAGAGAGGGGGTTGGAAGAGGATCCTGAGTTAAATGAAGTTTTTTATGCTACAGGAATTAAAATAATGCAGATTAATGGACAATGATCGAGATTGGTAGCGGACGAGATTAGGAAGATTAGTGAGGATTTTCAAATTGATTTGGTGGCAATACAAGAACTGTATTGGGCTAGAGTCCCAGGTGAGCAAACATCTAGAATACTTGGTTATCCTGTAACATCACGAATAATACAACCGGTGCAGGAAGAGCCTAAAACTGGAATTGTGGTCAATAATAGAGATCTAGACATAGTGGTTGTTCATAGGTTATGCAACCAGTTTGTTACGTGTGCTATGGTAGCCTTGGCAGAGATTCAATTCTATCTTATATCTCTGTATTATGCTCCTTCAAAATGGACTTTAACAATTGCGTGGATTATTTAGAGTAGGTGTTGCTCATTTTAAGACCTAAACAAGTGATTATTTCGACAGACGCTAATGCAAAATCTCCATTGCGGTATAGTGCAACATCTGATATGAGAGGTTTATTGCTGAAAGAGTTTATATTGAGTAATAACTTATTTGTAATGAACAAGTCAAATCAACTGTCTACATTCTGTGGTCCAATGGGTGAATCTAATATTGATTTAATTATAACAACTTCTGGTATTAGACATTGTATTTGTAACTGGCAGATAATGCCTGATCGGACATCAAGTGATCATCAAGCCATATTGTTTTACGTGAAGAATGTGCTGGATTTAACTGGTACTCAAGATCGGATACCGCACATTGTTGGGGTTTCCTTGAAATCGTTTGATTGGTCCGTGTATCAAGCTTCTGTTCTTCGGGACTTTCCCTCGAATAAACAACAACAGACAGTCTGCGAATCTGCAATATATTTAGCTAATACTATAGAGGATTCAATAGTAAGAGCGGCATATAAGTCAGGTAGAAAGAAGGCTATTAAACTAAAACCCTACCTATGGTGGACAAACGAACTGACTGTCTTACAACGAGCTGTATATCGGGCTAGGAGACAGTATCAGCGGCATCGGAATTGGGGTCTTTCTGAGGTAGCTATATTGTATGACAATTACATATCTCTTAAAAATAATTACAAGAGAACCATGGCAACTCAGAAGAGAGAAACCTGGCGATTGTTTGTAAAAGAATTGGGGAGGAATGATCCCTGGGGTTTGTTGTACAAGTTGTCAAGAGATAAACTGAGAAGTTTGGAAGTATTTAATACAATTCAAGAAGATTCTACTGAGACTATTGGCTGTGAGGATTCAGTAGAGGCAATATTAACCGGGCTGTTCCCGGATGACGATTCCATCTTGGACTCACAGTGCCAATCCAAACTGAGGAGAAAAAATCAGTTTTATGTAGCTAGAGACAATACCATGGCGTTTACAATAGATGAACTGGCAGGGGTATTAAAGAACCTAAATTTTGCGAAATTCCAGGAATAGATTTGATTGAGAATGCACTTATAGTGAGGTTTTTCAAGTTGATACCTAACATGTTGCTTCTGTTATATAATAAGTGTTTAGAGGAAAGACTGTTCCCACTGAAATGGAAGATTGCTTTATTGAGGCTAATTAGGAAGCCGGGGGAAACCTTTATTTGAGTCTAAGTCGTCCCGTCCAATTGCTTTGTTGGCTAATCTGGGGAAAGTGTTAGAGAGGTTAATGGCAATACGTTTACACGAATTGTTAGAATGCCATGACATGATTTCACCTAATCAGTATGGTTTTATACCAGGAAAATCGTGCGACGATGCTCTTTTGGATTTTCAAACATACATTTCAAACTCCAAAATATGAACTTGCTATATACAGGGTGTCTCAAAAATATTGGTACAAACGTTTAGGGGAGGTAGGTAACATCTAAAGGAATGTGAATCACATAGGAACCCATAACTGGAAACGTCACCGTAAGTTGGTACATGGCGCTGTTCATCAGTTCGCGAGAGGGAAAATTTCTGGTTTACTCATTCAAGCAGTTTTTTTTTTTTTTTTTTTGGGAGTTGTTGGCACATAGGCTTCTGTGGCCATAATGCACCTCCCAAAGTTTTTGTAGTACTTTGATCCAAGCCCGAGGCGGGAATCGAACCCGCGACCTTTGGGTTGCCAGGCAGGCGCTTTACCCACCCGACTAGCCCGGTCGGCTCATTCAAGCAGTAGTCGGAGCATGAAGAGCATGCATCGATATACAAACTGTGAGCTAGTAGACATGCACCTAGTATATAGATTAGCAGAGGGCAATGGACGAGCCACTCAACGAATTTATGGAGAACGCTTCCCAGACAGACATGTACCGGACCATCGTTTGTTTTCATGTGTGCATTAAAATTTGTGCGATTATGGGTCATTTAGAGGTAACAAGACTAGTACGAGCAGACCATGTTCGACGCGAACTCCCGCCATGAAAGAAAGTGTGTTGAATGCCGTCCAGAATAATCCTACTACCAGCACACATGCTGTTGCCTCTGCCTTAGGAGTGTCTCGTTGCAGCGTGCCTGGCACTACAATTCCTTACACCCCTTTCATCTCCAAAGGGTTCAGTTACTGCTCCCCCAAGATCATCCTGCACGTGTGGCTTTTGTGCAGTGGTTTCTCCAAGAAAGTGTTCAAGACTTGAATTTTCCAGCCTATGTTTTGTTCACGGATGATGCTTATTTCACTCGGGAAGACTTATTCAATCAGCACAATGCTCATGTGTGGGCTCACGACAACCCAAATGGTGTGCGCCCCCATGTGGCACAACATCGCTTTGCAATAAATGTGTGGGCAGGTATGGTCGGTGACTGCTTAGTCGGCCCATACCTGTAACCATCCCACATGAACTCCGCTAAATATCGGATCTTTCTTGAACAATTTCTACTAGGGTTACTTGACGATGTTCCAGCAAATGCGAGATGCAACATTTGGTTTCAACATGACGGGACGCCTGCCCATTATGGAAGGTGTGTTCGTGACCATTTGAACAGGCGTTTTGGGAGTTGATCGATTGGCCATGGTGGACCCATTGCCTGGCCCCCACGCTCACCTGATTTATCGAGCCTTGATTTCTTTCTGTGGGGAGGGGGCCCTCAAATCTATCGTGTATGAATCGCCTGTGGAGACGGAAATGGATCTCGTGGCGAGACTCGTCTGCGCTGCTGCTACTGTCAAAGAAACTCCGGGTGTGTTCGACCGTGTCCGCCAATCCATGCTGCGTCAGTGTCGTGCATGCATTGCGTCTCATGGTGGAACCTTCAAGCATCTGTTGTACTACATTGTTAATTTTATGTCAAATAAATGTTTGCCACTAATTATGGTCTTGTGTCATTTCTGCTTCTTGTGCCTCTGCTACTACTTTCCCGTGACATTTCCGGTTATGGGATCCTATGCGATTCACATTCCTTTAGATGTTACCTACCTCCCCTAAACGTTTGTACCAATATTTTTGAGACACCCTGTATATAGACTTTGAAGGTGCATTCGACTCAGTATAGTGGGAGGCAGCTCTTTCCCAACTATGTCATGCTGAGTGTTCTAAGCAGTTATACAGTCTGTTTAGGAGTTATTTTTCTGAGAGATATGTGACTGTAAGGTCTAAACATTTTCACCTTCAAAGACATATTACGTGAGGTTGCCCTCGGGGCTCTGTATTAGGTCCTTCCATTTGGAATCTGGTGCTACAGAACTGGCTGGTTCGACCACAAGTAAATTGTCATGTGATAGCTTTTGCTGATGATGTCACATTAATTGTGGCAGGTCGATCACGGCAAAATTTAAGCAAAATGCAAACCGTGTAATAAATAATAATAATTTAGCATTAGCATTAGTAGAGGCATATGACGCAAGAAAGCAAGCTTATTCAGCATCAGCCAAAAAAAAAAAAAAAAAACCCTCTCCCATTTCACCCCTCCGTTTGTTCGAAATACCTGTCCAGTTGAGCTTTAAATTTGTTTAGGCTATCAACTTCAACAACAAGTGATGGAAGTCGGTTCCACCAACCAACCACCCGCTGGCCAAAGGCAAATTTCCGCACATCTATCCGACATCCGTCCTTCCTCAATTTGAATTTATGCCCTCTGAGGTGATTATTCTGAGAAAGATGAAGAATCCCATTGGCATTGAGCATGCTCAAACCATTCAAAGCCTTATACACCTCTATCAGATCACCTCGCCGGTGCCTAGTCTCCAGACTCTGTAATTTGCAAAACTTAAGCCTTTCTTCGTAAGAGCAACCCTTTGTTCCATTTACTAATCTTGTTGCCCTTCTCTGTACCCGTTCCAGCAGCTCTACATCCTTCTTGAAATGAGGCCTCCAGACCTGTATACAGTACTCAAGATGCGGCCTAATACCTGGGCACAAGGATTTAAGCTTACCATTAGTCCCCAAAAGACTAAAATGATGCTTTTTAAAACAAAACTTGATTTGGGATCAAGTTTTGTTCACACAAATAAAATTAAATGGGAAACAGATGACTATAGTTTCTGAAACTAAATACTTGAGGTTCATTATTGATCACAAGTTGTCTTATTATGCGCACATAAACCATCTACATAACAAGATCAGGAAATTTGTCAGTTATATTATAAGAGTATCAAGAACAGATTGGGGTGTGTCCAATAAAACTTTGTTTCTCTATTATAAGATGGTGTTTCTGCCTATGGTTACGTATGCAGCGGGAGTTTGGTCTCACAGAGTGGCTCTTGTTAGATTTTAGGCTAAATTAAACTCACTGCTAAGAACTATGCTTCTCAGTATATTAAGGGTATGTAGAACTGTAGCTACAACTGCACTTCAAATGATGGCTAGGGCAGTCCCTTTGGATTTGTTCGTGGCTTTTTGAGGGCTGTGCTATGGCATTAAGAAGAAAATACCTACTAGATTTGTTGGCATAGAAGTTGATATAAATTTTGACATTAAGAGGGAGAAGAGAAGATGTTTAAATGAGACTGTTAACTTATGGCAAAAAAGATGGGACAATGTATCTTCTGGTCGAGTGACTAAGAAATTTATTCCAGATGTTACCTTTTTAAGTGACAAAACAGTTTGAAGCTGGTTTACACCAAGTTTACAAACATCATTTTTAAATAACAGGTCACGGCTTGATGAAAGCGAAATTATTTCAGTTGGGACTTTCAGATACAGATCTCTGGTTTTGAGGCGAGGTTGAAAGTTGGTCCCATATATTATATGTGTGTACAATTTATGATAGTGTTAAGGAAATAATCAGAGAAATCATTGCTGAGAATGAGTTAGGTCGGGAAGAGATGTTCTTATCTAATAGGAGTGTATTTCAATTATTCCAGGATTTTGCAAAGGGAGCCTTTGAATTGAGGAAACGTCTGTTAAACAGTAGAACCAGAATAGTGTGTTGAAAAGATTTTGTCTATAATGCTCAAGAGACTAATAGTAGAGATGAGGAGGATTTTTTTATTATTATTATTTCTTTATTTAATTTTTATTTTTATTATTTTATTTATTTATTTTTATTTTACTTTTTATTTATTTTATTTTTAATTTATTTTTTTATATTTCATTTTATTTTTAATTTATTTTTTTATATTTCATTTTATTTATATTTTATTTTTAATATATATATATACTGTATTTTTTTTTTTTTTTTTAACTCTGGATTGGGCCCCCAGAGGTGGTTTTTTTTTTTTTTTTTTTTTTTGTTGTTGTCTCATAACCTGAGACCTTATGCATCCCATCTACTGGAACTGGCCCACCTCCCTGTGATCTGGACAAGTATCTAGAAGCAGCCTTCCTGGTGATAGCTGCTTCTAGATAGCCAAGAGGTCAGCATAACACAACATGCATTAACTACACGAACATTACATTATTACACGCTGGCCTGTTTTGCAGAGTCTGTTCAACTTACAAAGAAACGAGGTGGATTTAAACAGATGCTCTGGGAGCCACCCTACCTATACAAACACGTCCACATGTCATCATCCACTGGCCTCTCCCTTAAATGTTTTCCACATGTCATCATCATCCACTGGCCTCTCCCTGTTTCTGACCACAGATGTTGGCTGGAAGTTATGCAGTTAAAAGGACCAATCTTGATAAACAGCCATACATGAAAATACCAGTAGGGCTTCCATTTCTGGGATTTCATGCAGGCATATCTGGCACCAATTACCATGCCACATTCAAAATCACATCTTTCATCTTGTCCATTCTCACAGTGAATTGCGCACACACCTTTTTCATGAAATGAAGGAATACTCCATTTCATATAAAGGTAGGTGTACCTAATAAACTGGCCACTCAGTATATGAATCAAAGGGGCATATAATAACTTGACACTCCACTGCATACCAAACAATTAAGCTGTTAATCAAGGGATTGCAGCGCCTCCGTAGCCAGGTGGGAAGGAGCAGCAGTGGGTAGCACAGGCTTCTTGATTAGACCGGAGTTCGAGCCCGTCACCACCAAATACGGAGAATGCGGAAAGGTCAGGGAATGACCACCGCATATCCCGGAGCAATATGGCCTTAGTTGCTAATGCTCCTAAAAAAAAAAAACCAAACAAACAAGGGATTGCAATTGGTAGGGCCCTTAATTGGTCCTTTAAACAAATGGGTACAATACAAGGAGGGGAAGTGGTCAGATAAAATCTTACAACACATTATGGGTGGGTGTAAAAATGTCACATATGGAGTTTCTCATTAAAAAAATGATGCAACTGGAGCAGTTCCTTACATAATATTATGATGGAGGGTGTAAAACAGTTAAAAATTCAGGTTTAAAGCAGTTTAAAAAATCTGTTACAAAGTCATACAACACTAAGTTATTCAGAGTAAATTATAATTAGAATTCATGCTAAATTGAGAATAGTCACCTATATCCAAAAATTCACAGAGCACTACCTATCCCACCCTTAATTTTCCACATAGCTATACATTACACTCATCTCAATTTTTGACAACCATGTCAAAGTGGCAAGCCTCAGTGATTTGTTGTGCAACCCCCTAAATGTTGTCAATTTTCACAGGTTAATAGGGTTAAATCTATATGAAAATAATGGTAAATGGTGATAAGGAGAATAAAGGAGATCACTATATAAAACTTGAAGAAAATTAATAACTTATATGAACCTTAAAAAATGTTGTTGATGGTCATGAGATCACATATTTTTGCACAAGGAGAAATAAATAAAAATATTTCATATATATCTCTCAGTAACGCAACTGGTTTGTTGTGTGCACACACACTAGTTTGCTTGCACCCCAGAACCATTTTTGCAGCAAACAAGCACTTTGAGTTTGATACGTGGGGGCAGCTGCACTTTTAGGCTTGATTCAGGATCTGAAATCAAGGATAAAATACATTCATTCACATGTGTCCAATTCCAAATGGATATTGAGCTATAGTTGTATGAATTTCAAAAACTGACAATGGCATTTTCAATGGTAAAATATTAAAAAATTTTTTTTTTAAATAAGAATGGTAACCCTGATTCTGGAGGCTGAACAGTTACAGAGCTATAGCTGTTTGATTTTTAAAAAATTATAAAATTTTCAATGATGAAAAAATAAACATGCAACTCATATGAAGAGAAATTTTACTAGGTATGTGCTGCTTATTCTTATTTATTATTTTTTACCACTGAAAACTCCAGAGCTATTTTTTTAAATTTCATGCTGCCATAGCTATAACCATTCAGAATTATACACATTTATATAAACTTTTTTCAATTGTTCACTTCCTGAATCAATCCAGGAAATATGGCCCACATGTGAAACATCTTGAATATATCTAGTCATATCACTGCAGTGGCATTCAATACATTCTGCATTATTTGAAATATTCTACCTGTCAGCATTTACATTGAGTATTATGGCTGCCTCAAGGCTTTCCTTTTCCTCTGAACACTTCTATTTATGCCAAAAGAAAAACGGCCACTTATTACTTGTTTGTTTGTTATTTGGTTTTTAGGAGCATTAGCAACTAAGGCCATATTGCTCCGTTATTACTTGTCTTTGAATAAATTATTCATCTCACTGTTCTATGAAAGTGGCATTTGCTATTTCTTCCATGTTTGCAGCACTTATGTATCATTCTATGGTATTGGAGGTGTCACTGCATCAGGATCCTGAGCTCAGGACACAAAGGGAAAAGAGGAAATGGGAAAATTACATAGAAAAAAGTAACTAAATTAAGTGGCACCATAGCCCAAGCTCATGCTGATATGCCACCGGTCCCTTCGGGAAGTGTGTTTTAATTTCCTATCGATATATAATTTTGTTTGAGCATACCATGTCACAGTACACTACACTAGGCTGCATTTTCACGAATAACATTTTTTAAAAAATTTATCCATAAAACTAATAAATATAACTCACAAATCAATGAAGTGTGTATAAAAGCAGGCATCCTCTTACACAGTTATCAAATAAACAAAAATAAAAAAAAGACTAGTTATATCTTCTTCGATTTGATTCGAAAATTATAAGTAACAGAATTAGAAATAACTAAATAATACCATCACCATATAACACGCCTGTGGTTCTACTTTATAAAAATATAATTGCGGTACTTACATATCAATTGTAACACCACCTTGCATAACTTCTCAAGTTCAGTTCCGGATGCTGTCTTACTCAAAGTAGGGATGATGTCTTATGTTAACACATTGGCAGGTCGAACAACTTGTTCCTACAAGATGCTGTTTCGTTAAACTATTCTGTTAGCTTGAAGAAAATAAATCACAATTGCAACCAAACTCAAAACACGAATTTTATAACGATGAAAATATTATACGAATGAAAGTACAGGGGGGAAAAAAAAAAAAACACCAATAATAATAAATCAAAGAAAATAAGCAATACACCCGAACTCGAAAGTGGTTCGGATAAAACTTCTAAAATCCCGATACACGGATAGCTTCAAAACATCTCATTGGATTTCCAGCAGCAGTGTATAGAGACGCATGCGTATTTGCCATGCCAACAGGTGGCGCCAGTTAAAACCACTTTAAAGTTTCGCCGGAGAAGCATGTTCTTCACGTAGATCTCTTGTCTTCGTTGTTGCATAGCGTCGGGTTTCAGTTGTTGCGAAGCAGGCTAGTTTCAGGAGCAATTAGGTATTCTAATAACACGGTTTGGAAACAATGTGGGGAAAAATCGCACAACATATATGAGTTAGAGATTCACGAACCGGCCCAAACCAACGACCGAGTTCCCTCAACTGTCGGTCCCCCGCGGTGACGAACTTGGCGGTATGGTAGTTTCGCCACTGAAATTTAACCATTCATTTGGTCAATATATTTAAATTTTAATCGAGAAATTATATTCCTATAATCTTATCATTCATTATATTTCTTAAACTTCTCCAACTAATTTGCTTGTAAATCGATGAAGCGGATTTTAAATCCTATAATAGTTGCCAAATGTCAGGGAACAATCGTAACGGTTCACATTACAGTACAGCGTTTGATCGTCATGCGTGTGTACGACAGCGTGTCTCAGTCTTCTGTTCGGTGGGTCCTGGAACCGAATATCACGTCTCGGACTGACTGATAGATAAATGTCGATTATTTCGAGCTACGTGAAATGGCAGACCCTTCTGGCAGGGCATTTTTTGTTTCCTTTATTATATTTTGGAAGGAGACATTTAAAAAACATGACATATAAAAAAAAAAACAGTAATACGAATGTAATAAAGCATAATATTTCTAATTGATAAGAATATATTTAAAGTATAAACATTCTCTCTCTCTCTCTCAGGGGGTAACTTGGGAATTTTTTTTTTTTTTTTTTTTTTTTTTGGCTGGTGCAGCATAAGCCTCAGGCTTCCTTGTACCATATGGCCATTAATAATAATAATAATAATAATAATAATAATTTATACGTCAAACTTTATAGTCAAATTATTGTGGTATTCATATAAACTTTTATATTGACACAAGTTTTAGCTATATGAAGCTATATGACAATGATGATATATACTTGTATGTGGTAACACGATGATGTATATTATTATTAATAATAATAGCCATATGGTGCAAGGAAGCCTGAGGCTTATGCTGCACCAGGAAAAAAAAAAAAGTTTCCGAGTTACCCTGAGAGAGAGAGAGAGAGAGAGAGAGTCAAAAGAAGAAGGGAATCACCAAGAAAGAGAAGAATGATGATATCCAGCTCAGAACCCTGGGTGTGCCAAGCCCATACTCACCAGATGTGAGCCCCCCGGGGGGTAAAAATTGATATTCTTGAGGGAGATCCAGGGCTGTAGTGGAGGGCATACGCTGTATATCCTCTGCATTTTTTTTAGGTAAATAGTGTATACCTTCTGGTTTTTGAAAGACTTGAAGAAAAAAATATTATAAAAATGTAATTTCATTGACTATGAGAAGTTTTTCATATGCTGATTACCATGGATGCCTGCAGGATATTTTGCAAGGTGGTGCATGTGGGAATAAATTTTTTGTTCACCAAATTTTTGAATACATGCAATAGCCTAATTAAGTAAAGTTTGTCTGATTCACATGTACAACCGCGCCAACGTTTCATGATCGGTGGGAGAAAGTACTGCGCAGACTGCGTGCGCATTCGGGCAGCGTGAGAAAGAAAACAGCACGAAATATCTTCATTGGAATGAAATAGGAATAATGTGTAAAAATTGTGCACTTTCACCCTGCTGATTACCAAAATATTATGTTGAAAAATCGCTTGTTTTATTCATGTGACCGAAGCGAATTCGATTCACAATACATAATCTGTTTTTAGTAACATTCATAGAGGCACAGAGTACTACTATGTGCATAGAGTATACCTTCTACTAATTGTACGGCTACAGCACTGGGGAGATCTATTCCTTTCCCCAAGCGCTCCCATGGGTGAGCATATGCTTCATTTATCTCGAATTTTTAACCAGTCTTTATATAAACATACAAACAATACAACTTAATATCATAAAACACAAAGTATTTGTTCCAATTTACTCAGACTTAAAGGAGAAGTGCGATTTCCCCCTCCTAAATTCGCCACTGGCCTACATACCTCCTGGCCTGCCACCAGAGAGGAGGCCGAAGAATTGGAAGACTGGACAGTTGGTTTGGATTGGTTATTAAAGAGCACGGGGGAGGGGCGCTTCGTGAATCTCGCGCGGGTGTCCAGAATTACAGTATCGCTATTCAGTTAACCTAATTACTATTTATATTACACCACGCAGCTCCACAAACTCGTATTAACTGGAGAAAAATTTGGCATAAATGTAAGCAAGTAGTACGACACAAGAAATATGATACACGCAGTATGGATCGCATACTGCGTGATTGAAGCAACATTTTTAAGCGCGTTAGCATATACAGATGTACTTATTGTCTTCGCCATGGCCGTCGGTCGCATGTAACAACTCGACTCCGAATAGACGGAATTCCATGAAATTTTACATTTGGTCCTTTTAAAACGATTTGTGAACCCTTTCCAAATTTCGTTAAAATCAGACCAATCGAAATCCTCCAATTATTATTATTTTATTTATTTTTCTTACATATCACATAGACTATCCACATACTATATATATAACCGTACAAATAAATTAGAATGATAGTTAAAATAAAATAATGCCAGCAGTATGGCAAGACAAGAGCGAAAGTAGTCGAAATTAAACCTAAATTACAGATCAGTTTGTCAATTGAATACACTCTCAAAGATAATTGAATCCATTGTAATGAAGCAGCTATTTAACTTTATGAAACTTAATTTGTCAGATTACTCTCACGGATTTATCAAGGGTCGTTCCACCTGCACAGATATGATTTCGTTTGTTTCGAATATATCCCAGGAGCTTGACTAAGGAAAAAAAGTCGACTCCATCTTCCTTGATTTAAGCAAAGCCTTCGACAAGGTAGTCCATCAGAGACTAATCAACAAACTGCATCACTATGGTCTCAGAGGACAAGCACTAAACTGGATTCAAAACTACTTGGAAGGTAGAGAAATGTCTGTGACATTTAAAGGTAAAACCTCATATCCTTTCAGTCCTGAAATTGGTGTCCCACAGGGTTCATCCTTAGGCCCGCTATTATTTCTTATCTACATCAACGACCTGCCAAGCACCCTTGGAGACTATCAAATCAAAATCAACGTATTTGCAGACGACATAAAAATCTATAAAGCAATTCGCAGTACCAATGACTGCATCATCCTAAACGAAGCTCTTCAACGAGTAATTCAGTGGCTGAAGGAGAACAAAATGGCAGTCAATGAAAACAAGTGTGAGCTGATGAGCTTTGCTAATGCACACAAGAAAAATAATCTTAATTTTTCTTATTGTATCAACAACAAGGCAATCAAAAAAGTCAGTACAGCCAAAAATTTAGGTATCTCTATTAAAGAATCATTTTCCTTTGATGTCCATGTCTCTAACATTGTGAAGGCAGCTAGCAAAAAACTAAGTTTCCTGAAAAGAATTAACCGAGACTTCAATCAGTTGGCACTTTTCATCTTTCTTTACAAAATCTATGTTAGGTTTGCCCTAGAATTTGCCTCACAGGTCTGGTCCCCACATGTTGCTTACCAAAAATTAGAAATTGAAAATATTCAAAAAAGAGCAATCCAGGACGTTTGCTTTAAAAGTGGCCTTGAATACAATGAGAAATCCTACCAAGAGTAGTGTATATTCTTTGGACTCGAAACGCTGGAAAAAAGAAGAGATAAAGCAGACTTACTCCTTCTTAACCAGCTGTTAAATGGTACCCTGAATTGCCCTCATCTCGTCTCACAAATAAATTTCAACGCTACAACAAGAGCGTTAAGAAACCATCCACTGCTGAAACCATCCTATGCGAGAACAAATTATGGATATTACAACTTCTACAACAGGACTGCAAGATCAATGAACAAAGCAAATGTGGAGATATTTGACACCCCCGGACACTTCAAGAGGCAACTGAAATTGCTAACCTCATCCGTTACCTGACTTAAAATGGACTCTTTTTGCAAGTTCTAAGACTCTGATTGTGTAATGTGTGTGAAGAAATACCAGTGCTCTGCCTTACTCCTACCTGTTCACTTAAATAGGACGGATGAGTCCTACTTTTATTTATTTAGTTTTATTTTATCTGTACATTTCAATTCACTAGTCTTCTTATGTACATTTCCTTTTCTCTTTACTTTGGGAAATGTATACTCCAAGCTTCTGCTTTGAAGCTGTGTAATAATGCCTTGTAGCTGCACCCTCAGGCACGTTTATTTGCTGTTTTTGTAGCTGTTAATAATAATAATAATAATAATAATAATAATAATAATAATAATAATAATAATTAAATGAAACCAAACAGGGAGGGAAGAGAGGGGTAACAAGAGTAAAAATATTGCAGCAGAAACTCTCTAAAATAATTTAGAAAATCTAAATGTAAGAATAATAATTCTTTGAATTTTGAAAGCCAATTAAATAGAAATTTAACGGCGTCCCCTCTGACGGGCACCAAGTCCAAATTTATGTGAAATATCACCAGCAGAGATTTTTACTCTTGTTATCCCTTTATTCCCTTCCTGTTGGGTTTCATTTAATTTAGGATTAATTTCGACTATTTTCGCTCTTGTCTTGCCATACTGCTGGCATTATTTTATTTTTTATTTTAACTCTCATTCTAATTTATTTGTATAGTTATGTACAAGCATCATGTAGAGGAATATGCTTTTTGCTGCCTGTGATGTATGCTGTACCTTTTTTTATTTTATTTTTATTATGAAAGATTCCGTTTCCAACTATTTTAAACGTTATTCAAATATATGTATAATTATATATATAGCATCCAAATATTCCAGAGTTAAATTGCAAAATATATATATCTAAAACCTTTTACTGTGTTACCAAATATAAACTTATTAAGTGTTACTTATTAAGTGTTACTTATGGAATATCATCCAGCCTGTATTATTACAAAATTTTGGTTAGACATTTCCCTTTCTGTACGGCAATATTTATACTTATTTATGTAAGCACTATAACCTAATTTTAAATTAGTTGAATTATCCATTATTATGGATATTGGATTTGGTATACAGGCAGATGATAACAGAAACCGATGGCTCAGTCTAACATGGGTTTTTATTTTGTAGGGGTTTAGCCCTCGACAAAGTCTCTTGCAAAATGTGTTCCCATGTAAGGCTTATTATGATGATTAACCTAATATTATAATTTTCATATAATAATTTTTCATGTAATTTTTCATGTATACTGGAGGTATGGTTGGCCTGTGGTTACATCGATTTTCAAATTATGGATTTACTTACATTACACTATAACTTATATAATTTGGATATAATTATATATATATATATATATATAGATATATATTTTGAGGCTTTCGGCTACAGTTCCTGTCTTGTTACCACTTCTTTGCCCTCCCTATTACGATTAGTTGTTAGTTGTTGTTAAATTTTCGTTCTACTGTTTTGCCATTCTATGGGCATTTGTATTAATTTTTCAATGCTTAATTTCAGTAATATATATATTTATTACTGAAATTATATATATATATATATATAGACAAAGAGGTAAATATCAGTATATTTGTGTATATGATAGGGGAGTTGACCTATCAGGTGTAATAAAAAATATATAAGACTATATATATGTATTTATAGTATATATCAGAGCCATGTTACTCAATACGTTCTAAGTTGATATCAATATTATTATTGTTGTTGCTCTTATTTATTTCTCCATGATTGGGGGAGTCCACTCCGTGACGGGTACTGCTACCAAGTACACAGGGTGGTTGTAATGTCTGGTGTTACTGTCGGTCGAGGAAATCTCCGACTAACCTACAGGTGTACAGAATTGCGACTTTCTGGAGTTCCTTGTAGGTGTACTTCTTGCATATGCCACATCTCCTTGATCTCATGTCTCGGTTCGTGTACTTTTTTATTATTATTATTAATTATCATTTATTGTAAACAAATTCTCTTGATAAAAATAAATTGTATTGTATTGTATTATTATTAGCCATGTAGTGCAGGGAAGCCCGAGGCTTGTACTGCAACAGCTAAAATAAATTTCTAAGAGAGAGAAGTTTTGTTATTTGGTTTTTAGGAGCATTAGCAACTAAGGCAATATTGCTCCGGGATATGCGGTAGTCATTCCCTGACCTTTCCGCATCCTCCGTATTTGGTGGTGATGGACTCGAACGCCGATCTAATCAAAAAGCGTATGCTACGCACTTCTGCTCCTTCCCGCCTGGCTACGGAGGCGCCTCGAGAGAGAAGTAGAAGGAAATCACCAAGAAAGAAGAATGATGATATCCAGCTCAGGACCCTGGGTGTTCCAAGCCCATACTCACCAGATGTGAGCCCCTGGGGATTTTGTAGAAGAATAAAAGAAATTTACCTCAATATGATACGTAGAACACTTCCGTATGATACTCTCCAGAAATTAAAACGAATAAAAGATCAAGCAAAATGATTACAGTAAAAAATCAATTGAACACAATTCAAAAAATTAATTAAAATTCGAAAAACAGTTTTAAAAAATTAATTAAAGTTAAACGTAAATTTTGAAAAACGATTTTCCTTCCTTAAGAAAGGAAAATCGTTCCTTTGAATTGTGTTCTATTGATTTTCTACTGTAATCATTTTGCGTTAATCTTTTATTTGTTTTAATTTCTGGAGAGTATCATATATAAGCATTCTGCGTATCATATTGAGATAATTTCTCCTATTCTTCTACAAAATACATACTATATATGTTACACTGGATGTTACGTTTGTTGCTGTTGAAATAAAGAGCGAACCAAGAAATTTTCATCGTTTTGCGCATAACAATTGTGTATTTTTTTTTTTTTTTTTATTATTATTATAAATCATGAATTATTATTATTTACTAACGCGACTGAAACGTACATTACGTTCATTAACTAATTTGTTAAAAATTGTGAACGTCGTGAGACATAAAGTATATCAAAACGACGACAACAAAAAAAAAGCAAGAATAACTTTTCCGTTTCGTCCCATATCAGTGATTAAATATATAGTGATTACACTGAAATTTATAAAGATTCCTCTTTATATCTTTCACATTAAAACTATATATATATATTTTTTAATATATACTAGGGGGACTTCGCCCCCTGCTCGCTTTGCTCGCCAACCCCCGGGCACGCTTTTCTACGTAAAATGTAGAGGCATACCAAGCAAATAAAACTTTTCTACATAAAAGACACCTGTCGAAACGCACTAGTCGATATCTAATAAGGAAATTACCCATAAAATTATTTACCTGTGCATTTGTAGTGCGCGACATTCTCAAGGTCGAATAAATATCACGGTAAAAAAACGGTGTACATCCTCCAACATGGCGGCAAGCAAAACAGTGGGAAACTAGTGACTGACAAGTTGCGACCCCCAAATTTCGACAAACAGACAGGAACAAAGCAGTGATTGGCAGATGCCAGTGCTTTCCCCGCCCACTGTCCTCCTAGGTGGATATGCCTAGGGTGATTTTCCCCACATTTGCTGCTGTTGTTAAATCGGGAACTCGTTTTACCATTTTAAAATAGCGGGATGGAGGGATAAACATCCTACCTAAGATAAGCCCCTCCTCCTCCTCCTCCTCCTTCTCAACGAAACAAAACAATCAGAAAGGGGAGGTACTTTCATCTGTCAATTATCGCCGTCTTCCTCGCTTTCATCGAAATCCTGCAGTGTATACTAAACTGGACTTCAGCCAATGTAATTATTTACCTGCGTTTACATAGGTCACTTAGAAAAAGGCCTTTTGCTTCAGGTTCCATAATACGAGAGGAATATATATATATATATATATATTTTTTTTTTTTTATGTAAACCCCAAACACGAGAGGTGTTAGCACCTATAGTACTTAGGACCGTGCTTGGGTTGGAAGTTGAGAAGACGAAAAAAGATATTTGTTGACATTGGACTTGAATTTCTGTAGACTGTAATTTTCAGGAAATACATATGAAGGAAGGTTGTTCCAGAAAACGGCAATTGAATGAATAAACGAGGAAGATGACAAGTTGGTTCTGTGAGTTTGAAGTTGGACAGTAAATGGGTGTTGGCAGGTGGCGGCACGTGTTCGGACTGTTTTGAAAGAGAGGGCGGGAATTATAGAAGCCAATTCAGAAGAACAGTGCCCATGGAAGTATCAACAGAAAAGGCATGCAGCAGAAAGGGTACGTCTATGAGACAGAGAGGGGAGAGACTCTATTAGAGAGGAGTCATTAATTAACCTAATCGTCCTCGTCTGAATGGAATCTAGAAGTCCGAGAGAGGTTTTGGGGGCACCACCCCAGATGTGGGAACAATATTCCATGGCAGGGCGGATTTGCGATTTATACAGAGTGAGCAGCTGTTTGGAAGAAAAGTAACGCCGAGAGCGAAAGAGAAAACCAAGTTTTTTAGATGCAGAGGAAGCAATATTTGTAATGTGCTTGTGCCAAGAGAGATCAGAAGTCAGGGTAATCCCCAAAAGAGTTATATCATTTTGCTTGGAAATCGGAGTGTCACTACAGATAAGCATAGGAGCAGAAGAATGCTTTTTGCGAGATATAAGACAAGACTGAGTTTTAGAAGGATTGAAATCAACTAAGTTATCTTTGCCCCAAGGGAGAATTACCTGAAGATCGGCATTTAAGGAATTGGTAGCAGATTTTCGAGAAGTTGAAGCTGATTGAGCAGGGCAAGGTTCCTCAAAATGGAAAGTAGTATGCAATGTGCTATCATCGGCAAAACTATGGATAGGATTTCCAGTCAATGGAAGAAGGTCATTAATATACAAGAGGAAAAGAGTGGAGGAAAGAACTGAATCTTGGGGGATACCAGCATTAGTGGAGAAGTTAGAAGACAGAGAGCCATGTACCATTACCCTCAGTGAGCAAACTGGATAATCAATTACAAAAAACAGTTGGCAAACCATAAGATGGAAGCTTGTTCAGAAGACCTTTATGCCAAACACGATCAAAAGCCTTTGAGACGTCAAGAGCAACTACTTGTGTTTCACTGAACTTTTTCCATTGAATTAGTCCATAAATGTATAACACAAGCCAGAATATCACCAGTGGATCGACACTGACGGAATACATACTAGCAATCGTTGATCAGACGGAAGGTTTCTAGGTAGTTTAAGAGTTGGCGATTAATTGATTTCTCCATTACTTTAGAAAGAGTAAAAGTAATTGCAATGGGATGATAATTGGATGGGAGGGATTTGTCACGCTTTTTAGGAACTGGCTAGACATGAGAAAATTTCCAAGCAGAAGGAAAAACACCTTTGGAATAAGAAACGGAAAAAATGCGGCAAAGAATAGGAGTAAGTTCAGGAGCACAGGTTTTGAGAACAAGTGGAGAATTATCATCGGGACCTGGAGCTTTCTTAGCATCAAGTTTCGTCAAAATCCTTCTCCTTTTGAAGGATTTTGACAAAAGGATTTTGAAGCCCTCCTTTTGACGGAAGACCACAGGAGGCATTGAATGGAGTGTGTTGGGAATGGTGGGAGGTGTTTTACAAAGATCATTAATAGATGAGTTGGAAGAAAAATGGGATGCTAGCAGGTCAGCTTTATTCTTGGCTGAAGTGACAACAGAACCATGTGGTTTGGACAGAGGTGGGAGCAGAGATGGGCAAAAGTTGCGGCCATTAGCTTTGGGAAGAGACCAAAATGCTTGGCTACCATTAGAGCAAGAAGCACGTTTTCTACTCTTAGCCTGTTCAAACTCTAGTTTGGACTGATTAATAACTGCTTTACAATTGTTGCGAGCTTTGGTGTAGGCAGGAAATGAAACTGAAGAATTGGAAACAATTCTTCAGTTTATTATTCTTCCAAGAATAATTTCACTGACACGATCTGAGCAAACGTTGACATCAGAAGTTTTGAACCAGTAATCTGACCAAGGAAAAGAAAAAAAATCTCGCAGGTTATCCCATTTTGCATTCTTGTAATGCCAAACAACACGAGGTTGGGAATAGCCGTGAGATAAAGGCTCCATTGGATAAGAGATAATTACCAAGTTCTGATGTGAAGTGCCTAAAGGATCTTTTACTTCGACCGTGTACTTAGAATAGTTGTTTGTGAGAAAAAGATCAAGCGTGTTTGCTGCATGATTAGGATTATCCGGTATTTTTGTAGGTAAATGAACAATCTGTGCGAGGTCATTAGTAATTGCAAAAGCCTCACCATCTCGACTAGCTGGGTCGGTGTGACTAGAAAACGGAAGCCAGCTGGAGTTCTGAACATTACAATCACCAAGAAAAATTACCTCACTGTTAGGAAAGTTGGACTGAAGGAAGTCAAGTTGCAAAGAGAGGAAGTCAAAGAGTTCCAAGTGATTAGTGGAGTTGGGAGAACGGTAGAGACAACAGATGAATTTGACACAATGAGGTAGAGAGATTTTAAGCCAGAGAAGATTCCAAATTACCAAGTCTCTGACAGGGTATATCGGAACGGACATATGCACAAGTACCACCTTTGAGGCAAAAGGAATCATACAGCGAATAATTTGGGCAACTGAGATGAGCAGTAGTTGAATCAACCGATAACTGAGATTCTGTCAGAAAAAGTACATGTGGTTTGGCAGACTGCAAGTGGAAATGGACATCATTGAGATCAGAACTGAGACCACATATATTTGTTAAATGAACTAGGAAGTAATTGGGAGGTTTAGATATTTTCGCAGATAAGGTTACTCTATTAGCTTGACAACTGATGCTGTATTCAATAGTAAGGAAAAGGGAGGGGGGACATGCTATATGAAGTAATGAAATTTTTGGATATGGTGCACACATGGTAACAAAAATACCCAGATCCTTGATATAACGGGGCCTCGACAATGACCCCCCCCATATACACACTACTGGGACTCCCTCCAATCATTATCTGGCAGAGTAGAGTTTGCAGGATTATACACTAGCTGATCCGGAAGACCACCTAGAGAGTTCTAATAGGTTCGGTCCGGTGTACTAACTAGCGGCCGGCTTGCGAACACTATTTTAGAGTTGTACCCTTGAAATGTAAAGAAGATTGGAACTTGCCATGATGTCCATCATAACCTGAAAAGTCAACCGTCATACTGCATAATGGAAGAGTTGGGAAGGGTTGACCGGAACTTAGCTCTGGAGACTATACATCGGTTCTACCAATTCGAGCCTCCAATAATCAAAGTGGTGTTATTGTACTGGTTGGTGAGAGTCATCTACCGCCTAGTATTGCCTAGTAACATAAGGTGGCTGCATTCCTCCTTGTGGTGTGCGCGCCACACCTCGACCCCTGCTTACGTTGGTTTGCATCTGGGTGGTCACCCATAGTGTGCTTGTGCATGGGGGTTATACTCAGGATTACTAACAGTCCCACCATCGTGAAAGTGCAAGCAGGGGTTTTAGACTCCCAAGTAGCAAGTATAGCTTGTCTGACCTATCTGAGAGAATGTCTGCGACACCCTCAAGGATCATTCTTTCCTTTCATGTTTCATCTCTCTCTCTCTCTCTCTTATTTTTATTACATATATATATATATATATATATACTGAGTGATCACTGAATTATGACCACCCCTATGAATACTGAATGCGACCCGTTGGCCACGTGATTGAGGGATGAGAGTGCGGAGTTAGTCGACTCTACGTAGCATAGATAAGGTATTAGTGGTTCAGTAGGTAGTGAAATTCCGAGCGTGATGGGTAAAAGAATGGATTTATAGGACTTTGATAAAGGACAGATTATGGGTGCTCGACGAGCTGGTGCTTCGATTTCTCAAACGGCTGAACTGGCGGGGTGTTCGAGAGCCGCCGTTGTTAAATTGTACCAGGACTGGGGTCAAAATGGTCAATCAGCAAACCGACGGCAAAACAGCAAAGGTCAGCGAAAGGTTGATGTTAGAGATGAGCACCGGGTCCGACGACTAGAACAGGTGCAGCACTGTTGAAGAGTTGATTACACAATACAACAATACAATAAAACGAAACGGGCCGACCCGGAACAATATCTGGCATGACCATGTGTCGCACGTAATGGCTATACCAGCAGACGACTCCTATGGCATCCTTTCCTAACGAAGATTCATCGGTGCAAAAGACTCGCCTGGTGCAAAGAGCATGCAAGTTGGACGTTAGAAGGCTGGAAGAAGGTGTGCTGGTCGGATGAGCCACGTTATTTACTCCACACAGTGGATGGTCGTGTACGGATTTGGCATCAACAACATGAGGCTCTTCATCCATCATGCATGATATCAAAAGTGCAGGCGGGAGGAGGCAGTTGTATGGTGTGGGGCATGTTTCACTGGCAGGAACTTGAACCCCTGATGCATGTGGAACAATGTATCAGTGGTCTCCGCTATCATAAACTGTTTGCTGACTGTGTACAGCCCGCTATATTTCATTCTTTCCCGAATGGCGATGGTGTAATCGAAGATGACAATGCATCGATCCATCAGGCACTTGTGCAGCAATGGTTTGAGGAATACAGTTCTCAATTCCAGCATATCGTTGGCCTCCAAATTCCCCGGATATCAATCCTAAAGAGCACTTGTGGGACACTATGGAAAGGCATATCAGGCGTCTGATACACTAATCATCTCCATACCTGCATTGCTGATCTCATTACACACAGCTTCGTTGGCCATACCTCCCGAACGCTCCGGCAGCTTGTTGAATTAATGCCAGACCGGATAGCCACACATTATATATATATATATATATATATATATATATATATAATGTGTGGTTTGTAACATAAATAAAGTGTCTGTGAAAATGGAAATGAAAAATACACAAAGTGCCTGAACTAAGAGAAGTTTAAGGGACAGTAGAAACTGTAAGTGAAGTAGTAGCGAAAAAGTGAAAGTATTTGAAAAACCTAGTAAAAAATGCACTGGGACTGAGGAAGCAAACAATATACAAATTTATTTGTATAAAAATAATTTTATACAAATAAATAAAAATAATAAATAAATAACGCTGTATTCCTGGCTATGTATCATCTTTTCCTTTACTGTATTCAGATTTTGCATATTTGCCATCCCTTGATTCGACCTCTTGCTAAAATTGCTCTCCCATATCTGAATACACTGTACGGTGTTATTTATTTATTTGTTATTTATTATTTTTTATTTATTGGTATAAAATTATTTTTGTGGCTTCCTTTACTGCTGCATTGCGCGTTTTGGAGCATTAGACATATGATAACTTCTGTTATTTTATATATATATATATATATAAAATAAGCAGAAAAAGGAAAAAAGGCAACCCTATATATATATATATATATATATATATATATATACAGGATTGTTAAAATTAAAGTATCCCTGTATAAAGCGCTCTAGAGCGAGTTCTAAGGTTCGTACTGAAGAGAAATTTGAAGAACGGTACAATGAAGAATGTGCTTGCCATTTATTGGGAAAAAAAAATTAGTTACAAAATTTGTCACTGTATGGCGCTGTGTCCCTGTATGTGGCGTAACTATCTTAGTTACGATTATTAGCCATATGGTGCAAGAAAGCCTGAGGCTTATGCTGCACCAGCTATAAAAAAAAAAAAAAAATTCTGAATTACCCAGAGAGAGAGTGAGCAAACAAGAGTTAGAAGTAGAAGGGAATCACCAAGAAAGAGAAAAATGATGATATCCAGCCCAGGACCCTGGGTATGCCAAGCGCATACCAGATGTGAGCCCCTGGAATAATTATTTGCATAATCGTAAGTTACAGCCATAGCGCCACTACTCAGCTCTACTGTACTGTATAAAAGCAAAGCAGTCCCTTCAAAATCATACAGTAGATGTTTGCCTGCACTACAGCAGCAATACCAACAACTTTGCAGGAAAAGGCGCTATTAGTGAAGCTGTACTATCAGAACAGCAACAATGCAGCTGCGACTATCAGAGAATTCCGGCGTCAGAAGCGCATAAGGCGTGAACCTATGACTGTTTGTGCTGTCCGCAAAATGATTGCGAAATTTTAAGAGACAGGGCATCTTAGTGTTCAACCATGTGGAGGTCGAAAACGAGTGGACTCCTCTCGTGTTGAAATGTGGCTATGGCTGTCGTGGATTTATCAAGTCAATCTTCATGTGGTAGCGCCTGTGTGCCAACAGTTTCTCGTGAAGTGGACATGCCGTATTCCGCTGTAAGGCTAGTAATGCGTCAGGTGTTGCGGTACTATCCTTATAAGATGCACGTGCTACAGCAGCTAAAGCATGGTAATGCAGATATTCGTTTCACATACCACTTCAGTTTCTGGCGCGAATGACAGTGGATATCACTTGGCCATGGAACATCCTTTGGAGTGATGAAGCCCACTTCTGCTTAAATGGACAAGTGAATACGCACAACTGTCGCATTTAGGCAATAGAAAACCCTCGAGTTATTCAAGAAGTCCCGTTGCATTCTCCAAAAGTGACAGTGTGGTGTGGATTTACGGCCACATTCGTGATTGGGTCATATTTTTTTGAACAGGTAACACCGACTGGATCCCGCATCTGTTCCGTCACTAGACAGCGATATTATGAAATGTTGGCAAATTTCGCAATACCAGAGTTGCAACATGGGTGCCTTTATTATACCATATTCATGCAAGATGGTGTGCCATCCCACCGCCACCGCTGTGTCCAAAGATTGCTAAGGCAACATTTTAAAGACGAATGGGTCATCAGCCGTTGTTTCCAGACATCTTGGCCATCCCAATCACAAGACCTCACCACATGCGACTTCTGATTGTGGGGTTTTTTGAAAAACCAGGTGTATCGGGAAGGATATCAAACTTTGTCACATCTGAAGGACAGCAGTAGACGTCATTTGCTGGCTATTCCAGTTGACATTCTGCTGTAGAAAATGCTGTTCTCCGAATGGAAACTGTTGTTGACCAAAATGGAGAACACATTGGACAATAGTAGTGCTGTTCAAGTGATTTTTATTGGCACAGCGCCATATAGTGACAAATTTTGTAACTAATTTTTTTTCCAATAAATGGCGAGTGCATTCTTTTTTTACCTGTTTTTCAAATTTCTCTTCAGTATGAGCCTTAAAACTCGTCTACGTAGAGAGAGATACTTGAATTTTAACAACCCTGTATACAGGGTGTCTCAAATATTAGTACAAACGTTTAGGGGAGGTAGGTAACATCTAAAGGAATGTGAATCGCATAGTAACCCATAACCGGAAACGTCACGGGAAAATAGTAGCAGAGGCACAAGAAGCAGAAATGACACAAGACAGTAATTAGTGGCAAACATTTATTTGACATAATATTAACAATGGAGTACGAGATGGATGCATTTCATGATGTTACAACAGATGTTCGAAGGTTCCACCATGAGACGCGATGCATGCGTGACACCGACGCAGCATGGATTGGCAGACACGGTTGAACACACCTGGAGTTTCTTTGACAGTAGCAGCAGCGCTGACGAGTCTCGCCACGAGATCCATTTCCGTCTCCACAGGCGATTCATACACGATAGATTTGAGGCCCCCCCCCCCCACAGAAAGAAATCAAGGCTCGATAAATCAGGTGAGCGTGCGGACCGGGCAACGGGTCCACCCCGACCAATCCATCAACGCCCAAAACGCCTGTTCAAATGGTCACAAACACACCTTCCATAATGGGCAGGCGCCCCGTCATGTTGAAACTAAATGTTGCTGGAACATCGTCAAGTAACCCTGGTGGAAGTTGTTCAAGAAAGATCCGATATTTAGCGGAGTTCATGCGGAATGGTAACAGGTATGGGCCGACTAAGCATTCACTAATCATACCTGCCCACACATTTATTGCGAAGCGATGTTGTGCCGCATGGGGGCGCATACCGTGTGGGTTGTCGTGAGCCCACACATGAGCATTGTGCTGATTGAATAAGCCTTCCCAAGTGAAATAAGCCTCATCCGCGAACAAAACATAGGCTGGAAAATTCAAGTCTTGAACACTTTTCTGGAGAAACCACTGCACACAAGCCACATGTGCAGGATGATCTTGGGGGAGCAGTAACTGAACCCTTTGGAGATGAAAGGGTTGTAAGGAATCGTCGTGCCAGACACGCTGTACACTGCAACGAGACACTTCTAAGGCAGAGGCAACGGCACGTGTGCTGGTATTAGGATTATTCTGGACGGCATTCAACACACTTTCTTCCACGGCGGGAGTTCGCGTCGAACGCGGTCTGCCCGCACTACTCTTGTTACCTCTAAATAACCCATAATCGCACAAATTTTGATGCGCACGCGCAAACGGTACATGTCTGCCTGGGAAGCTTTCTGCATAAATTTGTTGAGCCGCTCGTCCATTGTTCTTTGCTAATCCATACAGTGTATGGATTAGCAAAGGACATGCTCTTTGTGCGGCGACTACCGTGCCATCGATGCATGCTCTTCGTGCGGCGACTACCGCACCGTCTACTGACTTACGGTGACGTTTCCGGTTATGGGTTTCTATGCGATTCACATTCCTTTAGATGTTACGTACCTCTCCTAAACGTTTGTACCAATATTTTTGAGACACCCTGTGTATATATATATATATATATATATATATATATATATATATATATATATATATATATATATATACAGGGTGATTCACTACCAGTGCGACAAACGTGCAGGTGTAGGGGGCACAAAGACGAATCGGAATCACATAGCATTGCAGGGTCCGAAATGCCTTCGTCATGCGGTACGGGACGTTGAACGGGAGGTCGCGTGACCAGCGATCCCGCTGGAAGTCAGCATTTGCGAACCGTTTCTGTTGAAGAAACCAAGTAGCAGAAGTCCTCCAGAGTGGATAATCCGCAGGCTCCAATGATTGGACACGTTGCAGATGGTATGAACTCATTTGGTTTGTTGACAGTATCCTCCATACAGTGGATTGGGAAATACCCAATCGTTGGCCCTATCGCTCGAGTATTCTTACTCGGATTGCCTTCTGCAAGACATGGGACATTCTCCTCATTGTCTGGCGTCCTCGTTGTTCGCTCTCGATTCATGGAACCTCTCGTGAAACAACCAGTCTCACGTAACCTTCTGTGCACACGTGCGATAATCATATGACGAGGAGCACGCCTGTGCGGGAAGCGTTCCCGGTACAAGTGCAGCGCAGCGCACCCGTTACAGTCCGCAGCTCCATACGCGAGGTACCTGTCGGCCAGTTCAACGTTTGAATACTCTTCCATCCTACTGCCTCGGGAACCGGTTCGCAAATGCTGACATCCAGCCGGATCGCTGTTCACACGACCTCCCGTTTAACATCCTCTACCTCATGACGAAGGCATCTCGGACTCTGCAAGGCTATGTGATTCCGATTCGTCTTTGTGCCCCCTAAACCTCCTGAAAGTTTGTCGCACTGGTAGTGAATCACCCTGTATATATATATATATATTTATTTATTTAGTAATGCGCCTGAGATGTAACTTACTCTGTAGAATGACTAGACTAACCTTTTTTTTTGTAATATTGCGGGATTAAAATTTTTGTCTAGTAAAATGCACACTGAAAAAAGTCATAGTATTTGAAACATTTTATCACATTATAGGTATTTGAAAACGGCACTATGACGTTTTCAAATACCTAACAGATGCAATTTTTTTTTATCGTATGATATGAGCGAATACAAAGGAACCAGTTTTTTCCTGCTTCATCCGTGTATCGCGGCCGTGAGATCCAACCGGATAGTGCGGTACCATCGTGATATCCAAGCCCGAGGTGGGATTCGAACCCGCGAGGTTTGGGTTGCCAGGCAGGCACTTTTACCCACGCGGCTAGCCCGGTCTGTTATCAAATGCAATGACAGCACAAGTATAATAAATCTGATTGCATACAGAGGAGCGAAGGGCAGTCCCAAGACTTTCTGAAAAAGGAAGGGGGCAAGCAACGTTACAGGGAATTAAACTTTAATCATAATACAGTAGTAAAACTCCGCATTATCTCTAACTCCTATCCTGGGACCTCCCAAGAGAGGAGCTAACTGAAACTAAAGTCTTCTGCTCTTAAATCCAACATAAAAAAAAAAAAAATATATATATATATATATATATAATTGTTTTACTCTTTATTATAAGAATAAAAATCTAATAAAATTATAAAGATCATAAAACTATGTTTCTTTCTACCCAGTAGCAAATAATTAAAAGAAAAAGAAATTTCTCTTGAGCTAAATGACCAATAGCAATACTTCTTTCCCACGTTATATAGTAATGTTTACCTGGGGAGAGATGAAAGATATCCTTTCTCAATGAATTGCCAGCCCACTTGTATGAGCCCCAAAGAAAAGTTGAACTGTTACAACATCTACAAGGTAAGGTCTCGCCTATCGTATTTACGAACCTTATACATACCATCTGCCGTCGGGCTAATCATATCTCTGATACCTACCGTTTACGCCAACAGCGCAAATTCATAAACTTAAGCATAGAAGCTAACTCCTTAAAGGCGAACAAATGACACAACTTCCTTCATCTTGAATCTAAGCAGCAAACAACTATCCAGCGAGCAGCTGAATGTTTTATCCAATGGCATGAAATTCGCCGTTATACCATCCAAACCTCCATTCACACAGCTCGCTATGGGTATAGAAGCCAGTATTACCAACCTTCCCGAAGAAACTGCCAACGAGATCCGTTTCAGGACTGCCGCAATCCTCCGCAGCACTCGAAAAACTTACTCAAACCTTAACCATCGTCAGCGTGCCGCCCTATCATCTATAAGAAAAGACAACTCCATAGTCGTACTTCCTGCGGATAAAGGGCGCAGGACCGTTGTGTTGGACCAATCAACCTACCGAGAGAAAGCCCTGACCCTACTACTAGACCCAAACGTATATGAATCTCTATCTGATCCACCCATTAAGATCTTGAAACGTCTAGAGACACATGTCAATAAACTCGTCCACCCATGGTTTAAAGATAAGAAGATCTCGACCACAACTCAGCGTCTTCTACGTGCTACTGGCTGCCAACTACCGCAATTCTAAGGATTACCAAAGATCCACAAACCGGGTATTCCCCTCAGACCTATAGTGTCGTGCTGCAGTGCCCCAACGTATGAACTGTCCAAACATATCGCGCGCCTCCTCTCACCTCTTATAGGTTAATACATCGCACACCGTTAAAAATAGCAGTGAATTCAACCACCTCATTAAGGACCTTTCAATCCCTGACAACACTGTCATGGCATCATTTGATGTGGTTTCTTTATTCACTTCAATTCCCGTCCAACAGGCCGTGCACTGCGCCAGAAGGCTCCTCGAGAACGACTTAAGCCTCCAATCCAGGACATCACTGTCCACTGATGACATCTGTACCGCCCTCAACCTATGCTTATCAAGCAGCATCTTCATTTTTGAGGATTCACTCTACCAACAGGTACATGGCACTGCTATGGGTGCCCCTGTCAGTTCCGTAGTAGCTAACATCGCCATGGAAGATCTGGAGGAGCAGATACACCAGAACCCACCTACACCTATTACAACATGGTGTAGATACGTTGACGATATTTTTACCGTAATACCACGTGGTTCTGAAACTGCACTGCTGGAATACCTCAACTCCCTATCTAATTTCATCAAGTTTACCATAGAATCAGAGGTGAACGGTACGCTCCCGTTTCTGGACGTCCTAGTGCATCGCGTAGGCCCACATCTAGAGACCTCAGTATACCGCAAACCCATGTGGTGCGGTCAGTTCACTAACTACAGGTCCGGCCACGCACCAAGCCATCTCAATAGCACTGCCCGCACCCTATTCTCCAGGGCTTGGAGCCATTCCAGCACCGACACAATTAGGCGTAACGAGATCTCCCGGGTGAAGGCGGACCTAACCAAATGTGGTTATCCATCCCATGTACTAAGCAGATGCCTATTACAGGCAGAAGAACTCACATCCAACCCAAGACCACCGAACCAAGTCGGTATATCGTCCGCCTACATTCCCTATTATCCAGGCGTGTCAGGACGGATCTCGAAGGTCCTTAGAAGTTACAACATCAAATGTGTACAATTACCCTGCAGGAACCTACGTTCATTTGTCTCCAGCGTGAAGACCCCTGTCACACCTGTCTTACGCAGCAATGTGGTATATCGCATCACCTGTAGAGACTGTAACAGTTGCTACATAGGAGAAACATCAAGGCGTCTCCAGGATCGCCTCACGGAACACGACAGAGCAATCCGGCTGGCCGAAACTGACCAGTCCGCGGTCGCGGAACATTTTTGGGCCACCAACCACGATCTTGATCCCAAACGCGACTTTGAAATACTAAACCACTCACGACACTTTCGCCACCGCCTATGGCTAGAATCACTCAACATAGTAAACAATCCAAAGGCATTAAATCGCCAGAAAGGCATACGTCTACATCCCATCCTAGAGACAACCGTTTTATTGATGGATGATCAGTGGCGTAGAAAGCAGCACGTCCGCGCAACAACAATGACGCATGATTAACGTGCCTCACTCAGCTGTTGTATTGTATTTAATTTGTCAGTTGACAAAGGGACACGCGTCCCGAAAGCTACTGATTTTTGTTAATCTATTTGTATAACTGGTTTCTAACTAACTTACGTGTATATTGAACTGTGTTTTTGTTTAAAATGTAGCACACGGAAGAGTAAATCGTGTTTCATGAAATTTTCTAAATAAAGTGCGCATTGCAATACCGTTCAAAAATATTGTAAACTTTGAGAAGTAGAAGCTAACACCACTGAATCGTCGTTTTCAAAATCAAAAGTGCTCCAGTAGACGATCACTATCGATGAGTAATAGATAATATTAAAGTTATAAATATTAAACCCTTAGAACACTTCCCAGAATTGTGTTGAATACAAATTTATTTTTGAAGCTGGCTCGAGGTAAAACTGCTCCCCGGGTGAAGTCTACTTCAGCACCCCTACCATTTTAATTGGTATCAGGTTTTTTTATGAAACCCCCAAACACGAAAGGTATTAGAACCTATGGTATTTAGTGCCGTGCGTGGGTTGAACGTTGAAAAGCTGAAAGGAGATACTTGTTGACATTATAGTTTAATTTATGCAGATTGTAGTTTTTAGGAAATACGTGTAAAGGGAGGTTTATTCAGAAAAAGGAAGTTGAAGGAATAAATGAGGAAGAAGAAGAAACGTTGGTTCTGTGAGTTTGAAGTTGGACAGTAAAAGGATGCTGACTGGTTGCGGAACGAGTAGGTGAGTGGGATATAGGGTTAATGCAACATAAAATATATAATTGTTTTATCTTCATTATAAGAATACAAATTGAATAAAATTAAAAACTATAAAACTGTTTTTTCTCAATTTTAGATCAGCAGATTTCCTAACCGCACTTGACGTATAGTGTATAGTGTGTTCGTGTTTAACAGCACCAGGATTTCCCCCATCTCCGCGTTTCTTTCAGTGTGTGTGTGTGACAGTTCACTGTAAAGGCCAGAGATTTAAAAGTGTATGGATTTTGTAAGTGCAGTGTTGTATATCGTTGTTCTTCTGGCCATTTAGCCGCTAGACCTCTGCTGGGGCTCAACGTTGTACCTAGTCTGCCTCCTATTGGAGGCAGACTAGGTACACTAGATACTAGTGTACTAGGTAGACTAGATACTAGATAGACTAGATACTAGTGTACCTAGTCTGCCTCCTATTGGAGGCAGACTAGGTACACTAGTATTTAGATATTTACTCTGGCAGGTCCTGCCACCTAATTGCCTGAGATTTCAGTGGCTAGGCCCTAATCCATATTTGCACCAGTTCAAAAAGTTAACCTTTCTTCAGAAAAGTTACTTCACTCAGGGCAAAACGACTAGCTTATTGCTTCACGCCACTGTTTCGTTCAGTGAAAACGAACCTTTCTTCTTCACAAAACTGCACCATAGCATACGAAACAGGTAGGCAACTGTGTGGAACAGAATGATACATGCGGCTGAACAACTGATTGTCGTGCATGCGTTCAAAAAAAATTATAAATATCTCATCGGAATATTAAGAATTATTGAAATTTTGATTCTAATTAAGTTCACACCCACACAGTCCAATGCCAGTGTTACTCAAGTTTGGAGAACTTCCGGTAGATGGCAGGAGAGCGTATCTCGAAGAATATATTCACCCAGTTATTGAATATTTGCAAATAAAGAAACTTGTAAAGGGAACGTAGAAAACTTGTAAAGGGAAAGTCCAGTAGTGCCGCTCGTCCCGACAACACCAGCAGTTAACCTAAAATTACTACAAATGTGAGTTTGTTGTAGGGTTAAGCGCATCAGCGACTTAGGCAATATTGCGCTGTATATACGAGGGGTGATCATTTAATTGGCGGACTGGTGCAAGATCTTATCTTAATTGTCATAATCTGAATCTTCTGTGGATTTCTTCTCGAAATACTCTCCTTTGAACTTTACACACTTTTGCCGTCGTATCCACGCATTAAATGCTTCTTGCAAGCCATTTTTCGAAAGGCTGCGAAGTACTTCCGTTAAGGCTGCGCGAACATCGTTGTGTAGAACGCGAAACGCTTACCTTTCAGAGCTTTCTTCAGACGTGGAAACAATAAGAAAAACCCCAGAGGCTTACATCTGGTATGGGCTTGGCACACCTAGGGTCCTGAACTGGATGTCATCATTTTTCTCCTTCTTGGTGATTTCCTTTTACTTTTTACCCTTTCTCTCTCTCTCTCCCTCTGAGGGTAACTCAAAATTTTTTTTGGCTGGTGCAGCATAAGCCTCAGGCTTCCTTGCACCATATGGCTAATAATAATAATAATAAATCACACGGGGCTAACTCCAGTGAATGAGAGGTGTGGCAGAACCTCGGCACCTATGGCAGTGATCACTGACTGCACAATACCAGCCGTATGGGGCATTGTCTTGATGGAGAAAGCACTTCACCCCAGAAAGTTCGGTCACACCAGAATATGGCCATCCTACCAAGACACTCATTATCATACGCTTCATTTATCGCTTTAACTGTTTCCGATGTATTTAAGCCCTGTCTGACACAATAACGAATCACATACAGCTGTTCAATCTGTATGTCCGATATGAAACTTGCTTCAAAACGATCGTCAGTGATACTTCTTTTTAGGATTTATTCCGTTATCACAGTGTACTCAGTCTGGGTGATCATCTTACAACCTGCGGTGATGTGTTGGATCGCTTCTGAGGCCAGGTGGCATGGTCATGTCATCTGACATTCCAGGCTCCTTTGAGATGTATTTTCTATACTTGGATGGCCAGCATGAATCCTTCAGTCTCGAGAAGAGCATCCCGCATAGCCATGCATTGGAAGCAATGGTGTCTATGTGACCTTGATGGTTATTGTAGTGTCTGCTATGGAGTGTCTTCTTCGCCCATCTTTCTTGTACCTTCTGGGCGGGAGGGGTTTCCTCGCTTAGTTTGAGGTATACAACTTATCTATCTGCCTTATGGCCTGCTGTGCTGTTCTCGAAGTAATCCTTCAAGTTAACTATCACTGTTTTCTATTCTATCAGACTCCTTCCTCCCTCTTTCCGAGGTATTGCTACTCTCCACTGCTGACTTTGGTCTTCATTGTCCCTTTCTTTTTCATATCTTCTAGCACAGTGTCAGTCCAACCTAGGACCCCGAATGTGTATGTTAGTACTGGAGCTGCATAGGTGTTTATGGCTTTGTGTTCCCTCTTTCTAATTTTGCTTTCACCAGGCTTCTGAGTCTCTCATGATATTTTTCAGTCAGGCACTTCTTGATTTCCTTGTACTCTAACTGCTCAGCCTGAATCATCCCTAGGTATTTGTAGGTCTCTCCTTCTGTCATAGTTTCGATCTCTTTACCAGTCAGCAGCTGGTAGTTTTGGCCACCTAATTTTTTCTGGTGCAGTGTGTGGTCTTGCATTTTTCTACACCAAATTCCATCCTGATGTCCTTGCTGAATTCTTTGATGATCCACAGTAGTTGCTTCTCGGTTACCGCACAGAGCTTAATGTCATCCATGTACCTCAGGTGGGTGAGGGTGTACAGGTTCTTTCTTCCTTCTTTGAGGTTATATCCATACCTGCTGCTGTTGAGCATGGTGGATAGCAGGTTGAGTGCTAGACAGAACCATAGTGGGCTCAGAGCAACTCCCTGAAAGATTCTTCTAATGGGGATTGGCCTGGTGGTTGTGTTCTCGACCTTAATGGTGGTACTCCAATTCACCATTGTTGCTCCTAGGAAGTTTGTCACTATCGGATTGACCTTGAACTTCAGGGTCTCTATTAGCCAGCTATGAGGTACGGAGTCGAAGGCCTTGTGGTAATCGATGTAGGCCGTGTATAGGTTGTGGTGCTTCTTGTAGGCTTGCTCCATAACTGTGGCAGCTATGGTTAATTGCTCCTCCGCTTGCATCCTTTCTGCTGTTCGGCCATTATGTTCTGACTCTAAGTGGTCTGATATCTTCTTAGTTATGCAGCTGGTCAGGATCTTGTACATTATTGGGAGGCATGTGATTGGCCTGTATTTTGCTGGGTTTCTTGTATCTTGATCTGTAGGCTTCAGATGTCTCTTTCAGTGAGAAACTTCGGGATTATCTCCGGCTTGCTTATCATTCGAGTGAACTGCTCTGCTAGGTTGCTTTTGTGTGCAGGTGAGCTTCTTGTACCCCGTAATTGTGGATGTCATCAATTCCCGGGGTTCACCAGTTGTGGGTGTTCCCGATCAACTGTTTTATTTCTTCTCGAATCTCCCACTTTCTCATCTCTTGTATGTCCTTCATTTTCTTCGGTTCTACTTCTATCCAGGGTACTCTGCTCTTATGTCTTACTTCAGTGCTCCATATATTTCCCCAGAACTCTTCGATCATCTTATTCTCGAGTGGTCCGTTTCCTGCTTTCTCAATATTCACCCAGTTTCCAGTAGAAGGCTCGTTGGTCCTCATCGAAGATTAGATTGTTTATATTCCTCTGGGAGCTCTTTGTATCAGTGGTCTCTTGCTGAGTGCAAGGAAGTTCTGCTTCAGTGTGTCCAAGTATTCTCCTATTCTGATCTCATGTTTGCTGTTTCTCTTAAGGATGCTCTTCACCTTTCCAATCAATTTCTGACTTCTATTACCCTGTTGGTACTGGGTCAACTGACCTATCTTGGCTCTTAATTCTTCTATCTTCTGCTGGTCTTCTTTCCCAAGCTGGCGGTTCCGTTTTCAGTTCTTCCACTGCTGGTCTCTCGTTTCTTTTCCAGTAATCCTAGTGGCTGCTATGGCACAGTATACAGCTGTGTGGATAGCCTCCAGTGTTGCACCATTGTTGTCAACGTAATGCGGCATTATTTGCCAATTGAGATGGTCTGTTACTCTCCACGGGATTTTATTTGGCCTCTGCTTAGGTCTCACGAGGGTTCTTGTAGGATCCATTCCTTTGAATTGTTAGGGCCTTCTTCCGCTCATCTTATATTCTGGATAGCATGACGTCCTCTCTTTCCACTTCAGCTACTCTGGGTTGTATTTCCTCTTGCTGTTCCTCCTCTGGTTCCATATTGACCATATTCTGTGCTTTGTAGATCACTGACATCCTACTTGATTCTTTTCAAGATGGCAGGAGCTTAGGTTCTTTGTGATAATGGTCCTATCCAGGTATCGTTCCAACCACTTGGTATGTAGTCGTGATCTGTAAATTGTCATTCGATTTCTAGCCTGGTTATTTCCTGCATGATGTATGTATTCATTTCAATGCTCCACTTCATGCATTGGCATTTTTTTCCTTCCTTCCTGGGTGGTCACTAGCACAGGAAACACTTCCAGTTGGTGAGGCTGGATGGTCTTACCCTTCTTTGTGGTAGCCTTACGGGGGACAACACCACTTGCTCCACTGTCCTGCTCAGGAGACTAACTTTTTGGAACCGACCGCTCTGCCTAAGGACTGAATGCGAGTGACTTTATCGTGCACCACCCTCGATGCAGTATGAATATTTATCTGCAACATCATCCATCTACGGAGGTGGACTTGTTTAGCTTCGGCTTATGTCGTGGTTTATTTATTTAGTTCTCGCTAGTGACATCAGATGCCGCCACTATCTGCTTCAGCTGTCACTCCGACATTGGGCAAGTCCAATGGGGTAACTTTCATGGGGTTTTTTTTAATCATTTAATATTATATCGGTCTCCCAGTGTAACAGAGCCGCGTTCGCTTCCACCAATGTGGGATTCGAGTCTGGGTCCATCAGGCTTGTAGTCCAGTGTCTTAACGACTGGGCCATTGCGCCCCCTTTATTATTGTTGCTCTTATATTATTTCTCCCTGATTGGGTCATTCCACTCCGTGATAGGTACTGCTACCAAGTACACAGGGTGGTTGTAATGTTTGGTGTTACTGTCGGTCGAGAAAATCTGACTGCCCTACAGGTGTTCAGGATTGCTACTTTCTGGAGTTCCTTGTAGGTGTTCTCTGAGAGACCTATTGCTGCTATGTAGTCTTTGGTACTTTATTTTTTTTCCACCACTAGAGGGCTAAGAGTAAGCATGTATACTGTATTAGCGCTCCTAGAGTAAATTGGAAATCTTTGCCATTTGCAAGTTGTTAAATTCTTTCTTTTGTTTATTTGTTTATTTCGTGCAAGTGAATTATCTGAAACGTCTTGTGTTAAAACTAACTCTACTCCAAAGATTTGCAAACATGAATCACAATATAAGCAAAAAGTGTAACCTATCGCTGCATGTGCTAGAGGTGGTATGTCATAGCTGCAACAGTGGGTATCATTATCGATGCTCGTTGAAAGAAGCAACCTATAAAGGGATGGCGAAACAAAAGAAACAGCAGTGGAGGTGTGTATTGTGCAGGAAAGAAGAGAAGGAAGAAAGTGAAATTTTCTACTCGGCAAAAGAATATCAAGATTTTCTGCATTCATCAACTGTAGTAAACGAAGACTTAGAGGTTACACAAAAGTAGGCGAACACCCTAAATATAGAGGACATACTAAGGAAGCTACCCAGTAAAATCCATTTGCTGGATTTACTAATAGAAATTGTACCAGTAAAGAAACAAATGGAAGACCTAAAGACAGTAGCAGAAGATATCAAGAAATCAATTTCATTTGTCTCAGATTATTTTGACAAAATGCAAAAAATCATAAGTAAACTGCAGGACTCCAATGCTGCAATCAGCAAAAGAATTGTTGAACTGGAAGATTCATTCATGCAAAATGAGGAAAATTCCAACTTACTTAACTTAAGGATTGACTCAATAGAACAATTGTTAGCAAATAATGTAGGTTTAACTGGATTAGCAGGCCAAGATGTAGAGTTTGTTATACAGCAGCTAGGGCTTGCATTGAAGCTACAGCACAATAAAAAAGTAGTACACTATTATATACCTAACAATAAGAAAAAAAAATGACAAGCCTACACTAATTGTGAAATTTTCAAATCATGTGGTAAAGGATAAATGGATTAGAAAGGCAAAGGAGATCCGACTGACAGCAAATGATGTCTATCAGAACAATAGCAATATTCCAATCTACATAAATGACCACTTAACAACTCACCTCAAGCAGTTGTTTTGGGAAACAAAACGATTAGTAAAAACTCAGTTACAAATTTTTATGGTTGAAACATGGAAGGATTTATGTGAAGAAGAATGAATCATCAAGAGCCATAAGAATTTTGAGCTCAAAAGATCTGCAGTATATAAAATACTCTTTTATTGTGCATAATTGAAATTTCTTGAAATCTAGAGCTAAGGTAAAATTAAGACATCAGGTATGCTTTTTGAGGAATCACAGGTTTTTAATTCACCATTACATTTTTTAAATAATCTGAATATTCAAGCTCTTATAATTTATAAAAATCAGTTCTTTCTGGTAGCACTAAATATCAGGTCATTAAGAAAAAATTGGTTTAATTTATTGCAACATATAAATGCAATGAAAGAATTTATTTCATGTATAGTTTTAACAGACGTTAACATAAAAAGTGATGAAATTTCTAATTATAATATACAAGGTTATGACAAGGTCTGTATGTTGAGAGATTTGAGAAGGGGTGGAGGAATAATAATATATTATAGAACAGGGGTGGGAAACTTTTTTCGTCAGCGGGCCAAATGAAATTTTCGTATCATGATGTGGGCCGGAATAGATTGAACGATTTAATAAAAAAAATCAGAACCTAAAAAATGTTATATTACTTGAATTACCAAATTATTAATGTATTTTTAAAAAAAATATCTGAATGTCCAATTATCATTGAAAATGCGGCATTCGGCATCAATTTTTCTTTTTTTTTTAATTGGCTCATTTTATGGGCTATAAATTATATTAAATTAAAAATTGTACTAATTAGAAAAGGCATAAAACAAAATATCTCGCACCAATATTATTTTTTTCAATAAGAAGTCAAACCCAAAGGAACTTTGTTCGATCGATGCTACAATAATAACTAGGAAATAACTCTTTGACGCTGCATAGAATCACCTGGTTATTGTTGTACTGGCCACGATTCCCGATTGAACCGAATGTTTACGGCGAGTGTAGTCAGGTATGGATTTTCTATATTTATGCATTTACCGAGGGGGGCCGGATTCAACATCGTCGCGGGCCGGCTGTTGCCCACCCCTGCTATAGAATATGCTTTAAGGCAGTACAGGTTTACCACTTAACTCAATCTTGTGAAAACTGCTGTGTCAAATTATTAGGAGAGGATCCAGAAAACACAATGATTTGTGCTTTTTATAGGCCACCATCAGATTCTATAAACAGTTTCCTAATTGAATTAGATAACACAATTCTGCTATGGGATGACATACAGGCTGATAAGACCATACTAGTAGGAGATTTTAATATTAATTTACTAACTGATGAAACTGATAAAGTGTTACTTAGATACTCTGCAATCTAGAGGGCAACTAGAAATAGTAATGATAATGACGACGACCTTGATAACCATCAAGAACCTAACTGCTAGCTAGTATGAGTAGGTCTGACAAGATGGGCAGCAGTGCCAGAAGAGGACCTGTACAGTTTAATAATAGCATCAACTGGCCAAATATCAGTATTTAATATACGTGCCTGCTGAGATGAATTACTTAAGATTAGAAACGATGCATAATCTGGATAATGGGTGGATAACTTCCTCACAGAGGTGTGAAGACCTAACACAATGTTCAGAAAATCCTCAATATCATAATGATCTGTGGAAGGAGCAAGCCGACTTACTGAGCTTGGCAATCAACAGCTTAAAATCTTGAGTTCTTATTAGTTCTGAAGGCAAATAGGGGCACTCTACTTCCGTTAGATGAAGAATAAGATACGTCAGCTGATATTGTGAACTGTTTATTAGATAGAAGCTGATTATAATTGGTCGGGTGAAGACTGGTCACAGGCGCTGAGGACGCTACCCTAACACAGCCCATGTGTTTACTTGTACTGCAATACACTTAAATAGAAAGGTTGCAGGAATATTTGCTGATGCTATCGAGGCAGTGTTAGCTAGGTCAGAAAACTGCTAGCTTGGGGGGAGGGGGGGTTCACAGACTAAAAGGTTAATAGTAGCCATAGGCAGAGGTGAACGTGATTCTTGCACTACTTCTATTAGCATAAGCAGTTTCCTGGAGTGAGGGGTGCTGGGGGTTTCAGAGACTGATGGCAGTCATCATGAAACAAATAAATATATGGGATGTGTTAGTGTAACTAAAAATAAGAATAGGTGACCTGTCAAAGCGACAGGCTGAGGTGCTTTTATAGGGCCATTCACATTATTCAGCATGAGTACTCAAGAAGAGCAAGTAGAATTGAGAAATATATTTGAAGGCGTAGTGGAGAACTTAACACTGTCAGACAGAGGACTAGGCAACTGGGCAGCATCCAAAGACAGGTAAGCAATTTGATTGGAAGTAGCTTTACCAACCAAATGCAATGATAATGACGTGACATGATCTATAGATTCAGCTGATTGATGAGAATCACTGAAAGAAATCTGCTTAGGATGTAAGACAGGAGGAATTTATTTTATTTATAAAAATGAAAATAAAGGCTTTAGTTGCAATAAAAAACCAGAGCATTTTCTGTAATTTCCCTTACAAACATTTATATCCAAATATTCTATTTTATGTTAAAATAAAAGTTTTATATCAAAAGTTATATTAAAATATATCGTATAGAAGTTGAAATAAAATATATAAATTTAACATTTTGTTACGTTTTAAAATAATTTGTTTTTTTGTAAACTAAAAATAATATGAGCATTTATCCGTGTGGCTATTTTTCATGTGAGCATTTATGACAGTGGGGTTTTTCATGCGTGCATTTATCTGGTCACCCAATTTACATGCAGACCTAATCATTATGATAAATGATATAATGACACTGACAAAGAGGAATCATTCCTCCACCTTTTTATTGACCTGGCTTGTGGAAGGAATGCATTTCACATCTTGAATATATTTTAGCTCTATAATTGAATTCAAAACTATTTTGTTTTCACTTTTTTTTTTTTTTTCTGTTCAGTTTATATCTGACATTTTTATTATTTTTCCATAGAAAGAATAGTCTGTATTTTTATTTTTAACTTGCTTATTGTCCACCCAGGGTCCTGAGCTGGATATGATCATTTTTCTTTTTCTTGCTCTGATTCCCTTCTCTCTCAAAAGCCTCAGGCTTCCTTGCACCATATGGCTAATAATAATAATAATTTCATTATTACTTTTATTTATTTCAGTATTTTACTCTGACTTGTTTTTTTTTTTTTTTTTTTGGAAATTTCAGCCATTTACCCGATTGGGGAAATGTTGAGCCTTTGAACCCCTGAATTTTTACCCCCCTTTTAGAGTTTTTTTAAATGTAATTTACTTTAAGTTTATTCATAGAAATAGTTGGCTGTAGTCCTGAGAAAACATATGTGAACACTGGTAAACACATTATGATAGTGCATCTGTATGCTATCACAAAAATGGCACAGTGAACAGAACAAGTTTTATTTTACAGTTTTGCTATCATTTTCATCTGTCAAACCAAATACCATATCACAATTTTATTTAATAATGAAAGATTACCAAGAACTACTACCCATAACAATAAGAAATCATCATTACTTGTGTTATTCAACCTATGCCATTTCACTGTATACAGTAAATGGAAATTCATTTTTTTTTTTTTACATTTTATAAAACATCAATTCAAATTATGAAAAAAGTTAAGTATATTGCTATTTGAAAATTAAGCAATATTATATAATTCTGCATTTTTTTTTTTCCCGGTTTTATTTAATTATATAACTATATAATTTTGTCTCCTTTATATTTAAATAGTATTAGGAAATAGAAATGCAAACTTACATTAATGATAATGATATGAGTCTGGCACCCAGTGGAAGTTGACTTAATTCACAAATAGCTTTTATAGCATCATGTGGAGAATTAAAAATTATGTTAACTCTTCCAGAAGGTAAGCCATTTGATTTTAAATGAAAAAAAATATTTTCTGGTACCAAGCTAAAGTTCCTGAAAAAATTTAGAATATCATCAATTTTAGCATTGTAGGGTACATTACATGCCTGAACAATGCACGAATTTAAAACTCCTGTTCTTTGCTGGCATCTGTTCACAAATTCATTTAGTGTTAGTGGTGATGGTACTTCCTGTAAGGATTGCACAAATGAACTACTACTGTTTCGTTCAATGTGTGATGTTTGCTTTAGTGGTAAAGATTGGGGTTCTATATTCATTTCGGAAATATTAATTTCTTCTTCTGAATGAGAACAATCTTTGATTTTATTTTTTGCTTCTTCAACACAAATTTCTTTCTTTAATTCTTCTTGGGAATTTGTTGCAAGTTTCAGAGAATAATCTGCTTCCACTGATGTCTTGACAGTAATCTCTTTCAATGGCTTCTTATTAGAAGATATGGATAAATCTGTTCCTGTTTTAGCAATGAGGGGTGTCAGTGAAAAGTATGATTCAGCATATAACTGACCCTCTTCAAAAGTCTCTGGAAGTAAGTGTTTGTCCTCCAGCTGTTTCGATATTTTAAGAATGTTATTCTGTTTTTTTGATTCTTCTTTAGTGAGAAAAGTTGGGGAAGTTGTCTCCCAGGCTCTTTTTTTATTTTCAGATCTAACTGTTTGTCCAAGACTCTGGAGTGGTTTTACTTTTTTCTTCTGAGAAATCTGATGAGAAAATATGGCAATATGAGATTCAGTTTTCAGAGTAGTTAAATGTGAATTTATGTTATCAGAAGTAGCAGCTTTGTTTACTTTTAACCTGTGTTGTGAGCTTTTACCTCGTCTGTTATTATGTTGAAAATGATGAATACTTTGTGGTTTGAAGATATTCTTATTCAAGTTATTAAATGGATAAGCATAAGAATGTGTTTGACTTACATGTCCCAAATTACAAGGATGGTCTTTCTCTTGAGAATATGATGGATTGTGTTCCATATTTTGCACTGAATAAGTTAATGAGTGCTCATTAACAGGATATGTATGATGCTTATTTGAAGTTTCATCCATTACTCCTAAAGATGAAAAATAATTTGATTTGCATGCATAAGTAGGATCTTTAAATGTATTTTGAAGTGTATTAGTTTCCATAATTGCTCTGCCAAAGGGTTGTATCATCACATTTGTAGGTAATGCAACCATTTCTAAATCTGGTATATTTTTTGCAGAACAAATGAACTTGTTCAAATCTTTAGAATTATAAATTGTCACAAATGCTTCACCTGGCATCCTGTTACTTGGGGTTTCTATGATATAAACTGATTCTGGTTTAATGCTAGCATAATTAAAAAAATGGGATATGTCTTGTTTATTAATTTTTGGGGGAAGTCCTTTCATATGAATACAAAATGGCCTATTCCCTTGTGGACAGGAATATCTACGTTTATTGACTAACAAATGGCTTTGTGTTAAAGGAAAAGTTCTTTTCATTACATTTTTACTGACATCAGATTCATTAGGATGGTAAGCAGTTTCTTTAGGAGCCATGTTTCCTGAGAGAGCTAAGTTCTGAGATGCATTCGATTCTGTAAAATTACATTTAAAAGAGTAAAGTGGATCTATTTTGCCAATATTTGAATCCTGTGTTGAAAGTTTCACTGGTTTACTGGAAGTAAATGCCTGAGTGCTACTTGATTTTGCAGCTTCTTCAAAAACTGATAATGAGCAACAGCTAATTTCTACACATCTCCCTTCAATATAAAGTCCATTTCTTCCCAAAGCTATGCTCACATCTTTTTCATTTGCAAGCTTAAGATACACTGTACATGTTCCGTGATTAGTATCATACGTTATTTTTATAGCAGAAGGCTCTATTTCGATACCATGTAAAAATCTTTTGATGTCAGTATAGGAAATATTTGCAGAAAGACATTTCAGCTTAATACATAATGGTAATAATCTAGGAAGACTGCTGGGTGGAAGATATTTTTCATCAAAAGGAGGAGGTGCTGGGAGGGGTTGTTGTGGTGGACAGCTTGATAGAAGTGGCCAAGAAAGTTGAGGTAAAAGAAAAGGTGGACAGTTTGCTATTTGTGGCCAACAATGTTGTGGTGAATAACTTTTCATGGATGGACAGAAGGATTGTGGTGGCAGAGATGGTGATGGGTAGCTCACATCAACCAGTGGTACAGGTATACCATTACATTCTCTTTGAACATTTTCTGAAATTTCACTTTGATGTGCATTATTATGATTAAATTGTCTTGGTGTTGAAATACTCTGATTTCTAAATTGCCTGTTATTCTGTTTACTGTTCATATATTGGTGCATGCTGTCATTCCTTCCCGATACCGAGTAGTGCCATTGTGGTATTCCATTCCATGATGGAAATAATGCATTGGTGTCCTGAACTGAACTAAGTGCACTTGTGGGTAGTGAGGTCAACTTTTGATTGTTTGAAGAAATATGAGAATGACACATTGGTATTTGCTGTCTTTCTTTCCAGACTGCTTCACCTTTAGTAACAGTCAAACACTCTCTTGACATCTCATACACTTTTGATTCTTGTAGGCTTTTAAGAGAAGCGGAATCAATAAGGTTGCCAATTTTATGTGAAGCATCTGAATTTTTTTCAGATGACACTGTCTGGACTGTAGGTTGACCTGAGTGATGCTTGTAATCTTCTGCAGTTAGTTTAGATTCTGGGCTCTCATTGCCTTCATATTTTGCATGATTTTGGATAGTACCTTTGTTGACTGAAAAATAATTTTCTTTGTTATATGAGAGTGGGCTTCGGTTGTGACTGCATCTCTTGTTTTCAGTGCATGATGAATAAAGTACAACTGCCTGGTTTTTTATCTTTTGTAGGTATTTGTCCAGTTCTGTTTTACTACTTAAAAATAATTTAATATTCAAACCCTTTATTTTCCCACCATTTCTTTCCATAGCTTGCCTAGCATCTTCATCTGTACTAAATGTGATAAAAGCACTACCTTCCTTACCACCAACAATATGCACACCACCATCTGGTATAGAAAGTGCTTTGAAATAGTAACGTATATCAACAGAACTAGCTTCCAAGGCAAGGTTCAATAACCGAAGCAAAACCATATCGTATGTGCCAGGAAAGCTCTGAAACCTAGTACAAAGAAAGCATATTTGTTATGAATAGTTATTTACATGCTTATATATAATCAAAGTACAACTGAGTTAATTATTCTGTTATGACACGGCAAAAGCCTCTTTCTGTACAGAGCTTTCAGCAAACTCGGTTTGCTACTTAGTGCATCAATCTCATATTGTGAAGGCACTTCACCTTGGTATTTTATTAATAAATAAAAAGCACTCCTCCAATGGAGAAATATTCTGCTATTATTTGAAGTGCATGTCATTACCCAGATCAAGGGTTCCCCCTTGATTGAGATCTCCACTGTGGGGTGGGTATGTGGGTCCTGTTAGCATCTAACAACCCAGTGACAAGATATATCTACAATATGCGAGATGCAAGATAGCATACTATAGACCCTTTTAAACAGTATCCTTGGGATCTGAAGGCTGCTAATTATAGGGCTTTTCCGATTTTTGGATAGCCAAGCTTAAAATGCACAAAAAACAAGAAAAAAAATTCAGGTAAATAAAAAATAAATATTTATAACTAACATATCTTTATACCATTGCTCTGCTTCCAAAATGAATGTATTCTTAGTTGATCCACTCAGTTATATGGCATCATCATGAGAGGGAATATTTTCAGAAATATCTTGACTGATTGAGAAAGATGTAGTTGATGGGATAGACACACCAGACGTTGATGGCTGGGGGCTCAGGGATAAGTGCTGTACATGTACCTATAGGGGTTTGCTTCAAAGCCAGTTTCTGAAACATTTCTCGTAAGTTAAGTTTTAGATGTTTTGGTCTTTCTTTCATAAGCAATTATTGAATTTTATAGAGAGACATTATATGATGCTCTGTAGAAAAACTACTCTGCTCCATTCTCTAAATCAGTTCTTCTGTAAGGCTTATCATTCTATCAATAGAGATTCTTTCTTCAACAGAGGCACCGTTCTCGTTATCATCATCACTCTCATTTTCTATATTTTCGCTTTTTACCACATCATAAATTTCACTGTCTGTTAGGTGAAGGGTAACTGGAACATGATCATCAATATAGAGGCACTCTTCCACTACATCTAACAGCTGAGCTTCAGGGAATGACAAATCTGAAGCATAATTCATTAAGTCAGCAACACCTTCATCAGAGACCACTGATGCTATCAACAGATAAGGCCAAACATGTTTCCAAGTGTCTTTAGCAATCCAAATTGCATCTTTGTTATTAAAATCTCTTTAAAATTTCATTATAAAAAAACATTTATTACATTCTGTGAGAATTTTATGCATGAATTCATCCTTATAGATGCACTTGAATGACCTCACTATTCCTTGATCCACTGACTGAATCAGACATGAACAGTTAGGTAGCAAATACATTAACTCTGATAAAGAGCTCAGCAGCAGGGAGGGTGTGGTAAACAATTATCAAGAATTAACAGTAATGTCATTTTGCTGTTACTGGGAAGCCCGGCAGACATACAGTGTACATAGCTTCTGGAAAAAAATAGTTCTCACACCAGTCAAGGAAGATTTCTTTGGTTATCCATGCTTGTTTGTTTGCCCTGTAAATAACTGGGAAGACTAACTCCTTTGACAGCTCTTAGATTTTTGTTTTTTCCAATAACAAGCAATTTGGTTTTAAGTGATTTGCAACATTCGCACTATTAACCTGTTGGGTTCCTTAAACACAGTGGGTGCTGATTCTTTTGGTGCAACAAGTTTTTCTAGGTATATACCTCCCATATAAAGAATTCTCACCAGCATTATACACCTGCTCTGCAGTCAACTTGGCCTCATCAATTAATTTTCCAAATTCACTCAAATATGCTTCAGCCATTTCATAATCAGCTGATGCTTTTTCACCAGCAATTACTAAGATACAAAGACCATTGAATTTTTTATATTGTTCATACCAGCCTGATGGTATATCACATGGTGTTATTAGGCCTAATTGATTATGAAAAATTTTTGCCTAGGCCATGATGAGAGAACGTGTAAGTGGGTATCCTTTGCTTTGATGCTGTCATATCCATTTCATTAACATCCTGTATTTCTGTATTCTTCGTCCGGTGTAATGTTGTCCTGTGTTCCATTTACTTGGGTAAATCACTATCACCATAATATTTTAGCAGTTTTTCCTTTTGTTTCTTCAAATCATAGATAGTAGATGTACCCACACCATACTCATCACATAATAACTTCACCAATGCACCTATGTCTAGACATTTTAGCATTTCTACTTTCTCTTTAATAACAAGAGATATATATGCTTCTTTCTGACAGTTTTGCTACCAATAGGTTGTCCTGAAAATTTCTTTAACATGATGACTATGGATATGCAAGATCAGGACTGCTGAAAAAGACACTAAAAATGGTGTTAAATATTTGCCATCATAAACAAAATGGACCAATTAGAAAATTTCACAAAACACGATGTCATTTTTATTAAAGAAACAGAAACTTTTACAAAATAAATGATACATAACTGGATGAAATAATTACATGGTGATTTTTTTGTGGTGATATATTGAAATATTTTTAAATTAGGACTTTCATTTTAGTAATATGTTTATGAATATTCTCATACATAACAACAACAAAAAAAATAAATAAAAATAATGGTTTTACTGGTAGGCAAGTAAAATTCATTTCGTGCTATGTTCTAGAATTTTACTGGCTTGTATGAAAGTTAAATACCCTAATTTCCCCAAAAATAAGATCTAATCGGAAAGTAAGCCCTAGCATGATTTTTCAGGATGCTCGTAATATAAGCCCTACTCTAAAAATAAGCCCCAGTTAAGATTGTCAGCCAGACGGATGCCAGACTTATTACACATGGGCACTTGATAAGGAACGGATGTGGTTATGACTAATTAGAATCTTCATAATTCAATATGTCGTGTGTTGTAACGGACGTACTTAATGCACTCATGTGAAATAAAGAAACGTTTTTTGAATTTTGTGCCTGCAATTTTTCGTTGCTTTTGTGTGGTCCATCATTCTTAACAGTTTTTGTTGGCACTCCTGTCTCGTAAATCTTCAATTAACACTTGATTTAATAATAGATTTAAAGGGAATAATATTTTGATCCCCAAACAAGATGAGTGCAAAAAGAAAGCTATTCTGTTGAATACAAGAAAGGAATCGTGGAGGACTCCTGGGGCAAGAATCTTACAGCTTTCTACGAAGAGAAGTTGGATCTCTGAATGGTCCGAAAATGGCAATCAGAGTACGATAACCTCAGTCAACAGGTGGACGAGGGAAATGCTAAGAAGTGCAAGTGTGGATCAGGTCGGCAACCATTATTTCCTGAGTTGGAAGACATCATCTGTGAATGGATTGCTGACAGAAGAGCAAAGGTTTTGGTTGTTTGCAGGGCTGATATTCAAGCATTTGCCCTTGCAATGGCACCACAGTTAGACATAACCCCAGAAGAATTCAAAGCATCACAACACTGGATGGATAGCTTCCTTCAGTGATATGAACTGTCTCTAAGAAGATCAACAACACTGTTCAAGCTGGAAGATACTGAAGTTATTAAACGTGCACTTGCATTCAAGTATTTTGTTGATGGAATCGACTTTTCTAAATACCAACTCTCAACATGATTGCTTTGGATGAAACTGCAGTGTTTATGGGTCAAGGATCTCAAATGACAATTGATCAGAGGGGTGCCTCGTCAATTTACATTCACTCCGCTGGTTACGAAAGTGTACATGTTATCTGTATTTTGGCAATTCGTCTGGATGGAAAGAAAGCCCCGCCTCTAATCATCACTAAGGGCAAGAAAGATAAGATTGAACGTGTTTCAGGGATTTATGTTCTTGAAACTGAAAAAGCCTGGTGCACATAAGCAGCTATAAGGAAGTGGGTCGATTTAATGCTACCACTTGTTTTGCGAGGTGGCCAAAGAGGTCTGCTAGTCTGAGATTCAGCCAGCACTCACCGCACTAAAGACATGAAGAACTTCCTTGCAGAAAGAAGAATAGATCAAATAATGATTCCTGCAGGAATGACTGCTTATCTCCAGACTCTTGATATTACAATAAACAAGTTGTTGTTGTTATTTGGTTTTTAGGAGCATTAGCAACTAAGGCCATATTGCTCCGGGAATATGCGGTGGTCATTTCCTGACCTTTCCGCATCCTCCGTATTTAGTGGTCACGGACTCGAACCCCGGTCTGATCAAGAAGCGTGTGCTACGCACTGCTGCTCCTGTCCACGGAGGTGCCTAATAAACAAGTCATTCAAGGACCATTTGCACATGTGACTACATTGAAAACAGAATGGAGAGAAATCAGCGTGGAAACTGTGAAGCCTAGCCTGCAAGAGGTCGTGACTTGGGTGAAGAATTCATGGGATAAAATCACTGACAGCTGTGTTGCCAATGCACTACGAGTAGGCTACATGGACAAGAAGTGCCCATCTAAGGAGAGCTCTATTGCTAGACATGAGAGAATACGGCCAATGGTTCTACAGGAAATGGAGTCGCAAGAAATTCAGGCTGCAATCCGGGGTTTGGAGCTTTATGACGATGTTCCAGAAGAAGATGACATGATTGTACTTGAATAAATGCAAATTTTTGTACATGAATATATGAATAAATGTAGATTCTCGTACATGAATAAATGTAGATTGTTGTGCATGAAAAAATAAGACATCCCCTGAAAATAAACCCTAATGCGTCTTTTGGAGCAAAAATTAATATATGACCCGGTCTTATTTTCGGAGAAATAAGGTATATTACCCTTGGTCTCGATAGCAGGTTTTTGAAACTTCGGACAGTAGGTATCCAGACAGGGGTTTCCATAGTATACAATAAATGAAGTAGACATGGTTAAGGTATCATGGTTTCAGGGTTGAAACCAAGGTCTGGGTAGTGGTGTACACTTTAAATAAACAACAGTATAATTCTCCATTACAGCAGTACTTTTTATCTAGCAAAATGTAGTATTGAGGCAACTCATGGTGAAGTACCTCCACAAAGTGGGATTGATGCGCTACCAAATACAGATTATTCTAATATTTTTCTGTATATAATGTAAATATGTAAATGTCTGATATAGAAATGTGTATGATCATATACTTAAACAGCAACCGAAACAGCATACAAATACCTGTATGTTGAATCAGTGCATCCTTCCACTTCATGTAAGCTACTCATATAGGCTTAAAAAATATTTTAACCAGCCCACCTTGCTGCAAAATTTGATAAAAAACTTGACCAGATAAAAGCATATGGCCTTGAGGATCTAGGCTCCTAACATGAATTCACGTTAGGAGCCTAAGTGATCATTACAATACAATCCCGTGTGAGGGATTATTACAATCCTGTGTTGTTGGATACAACACCCATCTGATGGATTGAAATTCTAACAATTCACAAATGGTGGATATATATCCAACTCAAAGGATTTCACTAAAAATAACCAAAGAAGTGATTCATTATATAAGATGGTTTCAAGGTGTAGAGCAGGGGTGGTGAACCTTTTTAAGGGTTCGTGCCAAAATTGGCTAAATCTTTTAAAAAACAACCCTCTTGTGCCCCTCAGAATTTTGTACATTATATCATAATTTTTCTCATACACATTTTGCTTGACAAAAGCGTAACAGAAAAAAAAAAAAAAATAATAATAAAAAAGAGAATGAAATAAAAGATATTATTTCAAAGATCCTTTAATAAAGGTATTAAAATAAAATCCATCATAAAAAAAGATGTAACTTTTAGCTTACAAAATTTATTTGGAATGCTCTGAATTCCGTGTGCCACTTACGGCACACGTGGCCATGGGTTTCCCACCCCTGCTGTAGAGTATCATTGGGACAGGTGAAAGAGCGAAGCTGATTATGAATAACAATATCTTGGTAATCAATTGCTGCTTATGCTTGCAAACAATTTTTATAATTATATTGACCAGCACTTCAAATTCATCAAATTTATTTACTATACTTCTAGCATTGGTGTACATGCAAGTATACATGCACCTATTGTTATTCTTAGTTACCCTAACACAGCCCATGTATTTATTTGTTTCATGATGACTCCACCAGTCCCTGAAACTGCCAACACCCAACCCTCCAGGACGCTGCTCATTCTAATAGAAGCAGTGCAAGACTCACTTTCACCTCTGCCTGATGCTACTTTTAACCTTTTAGTCTGTGAATCCCCCTCCCAAGCTAGCAGTTTTCTGACCCACCTAACACTGCCTTGATAGCATCAGCAAAACTCTTGCACCCCTTCTATTTAAGTGTATCCCATCCCTAGAGAAGCAGTCTCTCCTGTTAACAAGAACAGACCACGCTGAGAAAAATTCTACCCCACGAGCCTTGCACAATCCCTCCAGGGTCGAATTGATTGACAAGGCTCTCATTAAATACTCCCTCCTATCGGGTCTGGGCAGAATTGCACACACTTTTAAATTTAACCCTAACTTGTGACTTTTTTTCAGCACTGATCTATACTTGTAAGGTAAATCTGCAGATCTCCTACTCTTAATGTCATTAGTACCAACGTATAACAATATCACTCTTTGTGCCCTTAAAAATGGAATAGGACCAGGGTTTGACCCTGGTCCTATTCCACATATCCTTTGTACACGATATATTACCCGTCTCCCTGACAATAGAGTCACTGACAATAACTAACTCCTGTGGAACCAGCGCATTCTGCCCTGGAGATTGCTGCTGTGTTGCCTGATGCACAAGGGTGAGCTCTGGCATTGAGTTGGGCAGCTGAGAGCTTGATGGGTCCCCCATTTTAATACCTTCAAGGGCATCTACCCGACTCTTCAAACCTCAAACTTCATTAGAATGCTGAGTTGGCACTTAATTTCTTGCACTCTCTGCACAGCATACACAGACATCCTCTTTGGCTAGATCATGTTCTGTTCCAGAAGGTCTGCAAACATTTCACAAGTTGCACATTTTTTTAGGCTGTGATGGGTTGGGGAATTGCCCCCCCCCCTTCGGTTCTCCCCCGAATCACAGAACTTTGCTACTTTGTGCCTGTTGTTCTGCTACTGTAGTCTGGGGCATGATATTGAAATTAACAATGAAAATGAATAAGATTAATAAATTTAATTAATGAATTAACAATACTACACTATCTAATAGATTCCTAAACCCAGTGATAGTATTACGCTATCTAGTTTTTCCACAATTAAAAATTTGAATTCCCTACCATTTACTCTATACGAAAATAATGGCTGCAAGATTCGATCGAAACAACGGTTTTACGTATAATTTAAGTAACCTATAAAAATTCTTATCTAAATTAAAAATAAAAATAACGAGCATAACTAGAACTATAAAACTTCTTATAAATTACAATATAATATGACAATTAAGTAAATAAAACAGAAAAACATTTATGCTTTTTTGGAGCTTGTAATTCACAGTTGGAACTTGTAAAGACGGTCCAATGTATCATTAGCAGGGCTGTGCCAAGGAATGCACAATGTGTGCACTGCCCACAGGTGCCAGATTCAGAGGGCACCACATCAATGGTACACAATAGTGACGATTTATTTGATTTCAGTATGCTGCTGTTAAATGAGGGCCAATTATATATGCAATCTGTAGAATTGTAATTTTCAACAAAGATTTGCTAACAATCACTGTACCATTGATGTTTATACAACTGAAAAAGTTAAGAACCAAAATAAACATTTTTGTAATTTTTTTATTATAATAATTTGTTTTGTAATGAGCATTTTACACCTTGTACAGCCCACAACCTTAATTTAGTAATAAATGGTGCCTTGAGGCTTCACATGCAACCATCGATGTCTCTTGTGATCATTCAAGGTCTCTCAACTTTTTTTTTTCTTCTTCACAACATTGACAAGTTTTATGAAAATGCATACCTCAACTTGCATTAAAGCCACTGTCAGATGAACAATGGGCAGTTGTGTTGAAGCTATTAAACCTTTGCACTTTTTCTGAGGAAATACTGTATTTACAATTCCTTATACAACAATATGGTATCAGATATGAATCAAAACAAACACTAAACATCAAGAATATTAACATCAAAAGTAACTTCATTTAAATTTATATGCTCAATTATAATTTGGTATAACATTTATAAGCAAAATTTTACAAAAATCTGATTTGAATAATCAAAACTACTTAGGTGAATTTAAAAAAATACATGAATATTTAACTAAGTTTTGTTAAGATGCAAGACTCAGTTCTGTCTTAATGGATGCAAAAGAAATGTGGAAACTGTAGTGGGAAAAAAAAAAAAAAAAAAAAAAAAACAGAATTCCCATCTGTTTTTGCCATGCAAACTCACAAAGTAAAAAAGAAATTATGAATTCTGAAGTGATCCCAAAGGGCCATTTCAGATATAATGATAAATTCAGCGAATAACAGATTTACCTTTTAGAAAAACACAAAATTTCGTTTTTAAATACAATATCAAATATATTTACATATTTTATGTACAATATTAAATTTTATCGTAATACAAAAAAATACATCTAATAATTTCAGGTATAGCATTTGTCACTGCAGCATTCGACTGCAAAGACAAATTAGAAATACACATATAAATGTAGAAATGACAGTATATAACAATATAAATTATTTATTTCAAAATCATTTGCTAAATATTTTTCCAAATATCACAATTGCTTATTAATGAATTGTTTAGTCTTCCTTTCACTATTATCATAGGATAATGGTGAAAGGAAGGTAAAAATTAAATGTTATATTTAATTTTTACCTTCCTTTTATTATATTTAATTATATTTTTATCTCACAATGTCCCAAAATAGGTTATCAAATTTAGTAATAATATCTATAGAAAATGAAATATGCAATAACCTTGATTTATTTGTATTTTTATATCCAAATATATTATTTGTATAATTAATAAATAAATATTCATCATTTTTTATTATCATATTGTATACTTTGTGAGTGTTGTGTATTGTGTGTAGATGCACAAAACTAAAGTAAATTTTTATATAATAACTATTACCAATAATAAATAATTATAATGTAACGTATATTCATTTACATAAGTATCTAATTTATCCAAATTTTGCACCTACTGGATCGGCAAGTTTCAAAATTCATGAAAATTCATGTTGTATATGTTTTGTTTGTATATACAATCGAAGCTCTTTATATAAACCTCCCAGCACATTATAATGCCTACTTGGTAGTTCCCAGTCAATTTCCCATAAACCTAATGCTATTTTACATTCATTATAACAACCTTTAAAGACAAAAAAATTCTTTATAAAGACCTAAAATTTCCACCACTCTATCTTATTTTTTACGTTTTATTACAGTAATCACATTTTAAAATGAAATAACACTAATATACTGAAGCTAATGACATGCTTGCAAACTGACTGAGAAATCACTGAGTCAGCTATCTATTTCCTGTGCTTATTGGCATAATGAAATTAACTTCCATTAGAAGTTCATTTCATTATATAGTATGTATAGACTGTGTGTTTATCTATATCCTAATTGCTAATAAAATTAAGGTTTTATAAGCTGTAGATCATGGTGGGTGTGTGTTCTAAGACCAGCATAGTTAAACAGTTCAGCATTTCTAAATGATTAAAAGCTTAGAGAAATTTGTTGCACCGGGTAGGATCAGAGCACAAAAGGTGAAGCAACAAGATCTTGATGATCCATGCAAAAGGCATCCCAGTACACTGAAATCTTTTAAAAATTAATGCTGAATCATTTGCACATCAGATGAATATTAAAAATTAAGTCTTCCAATAAATGGCTCCAGAAATCTGAGACTTGTCACGAGCTGTGAGGGAATGGAAGGAGAATCATATCAAAAATGTTTTACTTCATTCGTTATAACAAAACGAAATCTTCAACGGTGACACCTCTCCCGCTTCTTTTTTAAAATTTCCACCAGATAAAATGCTAACACTTAAAGTGAGAAACGTAACAGTGGAAAGCAAAAAAGCAAAATAACTGATGACCATTCTCCTAGCAGAAACTTCCTCTCTAATCATTGGGAAAATCAGGAAGCCCTGATTCTTTAAAGGTTTGATGACATTGCTGACTACGTATGATGCCAAATAGCTCTTGGATGCCTTCAAAATTCTATGAAGAATGGAACAGAGACTTAGATTACAAGAGGAGCACGGAGAATAGAAAAATTTTGCTGTTTGTGGATAACCTCTCGTTGCCAAGTGAATGGCCCACCTGCCATCTAATATGATATCAGTTGCTCAGCCACTTGATCAAGGTGTAATCCAGTGCTTTGAAGTAAACTATCAAAGAATGCTATTAAACAAAATTATGCCGTGCCTCGAGAGTAAAACACAATATAAAATATACGTGCTGCAGGCAATGTATTTATGTGTTTTAGGATGGAATCAGATTGATAATAGTGATAGCCAACTGCTTCAAATGTGTTGGATTTGTTGCCTTGAATGATGCAACAAATGAAGCTCTGCATGCTTCATCATGAAGAACAGTCCAATGATAGTGAAGAAATTTTTGAGGATGTGCATTGTCATCTAAACTGAGTGACACCATGGTGTCACTCAGATATAAGGGATGCAGAATTAGAATTTGAGGAGTACAATGTGTACAGAAAGGATAGGAAGGGAGGAGGGGTTACGCTGTTAGTTAAGAAACACGTAAAATCAAGGACAGAGCAATGTTGAGTCAGTTTGGTATGACATAAGCACTGGGAAAGCAAAAATAAGAATAGGAGTTGTTATAGGCTTAATGACTCTGATGAGTACAATGAACAATTATACAGAGAAATAGAGTGGGCGAGTAAATCAGAGTGTATTATAATGGGGTATTTTAACTTCCCAGATATAGACTGGAACTTGTGGATTGGTCACACGCTCACTAGCAAGGCTTTTGTGGTTTATTGAATGATTGTTTTCTACAGCAGCATGTTAGAGAGGCAACAAGAGGGAGTAACACTTGATCTGATTATCAGCTGTGATTATTCATGCATTAAGAATTTACAGATAAAGGAACCACTAGGTGGCAGTGATCACTTAAAGATGTAACTATCCAACAGTGGTAAAGGGAAGGGTTTTTGCTTTCGTAAAGGTGACTACAGTGGTCTCAGAAAATTTTTAAGTTCTATACAGTGGGACCAGCTATATTACCAACAGCAAATTCTAAATGAGAAGTATTCAAGTAAGTAATTTTGGAAGCTACTAGGCTTTTTATTCCAACTAATAAATACTGTTCTAGGTTTAGGCCCTAGTCTGTAATCAAGTTGCAAAGGAGGTTAGGCAAGAAAATGCAGATTATGAGAAATCTTTGGCAAAGGATGCAAAGATTTCTTTACTTATATAAACTCTAAATGGAAGAGGATGAATCAGATTGGTCCATCAATGGTTTGACTGTAAATGATCTTTCTCAGATAGTTGCCAAACTCGCCTCTGTAGCGAGGTGGGCAGGAGCAGCAGTGCGTAGCACACACTTCTTGATTAGACCGGGGTTCAAGCTCGTACCCACCAAATATGGAGGATGCGGCAAGGTCAGAGAATAACCACCGCATATCCCCGAAGCAATATGGCCTTAGTTGCTAACGCTCCTAAAAACCAAATAACAAACAAATAACAGTTGCCAAACTAAATGAGTATTTGGCATCTACATTCACAAATGAGGAGTTATTCAAGGAGGAGAGGGCCAGATGTTTATCAAACTAAAGTGGAGGAGAAATTGTTCAAGTTAAACATAAGAAAGGCACCTGCGGTGGACGGGATCTATCCAATTATATTAAAGGAGGCAGCAAAGGAAGTAAGCAAACAGCCATAATTATGAGAGCTTCCTTGGACTCAGGGGAAGTCCCCACGGACTGGAGATATGCAAAAATGTATCTCCAATTCACAAAGGGGGATCAAAGGGTGACATGAGTAATTACAGATCTGTTAGCTTAACTTCTGTTCTGGGGGAAATAATGGAGTCACTGGTTAAAGAAGCATTGCAGGATAATCTAGACAAGACTGCAGTAATAATTATGACACAGCATGGGTTTGTTAAGGGAAAGTCTTGTCTGACCAATTTCAATGGATACTATGATATGGTCACAAAGGAACTGGATGCAAAAAATAATTTTGATATCATATACTTCAATTTCAGAAAAGCTTTTGATACTGTTGCCCATGGAAAACTACTAACAAATTGGAGCAGTATGGTATTAAGGGTAAGTTGCTACAATGGATAAAAGGGTGGTTGAGTGCGAGAAGACAGTGTGGTAATCAATGGATACTGCTCAATGTGGACTAACATTATTAGCAGTGTCCCTCAGGGTTCGGTGTTGGGTCATTGTTGTTTTGTATATTTATCAATGTTATTGATGGTCTATCAAGCTTAATGTCAAAGTTTGCAAATGATACAAAGGTTGGCAGGGTTGTTAATAACAGCAATGACAGTATGCTGCTGCAACAAGATCTGGAAAAGTTGGGCTAATGGGCTGAGAAGTGGCAACTGAAGATTAACAGTGACATATGAAAAGTACTGCATATGGGCAGCAGTAACCCCAGAGAAATACCAAATGGGTGGTGTTACACTCAGGTAGGACTTACAATACCGGTGTTTGTTTATTTTTAATTTATGAAACCGGGATACTGGTATTAATACCGGTATTCCAAAAACAAACGTTTTTCGCAATAAATTTTGATGACAATTAGATGCAATAAAGTAAGGAAAAAAGAAGTACTGTAATTACTTGAATTCATGTTTTAAATAAACTTTTATTGCAATAATATTCTGGAAAAAATCATTAAAATACAGTTATAATAAAAACAACGAAATACATATTGTTACTGCAAAGTTTAGTTATTTTAAGCATCCACACTACTTTTTTTTTTTTTGATTTTGATTTGGTAGTTGTTGGCGCATCGGCTTCTGTGGCCATATTGCACCTCTCAAGGTTTTTGCAGTACTTTGATCCAAGCCCGAGGCGGGGATCGAACCCGCGACCTTTGGGTTGCCGGGCAGGTACTTTACCCACTCGGCTAGCCCGGTCGGCTCCACACTACTTGTCCGAATAAAGTGAGCTCTTAAGAAACATAAGCAATCAATAGTATGATCGTTTAAAATGGATCTAATCTTGGTACATACAGTATTTGATTAGTAGCAGAAAATGCCCTTTTGGATTCTATTCTGGTACTATTGTACTGAGATAATTGTAGACGATCTCAGTCCATATTTTCTTGGCTTTGAACTTTTTTTAGCAAAAATAGTTAAAAGTATTTCATTAATTTCTGACTCAAGTTCATCTTTTAAAATCTCATTGGAGTCAGGCAATTTCTTATTTTGGAAAGAATTTGCGGAACACTGATGTTCTGTTCCACGTTGGTCTTCCATGGTTGAATTATGTTCATCATTTTCTGAAGGAGAAAGACGTTTTATTAAGCGAAGCACAATTTTCACTATAGTATCTTGAGTGAGTCTGGGAGAGAGTAAAGAGTGGGGTTAAAGAATAAAGAAGAGAGCAAAGAGTGCAGTTAAGGAATTCTTCACATATATAAATGCAAAGAACTGAAGGACAAATCAGATTGGACCCTTATGTGGGATAGTATTAGATACCATAGCTGAAGTTGCAGATGAACTTAACCAGTTACTTTGCATTGATATTTACATAAAAAACAAAACTTTTGTGTCAATGAGATATTATGGAATTGAAGTTGAAAAAATGTAATTAATGATGTTGAAATTTTAAATGATTATTTAATGAGAAAGCTTTTGTGCCTACAGGCGAGTAAGGCTCCTGTGGTTGATGGCATAAACCCTATAATCTTAAAGGAGGCGGCAAGTGAGTGCATTTAACCATTAAGGCTAGTTGTGAGAGCATCACCGGACTCAGGAGAGATTCCGTTGGATTGGTGTAAATTAGAACATAAAGACGGTGCGGTTCTAAGAGTGTCACGGGAAATTGCCGACCGGCCAGTCTAATTTCAGTAGTAGGGAAAATCATGGAGGCAATGATCAAAGGTGGAATTCAGGATCATTTAGATGGAAATGGAATTCTGTAGGATACACAGCATGGTTTTGTAAAGGGAAAATCATGTTTAACAAATCTGGTTAGGCATTTTGACCCTAAACAGGATTTAGGGAATCATTTCAACATTGTTTATTTGGATTTCAGAAAAGCATTTGACGCAGTTCCACATCAGTGGTTACTTTATAAGTTGGAGGCACCTCCGTAGCCAGGTGGGCAGGAGCAGCAGTGCGTAGCACACACTTCTTGATTAGACCGGGGTTCAAGCCCATGAGCCACCGAATATGGAAGATGTGGAAAGGTCAGGGAATGACCACCACATATCCCCAGAGCAACATGGCCTTAGTTGCTAATGCTCCTAAAAAGACAAATAACAACAACAACAATATAAGCTGGATTCATAGGGAAAATCTTTAGATGGATAGCACGATGGCTTGAGGACACCAGGTAGAGGGTTGTGATAAATGGTTATTCCTCAGATTGGGTTAATGTAAGTAGTGGGGTTTCCCCAAGGATCAGTATTGGGACCACTGTTGTTTTTGATTATCTTAAATGACATCTATGAAGGGATGGAGGGCGTGAGGTATAAACTTGCAGATGATGTAAAGATCAGTAGAGTAGTTAACGATCGTCGCCAAGCAGAGTTTCTTGACCTAGATAGACTTCCAGGATGGTCAGAAAAGTGACAGCTATTTTTAAATTCAGCAAAATGCAAGGTCTTACAACTGGGGAACAGCAACCCAAAATAACTTATACACTTGGTAGAGTTGAACTAAAGTCAGTAGTGGAGGAACGTGACTTGGGTGTTACGATACGGTCAGACATGAAGTTGTCCGAGAATTGTGGACAGGTTGCAATGTTGCATCGTGTCCTATCGATGATTTATTGAACATTTGCTAGTAGAGATAACGACGTCATAATCACATAAAGGTGATTTTATAACCTTTATGAGATTAAATTATAAACAATTATTTTTTTAAAATTAGTACCGAAAAGCCAGTATTTTTTGTATCAATACCGGAAAAAAAATTACCGGGATCTCGGTATTGTAAGCCCTACACTCAGGGTAGTGGAGAATAATTGTTTATAATTTTTAATTGAAGTTTTCTGAGCAGTGCAGACAGGCTGCCAGAGTCACGGGTCTTGTCAATGATATACAGAAATTTTGCAAACAGGGATAAGGAGGTGATTATCCCCTTGTACAAGGCAATGGTCAGGCCACACCTTGAGTACTGCATACAGGTCTGGAAGCCTCATTTTAGGAAGGATGGAGAGTTGCTAAAACAAGTACAAAGAAGGGCAACAACACTGGTGAGAGGAACAAAGGGGTGCTCTTACAAAGAAAGGCTAAGTTCTGCAAATTGCAGCTTCTGGAGACTAGGTACCTGTGAGGCAATCTGATTGAGGTGTATAAGGCCTTGAATGGACTGAGCAGGCTCAATGCTGATGGAATTCTTCCTCTTGCTCAGATTACAAACCTAAGGGGCATAGATTCTAACTGAGGACAGACACATGTAGAACAGATGTGCAGAAATTTGCCTTTAGCCAGAAGGTATATTGACTGCTGGAATAAACTTCCATCTATTGTGGAAGTTGATAGCTTAGATAAATTCGAGGGAGAACTAGAAAAACAATTGGAAACAATGGATCAGTGAAATTTGAAGATTTTTTTTTGGCTGATGCTGTATAAGCTTGCTTTCTTGCATCATATGCCTCTGCTAATGCTAATCTTAGAGGCAAACGTGTTTTGAAGACAGATGCAGACAATGCATATTTCAGGATATGAATGAATGAAGAGGACCCTACTGTGGTTGAACAAGAAGTTTTATTGAAGGATGCTTATCAAGGATTAGAACTTGTGCATCATGTTTTTCAAGGCCAGCCTAACTGTGAAAGTGAATTAACTGCTATCATGAACCTTAATAATTCTCTTTTAAAACATGCTCAATCACTGAAGCAGTACATCCTGATATATATAAGTACATGCATATTATAGATATGTACATATGTAATTTACAAATTAATCTTACACCATATAATCAATGCAAAATGTACAAACTTAAATTTCTTGTTTAAAATTGTAGTACATATTCTGAATTATATTATATTATTTTATTATATTATATTAATAGAATTATATTAAATTAAAACTTTTCTTTGTTGATTTTGTGAACTACTGATATAACAGCCACTTTTCTCATTCCCCTGGGGGAGGGGGTCATGATAAAGAGCTTTGACTGAATATGGGTATATTAAAGTATATTTTTATGTAATAACTGTTTTCAATTATAAAAATTATAACTGTCGTGTATTCACTTTTACAAGTATTTATCTAGTTTACCAAAGTTTTGAATGTTGGACTAGCAGGTTTCAAAATTTACATAAAAGAGATGCCAAGACTTATTTTGCACACAAAGGCAAGAATACCTCAGTGCAGGCCTTTTCAATAGATGCAAAGTTCTTTGTTTTAGTAGAGGAAAAATCTCAAGCCTCCTGTACGATTCAGTTCCAAACATCCAGACACTATCAACTGGCTGATACTGTTGAAGAGTGGCACACTAAAGTGACCCCTCATAGGTGGCACAGTAGTTACAGACTGACTCTATCCAGGGCTGCAGACATAAAAAAAGAACAGGGAGTATGCAAAAAAAAAAAAAAAATTAAAATAAAAATAAATAAATAAATAAACATATGTAAAAAGAAAACTCACATTAGTGGTAATTAATCAAAAGGCAAGAGTACACACCAACTGCTTCCAAAAAAGCAAAGGATATACATCGTATATGCCATATCCCCCCCACAACAACCCACACTTTTATCATTTATTGCTCCCAGTTCCATAATGATAGAACTCATTAATATATCAATGTGCATCTTAGCAAGTAAAATGTGTTTTTAGTTGAGGAGCTAATGGTGAAACTTCTGGCCTGAAACTACTCTGTAACAGGGTTCAGAAACTGTCTTCTGCACAGAGACCAGAGGCGATGTCTGTGAGTGGATGATGGTGTGCCACATTCATCTCTATAGCTAATAAATGAAGGTAATAATAATAAAACATAATAAACTATGAATAATGTTTATTTTATTTAAGTAACATTATGTCTTAAGGACAAGCAATTAGAGTGAGAGTTGATGCTGTTTGTTGCTCAAAAGTCTCTCAACATTAGGCAACAGGCTGGATGAGGCCAAATGCAGGACGTCATCTGGGCATCAGTCAGTTGGGTTCTTAACTTGCTCTTTGTGTATTTTATTTTTGAGAAGAGTTGCTTGCACATATAAGTACTACCGAACATTGATGGCATTTTTTTTTTTGCGAGATCTATACCAAGTTGGTATATTTCCCAGATTCAAGAAACTATTTCCTGTAGAACTCTAGTAGGGATATGCCCTCTGCATGAAATCTGGATCTTAATAGATCACTGCACTGCATCTCAATAAGTTCCATTTGAACTCTTTCTGGTACGGTATCCACTTCCAAGACAAACTGAGTGGCAAACTGCCTGAAATAGCCTGTGTGCAAACAAATGTCAGCAAAACAGGAAGAAAATTCAGTCCTCAAGTCATATCACAGTCACAAATATGTTGGCATCTTGTTAGGACCACTGCGGGCTGGGTGGATATGATATTTCTTTTTGGGACTATGGGTTGGATGATTTCGGGTGACGGGCCTGATTCGAACCATGGGCCGTAGGTGCTGACCCCTGCTGTAACACAATGAATGGTTATATGTGTGCATGTTTTATTTTAATACTTATAACTAGACTAATATATATTAAACAACAGGATATGGGACTAATAAAGTATAATCTGAATGTGATATTGTTACCATTGCTGACCAACAGGAAATGAAGTTTGAAAATTTCCACAAGACTATGTCAGAAAAAAAGTTGATTTAAAGTTTAGATCAACCATACCAATTTTTAAACTTAAAGGAAATAAAGATTTTTTAAATAATATATATATTTTTAAAGAAATAAAGTTTGCCCACATATAAAGTAGAGTAAATAAAAGAAAGAAGAAAACTCTAAATTAACTGTGGGCCTCTAGATCTCCTTTTAGACAAAGTTATCACAAGTGAATATAGCATGTGGAAAAAATTTCACAAGAGAAAAACTCCAGAGCTACTGAGATAAGAGTCCTTTACGAGCAGGAAACATCAAAGAGATAGTAAATCAGTAAAGAAGATATCTCCCTGACATTCCAGTTTTTCACTTTTGAAATTTCTTCCAGTCATTTTGTGTACTTGGTGTGACATAAGCATTGGGAAAGCAAAAATGAGGGTAGGAGTGTGTTATAGGCCTAATGACTGATGAGTACAACAAACAACTACACACAAAGAAATAGAGTGGGCCAGTAAATCAGAATGTGTTATAATGGGGAATTTTAACTTCCCAGATAGTGACTGGAACTTGTGGGTTGGTCATTTGCACACTAGCAAGGCTTTTGGGGATTTATTGGATGATTATTTTCTACAGCAGCAAGTTCGAGAGGCAACCAGAGGGTGTAATACTCTTGATCTGATTATCAACAGTGACTATTCATGCATTACGAATCTGTAGATAAAGGAACCACTATGTGGTAGTGATCACAGTGTACCAATGTGGGATCTACTTAAAGAAGAATTCTAAATGGAAAGCATTCAAGGAATTAATTTTGGAAGCTACTAGGCTTTTCATACCAACTAAGAAATACTGTTCAAGGTTCAGGCCTAAATGGATGTCAGATGAACTAATGAGACCAGCAGCAGAGAAGAAAAATGCATGGGATACATATAAATTATCAAGTGATCCAGAAGCCTATGATAGATATACACTAGTCTGTAGTCAAGTCACAAAGAAGGATTCTAACATATAAATTATCAAGTGATCCAGAAGCCTATGATAGATATACACTAGTCTGTAGTCAAGTCACAAAGAAGGTTCGGCAAGGAAGGTCAAATTACGAGAAATCTTTTGCAAAGGAAACAATGAAAAACAGCAAAGACTTCTTTATTTATGTAAACTCTAGAAGCAAGGGGATGAATCAGATTGGTTCATTTGATATTGATTGTTCGACTGTTGATGATCCTGCTCAGATAGCTGACAAACCGAATGAGTATTTTGCATCTACATACACACGAGGAATTCTGCAGGGAAGTGGAGGTCAAATTCTAACAGGGAACTAAATTTTAAAAAATAAAAAGAACACTAAGTCTTAATTGTCCCACATACAGTAATGTCAGAAGTGTTGTCAATAAAATGAGTAAATTCAAACTGCTGGTCAGAATAAATAACAGGGCTTATGGAAACGTGGTACCACCTGGAGATAGTGGTTGATGAGTTTCAGCACAGAATGTACAATGTATTTAGAAAGGATAGGGCAGATAGAAGGAGTGGGGGGATCATGCTACTTATCAAAAGCAGCCTGAGAACGACAAAAACTCTGTATTCAGTCGTTTTGTATGGTGTGAGGTAGTTGGATGCAAAGGTATAATGAGAGTGGGAGTAATCTATAGGCCAGGTGATTGTGAGGATTATGATGAGAGCCTCTACATATTGGTCAAAGTAACGCTTGCACATACCTCAAGATTTTTTGTTTGTTACTGCAACACTTTGCTTATTGGAGGCTTGAAGTGGTGGAACCCATGTTTAGTCTCTAGAACTAAGTTCCAGTCAACCCTTCCCCATTTCTTCCATCATGCAGTATGATTGATGACTTTTGAGGTTACGATGAACATCGTGGCGAGATCCAATATGACTTACATTTCAAAGGTACAGCTCTAAAACGGTGTTCGCAGGCCAGCCGCTAGTTAGTACACCGGACCGAACCTATTGGTAACTCTCTAGGAGGCTTCTGGATCAGCTAGTGTATAATCTTGCTACCTCTACTCTGCCAGATAGTGACTGGAGGGAGTCCGAGTAGTGTGTATGCAGGGAGCATTGTCGAGGCCACGTTATGTCAAGGATCTGGGTAAATTCTTACCATGTGTACGCCATATCCAAAAATTTCATTACTTCATACAGCATGTCCCACCCACTTTTTCTTACTATTGAATACACCATGAATTCTCAAACTAATAGAGCAAGCTTATCTGCGAAAAGATCTAAACCTCCCAAGCACTTCCTAATTCATTTCACAAATATATGTGGTCTCAATTCTAATCTCAACGATGTCCATTTCCACTTGCAGTCTGCCAAACCCCATGTACTTTTTCTGACAGAATCTCAGTTGTCGGTTAATTTAACTACTGCTCATCTCAGATGCGAAAATTATTCACTGTATGATTCTTTTTGCGTCAAAAGTGGTACTTGTGCATATATCCATTCTGATATTCCCTGTCAGAGACTTGGCAATTTGGAATCTCCTCTCTTTGATCTTCTCTGGCTTAAAATCTCTCTACCTCATTGTGTCAAATTCATCTGTTGTCTCTCTACCGTTTTCCCAACTCCACTAATCATTTGGAGCTCTTTGACTTTCTCTCTTTGCAACCTGACTTTCTCCAGTCCAACTTTCCTAACAGTGAGGTAATTTTCCTTGGTGATTTTAAGGTTCACAACTCCAGCTGGCTTCCGTTTTCTAGTCACACCGACCCAGCTGGTTGAGATGCTGAGGCTTTTGCGATTACTAATGATCTGCACAGATTGTTCATTTACCTACAAGAATACCAGACAATCCTAATCATACAGCCAATATGCTTGATCTTTTTCTCACAAACAACCCTTCTAAGTACACGGTCAAAGTGAGAGGTCCTTTAGGCACTTCAGATCACAACTTGGTGATTGTCTCTTCTCCAATGGAACCTTTATTTCATGGCTATTCCCAACCTCGTGTTGTTTGGCATTACAAGAATGCAAAATGGGATGACCTGCGAGACTTCTTTTCTTTTCCTTGGTCGGATTACTGTTTCAAAAGTTCTGATGTCAACATTTGCTCAGATCGTATCAGTGAAATTATTCTTGCAGGAATGGAATCCTTTATCCCACACTCCACTTTAAAATCTCATCCTTTATCTAAACCTTGGTTTTCCAATAAATGTGCTAAGGCTGTTCAAGAGAAGAATGTTGCATATCATAATTGGCTTGTTTCTAATTCTTCAGTTTCAATTTTTGCCTACACCAAAGCTCGCAACAATTGTAAAGCAGTTATTAACCAGTTCAAACTAGAGTTTGAACAGGCAAAGAATAGAAAACTTGCTTCTTGCCCTAATGGTAGCCGAGCATTCTGGTCTCTTGCCAAAGCTATTGGCCGCAACTTTTGCCCATCTCTGCTCCCACCTCTGTCCAAACCACATGGTTCTGTTGTCACTTCAGCCAAGGATAAAGCTGACCTGCTAGCATCCCATTTTTCTTTCAACTCATGCATTAACGATCTTGGTAAAACACCTCGCACTATTCCCAACAAGCTCCATTCAATACCTCCTGTGGTCTTCCGTCAAAAGGATTTTGACGAATCTTGATGCTAAGAAATCTCCAGGTCCCGATGGTATTTCTACACTTGTTCTCAAAACTTGTGCTCCTGAACTTACTCCTATTCTTTGCCGCCTTTTTTCACTTTCTTATTCCAAAGGTGTTTTTCCTTCTGCTTGGAAATTTGCTCATATCCAGCCAGTTCCTAAAAAGGGTGCCAAATCCCTCCCATCCAATTATCGTCCCATTGCAATTACTTCTACTCTTTCTAAAGTAATGGAGAAATCAATTAACTACCAGATTTTAAACTACCTAGAAACCTTCCGTCTGATCAACGATCGCCAGTATGGATTCCGTCAGTGTCGATCCACTGGTGTTATTCTGGCTTATGTTACCCATTTATGGACTAATTCAATGGAAAGGTTCGGTGAAACACAAGTAGTTGCTCTTGACATCTCAAATGTTTTCGATCGTGTTTGGCATAAAGGTCTTCTAAACAAGCTTCCATCTTATGGTTTGCCAACTGTTTTTAGTAACTGGTTATCCAGTTTGCTCACTGAGGGTCATGGTAGATGGCTCTCTGTCTTCTAACTTCTCCACTAATGCTGGTGTTCCCCAAGGTTCAGTTCTTTCCCCCACTCTTTTCCTCTTGTATATTAATAACCTTCTTCCATTGACTGGAAATCCTATCTATAGTTTTGCCGATGATAGCACATTGCATTCAACTTTCCATTTTGAGAAACCTTGTCCTGCTCAATCAGCTTCAACTTCTCGAAAATCTGCTACCAATTCCTTAAATGCCGATCTTCAGGTAATTCTCCAGTGGGGCAAAGACAACTTAGTTGATTTCAACCCTTCTAAAACTCAGTCTTGTCTTATATCTTGCAAAAAGGATTCTTCTGCTCCTATGCTTATCTTTAGTGACATTCCGATTTCTAGGCAAAATGATATATCTCTTTTGGGGATTACCCTGACATCTAATCTCTCTTGACACAAGCACATTACAAATATTAGTACATTACATCTAAAAAACTTGGTTTTCTCTTTCGCTCTCGGCGTTGCTTTTCTTCCAAACAGCTGCTCACTCTGTATAAATCGCAAATCCGCCCTGCCATGGAATATTGTTCCCACATCTGGGGTGGTGCTCCCAAAACCTCTCTCAGGCTTCTTGATTCCATTCAGAAGAGGGCAGTTAGGTTAATTAATGACTCCTCTCTAACAGAGTCTCTGCACTCGCTGTCTCATAGACGTATTGTTTCTGATGCATGCCTCTTCTACAGATACTTCCGTGGGCACTGTTCTTCTGAATTAGCTTCTATAATTCCTGCTCTCTCTTTCAAAACAGTCCGAACACGTGCCGGCACCAGCCAACATCCATTTACTGTCCAACTTCAAACTCACAGAACCAACTTTTCATCTTCCTCATTTATTCATTCAACTGCCGTTTTCTGGAACAACCTTCCTTCATACGTATTTCCTGAAAATTACAGTCCACAGAAATTCAAGTCCAATGTCAACAAATATCTTTTTTCGTCTTCTCAACCTCCAACCCAAGCACGGCACTAAGTTCTATAGGTTCTAACACCTCTCGTGTTTGGGGTTTACATAAAAAAAAAAAAAAAAAATTAGCTAGATGTTCTGAGGGCAGAAACGTTTGAAATGAGTGGGTAGCTAATGCCTGGGAAGTTAACTATACAAGAACACTAAGTCTTAATTATTTATACAGTAATGTTAGAAGTGTCATCAATAAAATGAGTGAATTTGAATTTCTGGTTAGGACAAGTAAAGCTGACATAATAGGGTTTACGGAAATGTGGTGCCACCCGGAGATAGGGGATGATGAGTTTCAGTACGGTATGTATAATGTGTTTAGGAAGGATAGTGAAGATAGAAGGGGTGGCGGGGGTCATGCTTCTTATCAAAAGCAGCCAGAGCACAACGAAAGCTTTCCCGGATTCAGTATAGAATCTGTATGATGTGAGATAGTTGGAAGCAAAGGTATAATGAGAGTGGGAGTAATCTACAGGCCAGGTGATTGTGAAGATTATGATGAGAGCCTCTACATGCAAAAGGAATGGACAAGTAAGCATAAATGTCTTATTATGGGTGATTTTAATTTGCCTCTAATTGATTGGAGCAAATGGGAAGGAAATTCAACATGGGAGACAAAATTTTTAAATTAACTAGATTGTTATTTGTATCAACATGTCAAAAAAGTACTAGGGAAAAGAATATTCTAGACTTGATCATCACTCATGAACCAGAAACATAATAGGGCCGACAGTACAGGAACCAGTAGAAGGAAGTGATCACGGAGTTCTATGGTGGACGTTGAAGAGAGAGAGAGGTAGCAGTAGTTAAAGGCAAAGGAATGGTTTATAATTTCAAAAAAGGAAATTACGATAGCTTTGGGTACTACATAGCCTCTATTAACTGGGTAGATATCTCACAGAGAGCAAATAAAATTGAATTATGTTATAGCTTTAAAACATTAGTCACAGAAGACTTGAATGGATATATACCATTAAAAAAAACTCCATCAGTATTCAAAATTGGATAAATAACGATGTTGCCAGATTACTTGAGCAGAAAAAGGTGGCAGGAAAAGTTACAAAGCAATAAAAAGTACTGAAGCCTATAACAGCTACAAATTGATCTTTAATAGTGCCACAGAAAAGGTTAGGTTGGCAATGGCAGATTATGAGAACATTGACAAATGCAGAGTACTGCATATAGGTAGCAGTAACCCCAGAGTAACAACCAACTCAGGGCAGTGGAGAATGAAAGAGACCTGGGGATAATTGTGCAGTCAGGTATGAAGTTTTCTGACAGTGCAGACAGGCTGCCAAAGGGGTTTTGTCAATGATATACAGGAATTTTGTGAGCATGGATAAGGAGGTGATTATTCCCTTGTATAAGGCAATGGTCAGGCCACACCTTGAAAACTGCATACAGTTCTGGAAGCTTCATTTTAGGGAGGATGCAAAGTTGCTAGAATGAGTACAGAGAAGACCAACAAGACTGGTGAGGGGAACAAAAGGGTGCTCTTACAAAGAAAAGCTTAAGTTCTGCAAATTGCAGTGTCTGGAGACTAGGCACCTGCAAGGCGATCTGATTGAGGTGTATAAGGCCTTAAATGGATTGAGCAGGCTCAATGCTGATAGGATTCTTCCCTCTTGCTCAGATTAGAACCCTGAGGGGACATAAATTGAAATTGAGGAAGGACAGTTGTTGAATAGATGTGTGGAAATTTGCCTTTAGCCAGCTGGTAGTTGATAGCTTAAATAAATTCAAGGCAGAACTAGCATTTGAAATGAATGGATGGGCGAAATGGGAAGGATTTTGTTTTTTTGGCCGATGCTGTATAAGCTTGTTTTCTTGCATCGTATGCCTCTACTAATGCTAATGAGAAATCGCTGGCAAATAAAGCAAAGAGTGGGGATAAGGAATCCTTCACATATATAAATGCAAAGAAGAGAAGAAACCAGATCGGACCCTTATATAACGAACATGGTATAGTATTAGATACTCCAGCAAATGTTACAGATGAACTCAACAGTTAGTTTGCATCGATATTTATAGATGAAAAAAACTTTTGAGCCTACAGGCAAATAAGGCTTCTGGGATTGATGGCATATACCCTATAATTGTAAGAGAGGCAGCGAGTGAATACATTGAACCAGTATCGAATCCAGTGTTTGAACCAAGGGGGGGGGGGATGTAAACTTTGTGGGTACATGTAGTATATTTTTTATAATTATTTAATGTTTACAACATATGTATATGTTACAAACACAGCAACATGTTCAAGAGGCAACCAGAGGGAGTACTACTCTTGATCTGATTATCAGCAGTGGTTATTCATGCATTAAGAATTTGCAGATAAAGGAACCACTGGATGACAGTGATCACAATGTACTGATGTGGGAATTACTTAAAGATGTAACTACCATCAAGGCTAAAGGGAAGGGCTTTTGCTTTCGTGAAGGTGACTTTTTTTTTTTTTTTTTTATGAAAACCCCAAACACGAAAGGTATCAAAACCTATAGTACTTAGTACCGTGCATGGGTTGAAGGATAAGTATGGGGGGAGGGGGATGCTGGAAACTTTGCTCTAGAGACTAAACATGGGTTTCACCACTTCAAGCCTCCAATAAGCAAAGTGGTGGTATTTCACAGGTTGATGAAAGTCATCTACCACCTGAATACAGGGGTCTCAGACAGTTTTTAACTTCTGTACAATGGGATCAACTGATGATGTTACCAACGTTGAATTCTAAATGGGAAGCCTTCAGGGACTTAATTTTGGAGGCTACTAGGGTTTTCATTCCAACTAACAAATACTGTTCAAGGTTTAGGCCTAAATGGATGTCAGAGGAACTAATGAGGCTTGTGATAGAGAAAAAAAAATGTATGGAATGCATATAAAGTATCAGGTGAGACAGAGGCCTATGGCAGATATCAACTAGTCTGTAATAAAGTCACAAAGGAGGTTAGGCAAGCAAAGGCAGATTACGAGAAATCCTTGGCAGAGGATGCAAAGAAAAACAGCAAAGAGTTATTTACTTATGTGAACTCTAGAAGGAAACGGATGAATCAGATTGGACCACTTAGCATAGATGGGTTGACTACTGATGATCATGCTCAGGTAGCTGATAAACTGAATAAGTATTTGGTATCTACATTCAAACATGAGGAGTTATTCAATGAGGGGAGTGTCAGACATTTATCAAACTCTAACAGGGAGCTAAATGATTTTGTAATAACTGAGAGCAAAGTGGAGGAGAAATTGTTGAAGTTAAACATAAAAAGGTACCTGGGATGGACGGGATCTATCCAGTTATATTAAAGGAGGTAGCAAAGGAATTAAGTAAACCGTTAGCCATAATTATGAGAGCTTCCTTGGACTACGGGGAGGTCCCCATGGACTGTGGTTTGCAAATGTATCACCAATTCACAAAGGGGGTTCAAAAGGTGAAACAGGTAACTATAGATCTGTTAGTTTAACTTGTGTTCCAGGGGAAAATAATGGAATCACAGGTTAATGAAGCGCCGTAGGATCATCTAGACAAGACTGCAGGAATAGTTAAGACAGAGCATGGGTTTGTCAAAGGGAGGTCTTGTCTGACCAATTTGATTGGATACTATGATGTGGTCACAAAGCAACTGAATGATAAAAATAATTTTGATATCATATTATTATTAGCCATATGATGCCAACAAAGCCTGAGGCTTATGCTGCACCAGCCAAAAAAAAAAATTTCTGAACTGCCCTGAGAGAGAGAGAGAGAGAGAGAGAGAGAGAGAGAGAGAGAGAGAGAGAGAGAGAGAGAGAGAAATAAAAGGGAATCACCAAGGAAAAGAAGAATGATGATATCGAGCTCAGGACCCTGGGAGTGCCAAGCCCATACGCACCAGATGTGATTCCCTGGGGTTATACTTGGATTTCAGGAAAGTTTTTGATACTGTTGAACATGGAAGACTGCTGTACAAATTGGTGCAGTATGACATTAAGGATAAGTTGCTACAATGGATAAAGGGATGGTTGAGTGAGAAACGACAGAGAGTGGTAATCAACAGACACTGCTCTTCGTGGACAAATGCTATTAGTGGAGTTCCGCAGGGTTTGTTGTTCGGCACGTTGTTTTGTATATTTATCAATGATATTCACGAAAGTATATCAGGTTTAATGTCCAAGTTTGCAGATGATACAAAGGTTGGCAGGGTTGTTAACGACTGTAAAGACAGTATGCTACTCCAACTAGATCTAGATAAGTTGGAGAAATGGGCTGAAAAGTGGCAACTGAAGTTTAACATTGACAAATGCAAAGTACTGCATATGGTTAGCAGTAACCCAAGAGAAACGTACCAACTGTGTGGTACTACACTCAGGGAAGTGGAAAGTGAAAAAGACCTGGGGGTAATTGTACAATCAAATATGAAGTTTGCTGAGCAGTGGAGAGGGGCTGCCAGGGCAGGTCATGGAGTCTTGGCAATGATATATAAATTTTGCTAGCAGGGACAGGGAGGTGATTATCCAGTTATAAAAAGCCATGATCAGGCCACACCTAGAGCATTGAGTACAGGTCTGGAGGCCTCATTTTAGGAAAGATGTAGAGTTGCTACAATGAGTACAAAGAAGGGCAACGAGATTGGTGAGGAGAACAAAGGAGTGCTCTTACCCAGAAAGGCTTAAGTTCTGCAAATTGCAGTGCCTGGAGAGTAGGCACTTGTGAGGTGATTTGATTGAGGTGCATAAGGCCTTGAATGGGTTGAGCAAGCTGAATGCTGATGGGATTCTCCTCTTGCTCAGATTAAGAACCTGAAGGGGCACAGATTAAATTGATGTAAGACAGTTGTAGAATAAATGTGCGGAAATTTGCTTTTAGCCAGCGGGTGGTTGATTGTTGGAACAAACTTCCGTCTGTCGTTGTAGAAGTTGATAGCTTAAATAGATTCAAGGCAGAACTTGACAACATTTGGAACGAGTGGATGGGCGAAATAAAGGTTTTTTTTTTTTTATTTGCTGATGCTATATAAGCTTGCTTTCTTGCATCATGTGCCTTTGCTAATGCTAATGCTAATACACATTGCAGAAAGGAAGCACAATGTTTTTATTTTTCAAAAACAATTTGTTGCAGTTCTTTCGGTTATGTTTCTTATTCCAAGAAACAGTTCCGGGGATTTTTTTTTGTTTTTTTCTCCCTGTCTCATGCTTGTAACGACGCAGCTTAACTGCTTCATTTCATTGTTTTCACTATACAGTACTTTTCAAAAAAAAAAAAAAAAAAGCGTGTCTGAGAGAGAGAGATTATAAAATTATATAAGATACAGAAAGACACCGAAGTATTTTGGAAGAAGCAGAGATCGCACGTGATTCTTTTTTTGTTAACGCTGATATTAGTTGTACTGTTGCAGTGGACATTCTTCAGCAGTTTTCCTGATTATTATTATTATTATTAGCTATATGGTGCAAGGAAGCCTGAGGCTTATGATGTACCAGCTAAAAAAAAAAAAATTTCCAAGTTACCCTGTGTGTGTGTGTGTGTGTGAGAGAGAGAGAGAGAGAGAGAGAGAGAGAGAAGTAGAAAGGAATCACCAAAAAAGAGAAGAATGATGATATCCAGCTCAGGACCCTAGGTTTGCCAAGCCCATACTCACCAGATGTGATCCTCTGGGCTCACATCTGGATCACTTGAATTATATACATTTGTGATTCCATAAATGGATAACCAGAGAAATCTAACAATAAATTGTCTATACAAAGTGAACTAACTTTTATTTCGTTAACTAATGGAAAGAGTACTATAACAGTTCAGAAACATTTCTTTACGAATTTCAATCCAGCAGTTTGCCTTTATTTCTTTGTTGTCGTAATCCTTTCATGCTGTGTTGTACAAGGCAGGAGGCTCCTCCGTAGGCAGTGTGTAGCACACGCTTCTTGATTAGATGGGGTTAAAGCCTGTGACCATCAAATACGGTGGATGAGGAAAGGTCAGGGAATGACCACCACATATCTCCGGAGCAATATGGCCTTAGTTGCTAATGCTCCTAAAAACCAAATAACAAACAAGGCAGGCATCCTTTCCACCTCACGAATAAGTTTCTTGGTGTCAAACATCGTATTCTCTAAATAACAACAAACTAATGAATGATGAAGGCCAACTACCCCATGCAAGGGGAGAATTGCTTCTCAGGCAAATACAAATGCCCGGTTGCTGGGCTTTCAATGCCTCCGATAGCGTCAGCGGGCAGTGAATGCCAGCTAACGTCATGCAACACAGCGTTGAAAGCTCTGTGTATAGTTTGCATGCTTTTCCCCTTGTTTCCTGTAAGGCCGGGCATTTGAAGGTGTTTTCAATGCTGTGCTTTAAACGCCCAGTTACAAAGGGTACTAGGAAAGTTTTGCAATACAGCTTTGTTTATTTAATTTTTTCAAAGTAATTTCCTCTACATTCAATACACCTCTCCATCCTCCGAAACCAATCTTTAAACCAGTTCTGCCAAGTTTCACTAGGGAGTAAAGCACACTCGTTGTCCCAAGCCCGTAGAAGGTCCTCATCACTGGAAAACCGCCTCCCTTTTAGCTTCATTTTCACATGCGGGAACAGTGCAAAGTCGCAGGGAGCAAGGTCTGGACTGTAGGGAGGGTGCTCGAGAAGTTTCAGTCCTGTCATGGTCAAATATTCGGTGCAGGCTTTGGCGCGGTGAGCTGGAGCATTATCGTGATGGAGGTACCAGGTGTCCATTCTTGACTTTGGCCGCAGGTTCTTCATAGATCCAATGACTTTAGGCAGCCATTGTTCAGTATACCACTTAGCTGTGACTGTCTTCTGCGTGTCCAAAACGACACGTTCCACAATTCCACTCGATTTGAAAAATACAGCTATCATTTTCTTCTTTACAGATCGGGATTTTCTGACAATTACGGGTGTGTCGTCATCATCAAAGACCCAAACTTTGTTTTGAGCCTTGGTCGGCAGATCGTAATAGTACAGCCAAGTCTCGTCACCTGTCACGATGTTGTTCACATACCGAGATTGTCCCTTATCAAACTTTTTTAACATCTCCCGGCACCAAGTCACACATCGTGTCATCTGCTCTTCAGTCAGTTGATGCGGCACCCAGAGAGAACAAAGTTTCTTCACGTGCAAATGATCTTGCAGAATCGAACGAATTGCTGGTGCATTTAGACCCAAAGTATCCTCTATCTGTTGGTAGGTCACTCGCCTGTTTTCGTCAAGCATTTTCCTCACAGCAGTAACGTTTTCCTCCGTAACTGACGTTCGTGGTCTTCCTGGCCTCTCAGAATCCTCCAGAGTGAAATTTCCCCTTTGGAATTCTCTATACCACCTGAATATCGTTGTACGATGTGGAAAATGATCATCTAGTGCAAGAGTCATTTCTTCTAAGCACTGGTCTATGGTTATCCCACGCACGAAATTATACCGCAAAACTGTCCTTATCTCATTTCGTGACCACGATGCCATCGCAAGCACTTTACACTCTCACTACTAATGAATAACTGAACCCATCGACTTGGCGCGGCGGCTACTATGCACGTATGAACATGTCTCAACATGCAGCAACAAGCAGCTTCCTGTGATTCATTGTTGCATCATATTGCAAAACTTTCCTAGTACCCTTTGTAGTATAGCCCTAAGTGTGCCGTGAACATGCGTGTTTTCAGGGCTGCGTTAATCCTATGACGAAACTGGCCATGGCCGCACCCAAAGAGGGGCCTTATTTTCAGTGTAAATATTTTCTAAAGTAGTGAAAAAAAAAAAAAAAAAACTAATAATAATAATAGTTTTTAAGGATGACGGAAAAATATAAAATATGTATCAATGTATGGATGAATAAAACTCTCTAAAAACAAGTTTTTTTTAAAAACATGTTGTATTCTTATGTATATGTGCAATAATATATATATTGCATAATAGGCCTCAAATTTAAATATGGCCGGGACCTATTTCATCCTTAATCCACCCCTTAATTCACCGTACTCTGACCCCTAAATGCCAGAGCCAATCTATTTTTCTGGGCCTTTTCCTTTTCTGTATTCTTTTTATTTCTCGTGAGCCATAGTTTCACAAACTCGTAACGAGACGCTATATGCTTCCTATATTTGCTTTCTCTCCTTTGCAAAATTTACCATCCTTTATTTTGACACTTTGTTCATTCTATACTGTATTTCCTTTTCTATGCTGGCCGTATTTATCATGAATTTAATTAAATATTAACAACATTACAGTCTTCTTCTTAGTTTAGGCGCTAATAATTTCCTACGCTTTTAGATGTACATTTGACTTTGAAAACAGTGTTTTCAAAGTCAAAGTTCTGTTTTATTATTTTTGTTCATTTTTACTTATTCTATTTAAACTTCTGCCCTCACGGTAGCATAGTCGGTAGAGTCATCATCCTTCCCACACCATGTGGAAAAGACCTCAGTTCAAATTAACTTCGATGATGTAAGGAATCTGTATAGGCTTTTTATTTTTTCCCCCCTCCCTCATGTGGTTTTTAGTTTCTGGAAACTAGGGTTTTTCATCCAGCAAACACGCAAATACCACACAGAAGCAGTTTAAACACCAACAGACAGTATATGGCTGAATACGGCCAAAGTTGCTGATGTTACTACATCCTACAAATATTTAATTCTTTGTGGGATTAAAGCCTCTATTTAATCCTCAACCGCATTTTGTTATCAATAGTATTTTTTTTTGTAAGTGTATTTGATAAGTTGTATTTACAAATTTTATTGTAAATTGGGAAAAGGTGCTACAGAAACTTTTGACAATTTAAAAAAAGTTTATGATGAATGTTTGTCTCGACCAAGAGTGTTTGAATGGTTTTCTCGTTTTAGTAAACGACGTGAGCCGTTAGAGGATGATCCCCAAACTGGCTGACCGACTTCTATTCAATGATCCTGTCAACATCAAGCAATTTTTGACAAAAAAATCAATTCCAGTCATCGAACACCTCCCGCTTCTTCGGATTTGGCTCCTGCATATTACTTTTTGTTCCCCAAAATAAAAACAGCCATGAAAGGAATGCGATACGGCATGATAGAGAACATATGCTGACTTCCAGCGGGATCGCTGTTCACGCGACCTCCCATTCGATGTCCTCTACCGCATGACGAAGGCATTTCGAACCCTGCAATGCTACGTGATTCCGATTCGCCTTTGTGCCCCCTACACCTCCTGCAAGTTTGTCGCACTGGTAGTGAATCACCCCACCCTGTATAACTTTACTTTGCCGTTAGTGTTATTCTTTTCTTTTTTTTTTAGTAGCATCAGTCTTGTTATTTAATTGGCATACTGTATATATTACGTAACATGTATTTCTTATGTTAGTATGGATGTGGATGTAAATATGTATTATAAACCTCTAGCACCACCATGCCGTGATGGGATTAAATGTATGTGGCTCATACTGCAATTAAAGGTTTTATTTCTATGTATCTTATGTAGGGCAGCTTTGGAACACTATTTCAACTCTGCCTTGGTACACTGTGATGAATATAGATTTCTGTAAAAGGCGAGGAATGTGTGTGTGTGTTATGTTTGTGCAGCGTGTTGTTTAGTTGCTTCTGGCCACTTTGCCACCAGGAAGGTGATTTCCTGGAAAGCCTGCCCAGTGCCTGTCTACACCATGAAGAAGTTGGCCACAAGTAATTGTGAATCATTGTGGACCCCAACTATCCCATACTGAATGAATGTCTAAAGTGACTTTTGGATCATATAAAAAAAAAAAAAAAAAACCAATAATAATAAAATAATTAATTAAAAAAAATCTTGTGTCCATTGGTGGAGTGCTAGATCAGTGGATACGTATCTTATACATAAACCCAGGCAGAACCTCAAAAAAAAGGGGGAAATCCACTGGTGGAGTGTGTGTGTGTGTGTGATATCAGTGGATGGGAAACTCATGCCCAGGAGTCACCTGGGCACCAGCAAAATCCCGCCTCAATTACAAGGTCAGGGTGGAGGGGGAGAAGGAAGGGGGTTGAATGGAGAGGGAAAGGGAAAAAAGAGAACAGGATAATGTCAGTGTCAGCATCATTATCATCTACAGAGTTGGCAAAGTTCCTTGCATAGGCTGATCCACGAAAAGGAATCTGGTTGTAGCTGGATCAAAACATCAACAGTGGCCAATATGTGGTTGTCTACATGTAAGCAGCTATTTTCAGAGAAGGAAAGCCTTGATAGCAAAGTCCTGAAGAAGTGGAAAGTTCTTCTTGGAGCTTAGCAGTTTCTTCTAGATGAGGAGCAAGCAATTCAAAAGGTGTATTAGGCAGCCACAAAGGTATACTGGTGACAACAGAAAAGCACATTTTCCCAATTTTCAGTATTGCCACAAATACACACAGATCAATATGTAAGATGTAATTCAGCCAGTTTGGTGTTTAGTGACCAGGCCCAGAAACAAAAAATAATGTATATAAGTTTGGGGTGAACCAGCGAGAATTATTTTCCACAGATGCAAAAATAACATTTGGAATAAATTTGTAAGTTACCCATCCATTAGGGAAGTTATTCCAGTTATCATGCTACTGTCGAATCAAAAACTGCCAGCAATGTGACTTTTCAGCCTTGGGACAGCGTTAACTATAAAACCCAAAATATTCAACAGAAGTCCCACGTCTTATATAAAAACTAATACCAAGGAAAATAAACAGTAACTCAAGCAGAAAACAACCATTAAGGAACTGCAGGGCTGGTGTTGATGCAGTTCTCTGCAGACCCGACACATGACCATAAGCACAAACCACTGAATGGAAGATAGTCAGTGTGCAGTTATTATACTGCACACTGACCATACGGGCACGCCAAAACCAGGTGCCGCCAGCGCCACGGGCACAAATAAGGACGAATACAGCTTTATACAACTTGAAGAGAATGCCAATTTAAACCCAAAGATTGTTTGGAAATGCGGATCAGCGTGAATGTAAAATTTTTGATTTTTCACGAAGATGTGCCAAATGTTTAATAAAATTGAGTTTGGAGTCAATGATCATACTGAAAAATTTATGAAAGGCTATCAAAGAAAATGACTTATTTAAAAGTTTAACCACTGTCGGGCTGCAAGGTTCAAGTGAACCCTTTGGCATCATCATGTAATCTTGGTTGATAAAATGAGAGAACTTGTTGACGGTACACCATTGAGATAAATCAGTCATAATAGCGTTCGCTCAGATTCAATTGAGGAACAAGAAGATCCTTTTACAAGCAACATGTAATCATTGGTGTATGCCAGTTTAGAGATGTCATGAGCAGTCCTAAGGAGCCACTCATCCAGGACAAGGTTCCAGATGAGTGGACCTAACACTGAACCTTGTAGACAATCACGACTGATTGAACAAGAGGCTTGACGCAAACGAGTAAGCAAACTAGGCCACCAATTATGATCAAAGGCGTCCATAAAATCAACGCAGATGACAAAGACATATTTGGAGTTATAATCTTGGATACGTGACAATAATTTTACTCAGAATTTTAAAATTAACAATTTTACTCAGAAAGACTTTATGAGTTAATATATTAATTTTTTGTATTACACATTGTACCAAACTGCTTATGGTCAAAAACTGGAACCGCACCAGACCTGCATTACGTGTAACTCGTGGGTTTCCGAGAGTACCCGATCCAATGCAGGACAAGTGTATATTACTTTTTTTATGTTCTTGATAGGTCCACCACAAGTGGCATCCAGAAGAAAACCACCTGGTTGAAGTTTTTCCAAGACTCAGGGAACTCCAACCCCTGGTGTCTTCTATACAAAATAGCGAGGGAAAAGACTTTCAGGGCTGACATCTTTGGCACTGTAACCACTGGGAACACCAAGACCTCTAACTGGACAGACTCCATCAACTCCACACTCGACAGACTGTTTCCTGAAGATAATCCAGCAGACAATCTACATGAGCATATAGTAATACGATCAGCTAATCAAACCTATGCTTCTGAGGAAGAAACCAATCCCTTTACAATGGAAGAGCTCACAGCAGTCCTCAACAGGATCAATCCTCACAAATGTCCAGGAATGGACCTCATTGAGTATGTCTTTGTCCTTCGTTTGTTCAAGCTTAGCATTAGCATTAGTAGAGGCATATGATGCAAGAACGCAAGCTTATTCAGCATCAGCCAAAAAAAAAAAAAAACACACCACTCCCATTTCACCCCTCCGTTCGCTCGAAATACCTGTCTAGTTGAGCCTTAAATTTGTTTAGGCTATCAACTTCAACAACAAGTGATGGAAGTCGGTTCCACCAACCAACCACCCGCTGGCCAAAGGCAAATTTCCGCACATCTATCCGACATCCGTCCTTCCTCAATTTGAATTTATGCCCTCTGAGCTGATTATTTAGAGCAAGATGAAGAATCTCATTGGAATTGAGCATGCTCAAACCATTCAAAGCCTTATACACCTCTATCAGATCACCTCGCCGGTGCCTAGTCTCCAGACTGTGTAATTTGCAATACTTAAGCCTTTCTTCATAAGAGCAACCCTTTGTTCCATTCACTAATCTTGTTGCCCTTCTCTGTACCCGTTCCAGCAGCTCTACATCCTTCTTGAAATGAGGCCTCCAGATCTGTATACAGTACTCAAGATGTGGCCTAACCATTGCCTTATACAAGGAAATAATCACCTCCTTATCCCTGCTAGAAAAATTCCTGTATATCATTGACAAGACACCATGAGCTACTCTTGCAGCTCGTCTGCACTGCTTAGAGAACTTCATATCTGCCTGCACAATTACCCCCAGGTCCTTTTCATTCTCCACCACTGTCAGTGTAGTACCGCAGAGTTGATACGTTGCTCTGGGGTTACTGTTTCCCATATGTAGTACTTTACATTTGTCAATGTTAAATTTCATTTGCCACCGCTCAGCCCATCTGTTCAACCTTTCCAGATCCTGTTGCAGCAGCATAGCATCAGTGGTGTCCTTAACAACCCTGCCAACCTTTGTATCATCTGCAAACTTGGACATTAAACTTGATATCCCATCATCAATATCATTCATAAACACCGAAAACAACAACGGACCCAACACTGAACCCTGAGGAACTCCACTAATAACATTAGTCCACGTTGAGCAGTGTCCATTGATTACCACTCTCTGTCTTCTGCCACTCAACCATCCCCTTATCCATAGCAGCAATTTGCCTCCAATGCCACACTGCTCCAATTTGTGCAGCAGTCTTCCATGTGCAACAGTATCAAAAGCCTTTCTAAGATCCAAATATATAATATCAAAGTTATTCCCTGCATCCAGTTCTTTTGTGACTACATCATAGTATCCAATCAAATTGGTCAGGCAAGACCTACCCTTAACAAAACCATGCTGCGTCTGAGCTATAACTGAATTCTTGTCTAGATAATCCTGCAGTGCTTCTTTAACCAGTGCCTCCATTAATTTACCTGGAACAGAAGTTAAACTAACAGGTCTATAATTACTTGTGTCAGCCTTTGATCCTCCTTTGTGAATTGGGGTTACATTTGCACATCTCCAGTCTATGGGTACCTCCTCTGAGTCCAAAGAAGCTCTCATAATTATGGCTAGGGGTCTGCTTACTTCCTTTAATATAACTGGATAGATCCCATCCACCCCAGGTGCCTTTTTTATGTTTATCCTCAACAATCTCTCCTCCACTTTCCTCTCAGTTATTACAAAATCATCCAGCTCACTGCCAATGTATACTTTACCTACATCATTCTCCTTCCTGAACAACTCCTCATGCGTGAATGTAGATGCAAAATACTCGTTTAGATTGTTAGCCACCTGAGCAGGATCCTCAACTGTTGAACCTTCAATATCCAGCGGACCAATCTGATTCATCCCTTCCCTTCTTGAGTTTAAATAGGTAAAGAACTCTTTTCTGTTTTTCTTTGTATCCTTTGCCAAGGATTTTTCATAGTCTGCCTTTGCCTGCCTAATCTCCTTTGTGACTTGGTTACAGACCAACTTATATCTATCATAGGCTTCCATGTCACCCATTAATTTGTATGTATCCCATGCATTTTTCTTCTCTGCCACATGTCTCATTAGTTCATCTGACAACCATTTAGGCCTAAACCTTGAACAATATTTCTTAGTTGGTATGTAAAGCCTGGTAGCCTCCAAGATTAGTTCCTTGAATGCTTCCCATTTTGAGTTTGCTGTTGGTAACATCATCAGTTGGTCCCACTGTATAGAATTTAAATACTGTCTCAGACCATCATAGTCGCCTTTACCCCTTATCTCCAACTGCTCTACAACAAATGCCTACTTGAGGGAGTTTTTCCCAAGGCGTGGAAAGTGGCCCTGCTGCGACTCATTAGGAAGCTTGGCAAACTCCCAGGAGATCCAGTCTCCCTTAGACCAATTGCACTCTTGTCAAATCTAGGCAAAGTACTAGAAAGGCTCATGGTTCTCCGAATCACACAACTATTCACACCATGGTGATCTACAGAAGAGGCACTGCTTGACTTCGTCCTCCATACTGAAAACTCCACATCTAAATTTGAACTGGCCATCTTGGTGGATTTTGAAGGTGCCTTTGACACTGTCTGGTGGACAGTGCATTGGCACGCCTCCGCTTAGCTAACTGTACCTCTCATCTCTACAAGCTTTCCTGAACTATTACACAGAGCACACTGTCACGGTTAAATCCAATCTTCTGCATATAACTAGACCAACCTCTCAGGGGTGCCCACAAGGTTCTGTGCTGGGGCCCTTCATGTGGAATATGCTCCTGCACAGGTGGCGCTTGCAGACGACCCGAGAGTGGTTGTTTCTGAGAAATCATGCTCCGACCTTGAAACCAAAGCAAATCTTGTGCTAGCAGATCTCTACTCCTGGACAGTTCTTAACAATCTTCAAATCAGTACCAGCAAAACAAAAATGATGCTTTTTAAATCAAAGCTTGACCTACGCCGACCACCACAAATCAAGATCTCCAGGAAACAGCTTCCTACTGTAACACAGGCTAAAGTCCCAGGGATGGTCATTGACCATAAGCCGAGGTTCCTTCCACATCTACAATACCTAGGGGTCAAAACAAAAAGATTTTCAGCTGCAATCATGAGGATCTCCAAGAGCAACTGGGGACTCTCCAACAAAACACTCTCTTTGTATTATAAAGACGTTTTCATCCCCACTGTGACCTACGCAGCAGGAGCATGGTTTCACCAGGCTCAACGAGTAAATATGAAAGTCAAGGTAACTCCATTCAACGTGCTATGCTCCTGGCCATGCACAGGTTATGCCGAACAGTGTCTACAGCTATCATTCAGGTGATAGCTGGAACTTTGCCACTTGATCTATTTGTAATCTTCAGAGGGCTTAACTTCAGAATTAAAAAGAAAATACCAATGGAGATACAGGGCCTAGAACTAAATCTCGATGCTGACCCTAAAGCAGAAAGAGCTCGCTGTTATAACGAACTCATCAACATTTGGCAGTCTAGATAGAACACCTCAAACACTGGCTCCATTACCAGAAAATTCCTCCCTGATGTTACTTTCACAACCTTGAAAATGGTAAAGACTTGGCTTTCCTCACCTTGGAATCCTCCTACTTGGTTCCGGACACGGGTCCCTCAACGAAAAGTTACATTTGCTGGGTTTGCTAACAACAGATCGCTGTTTCTGCAGCAGATCAGATAATTGGAAATATCTTTTTGAATGCAGGTTGTACAACGACTTAAGGACCCTGCTGCAAGCTGTGCCAGGTATCTCAGAACAGCAACCAGAGCCTCTACTCCAAACACCAGACAATCTAAAAGGCATTCCAATCCTATGCATCCCAAGTCTTTGAGCGCAGGAAGCAGAGCTACATAGTTGTTACTGCACCTAACAATACCTCTTCAGTGACTTAAGGGTTCCATATTCGCATGCCACCTTCTTCCTTCTTTTTTTCTCTTTCTTTTTTTTCCCCACGTACTCTGTCTAGAGTTCTCACTCTAGTGCAACTAGTTTATTTATTCATTTATTTTATTTTTTCTTTATTTTAATATTTTATTTTTATGTTATTAAATTATTATTTTATTTATTTAATTTGTTCTTCATGCGCTCTGACTTGAGTTCCCACTCTAGTGCAGCCAATTTATTTATTTATTATTATTTTATGTATTTATTTTTTTATTTACTTAATTTTTTTTCTTTTCTTCACATCTTGAGTTCCCACTCTAGTGCAGCCAACTTATTTCATTATTTTTATTATTATTACAGTATTTCTTTATTTTATATATATATATATATATATATATAATTATTTTTTAAATTAATTAATTTATTTATTTTTATTATTTTTTTTCTCTAACTGCACCATGGGTGGTTGTTTTTTTTCCCCTTCCTTTTTACCTCTATTTTTTTTAATTTTTATTATTATTTTCCACTCTTCTTTCTTTTTCCTCCTCCCTCTGAAATGGGCCCCAAGAGGAATCTGGCCCACCTTCCCGTGGGCCAGTACTCGTCCATGGTGTTGACGAGTACTGGCCCACGTATCCAGAATCATCTGTCCAGGTGACTGATGCTTCTGGGTAGCCAAGAGGCCAGAACACACACATCTGGCCCATTTGTAGTGATACTGTTCTTCACAGATATACGAGGCGGAGTTAAACAAACGTTCTAGGTGCCGCCCTTACATTCACAAGTCCATGTTATATCCTTAGCGCAGATGTGGGAAACTACCGGAGGCGCCTTTCCCCTAACACTATGTTATATCCTTAGGAACTTTTCATGTAATTGGGACGGGCAACATTTTTCTCGTTTGTATCCGGCGATTTTACTATCAGGTCGGGTGTTACGACCCGATCTAATACAACAGTATCCACATCAGTCGCTTTTCGATATTTGAAAGTAAAACTGTTTTTGTTTCTTGTTAATGAAATAAAATCAAGAAAATTTACAATTCTGAGACTTCGTTCAGTTTACGTCTGTTCATTAATAATCAGCTATAAAATGAACGAATCCCGGAAAAAATATCCCATTTTCTTGTTAAGATACGTAAACTTTTGATTATGATTTGTATGATTTTTTGCAAATTTTAAATATATTTAAATTGTAAAAATATCCACTTGACGATGTTTTTAAATCACGAACTCGTTTACCGATTTAAAAAAAAGCTGGATGGGGGAAAATACTCTACTTCAGCTAAGACTACCCCCCCCCTCTCGACGACACAAATCAATCAGAAAGAAAACGCTCTCACCTTCACCGAATCACAAAACTTTCTTATTATTATATTATTTAAGTAGGTAAAACTCCAGATCAGTGATTGATAGGTGCCACTCACTGCTTTCTCGCCTCACTGTCCTCCTACATTTATATGTCTAGGGTGTTTCTCCCCACTTTACGATGTTTTTAAATCACGAATTCGTTTATTATTATTATTATTTATTTTTTAATTTTAGTTTCTTATATGCAATAAGTTTTAAATTCTCTTAGCTGAGGTAGGGAAAACACCCTACCTCAGCTAAGAGAAAACACCCTACCCCCTCGACGACACAAATCTCGCCTTCACCGAATCAGAAAATTCGACTGTACAATCAATCCATTTTACCGGTTACCAAAATGAACTAAAGCTAAAATTTCGGAAACGAGGCAAAGTATTCAAGTTTTTATTCTTACCACTGTCAAAATCTCTGTGGCATATATATTTTACTAATCTTACTAAAATGTCTAAATATGAAAAACTTCACAATAATTAAGTACTAAAATCAAGTTTTTACTGTTTTACATTGAACAGGACAAGTAGCAAACAAATTCTTTGAAAGATAGCATTTCGAATGTAATTTGATCACGTGTACTGCTTTCATAATCACTAGAACCGACCACTTTTTTTATTTGAATATATTACGGCGATAATTAAAAATTGGAAGCATCCTATACCCAAAAACGAGAAAATGCTTTGCGAAAAGTTAAAATCAAAATAAATAATAATAACAATTAATTTTCCGCTTTTGCGAAAAAATAATAATTATTATTATTAGTAGCCGAGTGGGCAGGAGCGGGAGTGCAGTAGCACACGCTCTTTGAGTAGACCGGGGTTCAAGCCCCTGACTGCTGAACACGGTCGATCTGCCAACCCGCACTGGACCAGCGTGGCAGATTATGGTCCATTTCCCTCAGCATGAATTGTTGAGGAGGCTTCCACCCTGCAGTGGGTTGATAATGGCTGCACTTTACTTTTTTTAATTTATTTTTAAATTTTAGTTTCTTATATTCAATAAGTTTTAAATTGTGTAACAAGATTTTCATGGTGAAAATTGGGACAAAATGCACTCTGGGTAGTGGGGGGGGGGGAGAAGAAACATTCATAGGAACCAGCTATAAAACCCAGGGTGGTGTAATTTTGTATTAGAAACGCTATCATTACCAGTATTTCATGAAGCAATCCGCAAACAAATCCGTAATTTCATATATGCTTAAAGTAAAATTATAAATGTTAAATTAGCATTAGTAGAGACATATGATGCAAGAAAGCAAGCTTATACAGCATCAACAAAAGAAAAAAAAAAAAACCCTCCCATTTCACTGATCCATTCGTTCCAAATGTTTCTCTAGTTCTGCCTTGAATTTATTTAAGCTATCAACTTCCCCAACAACAGGTGGAAATTTGTTCCAGCAATGAACTACCCGCTGGTTAAAGGCAAATTTTCGCACATCTATTCTACAACTGTCTTTCCTCAGTTTGAATCTATGCTCCCTCACGTTTGTAATCTGAGCAAGAGGAAGAATCCCATCAGCATTGAGCCTGCTCAATCCATTCAAGGCCTTATACACCTCAATCAGATCACCTCGCAGGTGCCTAGTCTTCAGAAGCTGCAATTTGCAGAACTTAAGCCTTTCTTCGTAAGAGTACCTCTTTGTTCCCCTTACCAGTCTTGTTGCACTTCTCTGTACTCCAAGTAGTCTATGAACTTGCGATTTTCGGGTCCTGGACACACAATTTCTAGGAAGGCAGCACAAATCACGGGCAGATTCCGGTTGACAGCCGAGGTCCAAAAAATATACAACTAATATATGATTTTTATTAATAAATGTTTATACCCTTATTACGGCCTGACGCAACCAAGTGATCAGGAGTGAGAGTGCAGTAGCACACGTTTTGAGTGGACCGGGATTCAAGCCCGTGACTGCTAAACACGATTAATATTTGTATTGATAATTCATTGTAAACTCCACTGACCTGGTGGTTGTGCCGGAGTATAAACAAGAACATTGTTTAATGATGAGCATATATATCAAAAAATAAAACAAATGTTAATTTTGGTACTACTGTACGGTACCTATATATCCTGAGTTTGCTTTGCACCAGCAACACCCCTTTGGTAGGAGCAAACTGGTCTGTGACGTTGGTGAAGGATCAAAGTCAAGATGGCTGATATAAAATCGCAGTTCGCACAAGTGCCGATCAGTTTCTGAGTATCTGCAAGGAAGAATGGGTTCGGTCAAGATCTTTTCGACCACGAACATGGAACAATTGTGGGGAAAAGACGTGCAAGTGCCAGTATCTCGACAATCAATATGATTAAATGTACCGATTCTGTGGTGTCACGAGTCTAGGCGTTTCTCAAACTGTGTTCCGTGAGATGTGAACAAGTGTTCCGCAAAAAATCGTAATTAATAATTCCCGAATTACCGTGTGAGAGAGAGAAGTAGAAGGGAATCACCAAGAAAGAGAAGGATGATGATATCCAGCTCAGGATCCTGGGTGTGCCAAGCCCAAACTCACCAGTGTGAGCCCCTGGGGTAATAATCAATTGAATAGACCGCGGAACACTTTATTTTGGCGGGCTTTTGCATAGAGAAGTATGAGGTAATGACACCTACGGAAAAGTAGCAATGTAGTAGTAGTGGCATGTGATGCAAGAAAGCAAGTGTATGAGCTTATGCAGCACCAGCCAAAAAAAAAAAATTTCGAAATATTATTATTAAAATATGTGACCATAGATTTGTGGTTGAAAAAAGGAACTTTAAAACGCGAAGCAGAGTAGTTCTAGTAGTTTTTTTTTTTTTTTTTTTTTTTTTTTTTGTTAGTTGTTGGCGCATCGGCTTCTGTGGCCATAATGCACCTCCCAAAGTTTTTGCATTTACTCTGATCCAAGCCCGAGGCGGGATTCGAACCGCGACCTTTGGGTTGACAGGCAAGGCAGGCACTTTACCTAGCCCGGTCGGCAGTTCTAGTAGTGCAACTGTGGTTGATGAAAACGAACACAATATTGTCACACTTCAAATGAGGATGAACAAACGCAGCATTCTGTTCTCCAAAAATCCGAAGTGAAAAAATGGGAACCAACTAATAAAAGACCAAAACGAAAGTATGACGACAGTTATTTGATTTTCGGCTTTACATGTGTTCGAAATATAGATGCTCCTGATGCACAGTGCGTCGTATGTAATAAAAGATTATGAAATAGTCCTTGGGATACCGCCAAACTTGTGTTTTGTAAGTGTTTCGTGAACATGTTGTGAGATGAAAAGTGCTTCGTGACTAAAAAAGTTTGGGGAAACGCTAGACTCTAGCGTAACTGGGTAATCAGCGATACAAGCAGCCGAATGTGGGACAGCCACGTGTAATCGAAGTCCATTGTGACCGTCGTCTCGTAGCAACGGTGGGGAGGTCCGTTAATACTTTCCTTCTCGTATTGCCATCACTTGAAAATACGAGAAGGAAAGTATTAACTTTTAACAAAATAATTAAAACTTTTTTCTTTAAATTTATCTTTTCTCCACTTAAATTTTATCTTTTCTCCACTTAAATTACAGTTGTTAGTTGAAATTTCTATTTCACGCAATTAATTAATGACAAGACTGATTTTTATATTAACCGACTGCGACTCTAATGCGTCCGTTTAAATTTTTGGTATGTTATTAAGGCACATAAAACTGGGGATCAAAACAATATTTAGCCTTTACAAACGCGTTTAGTTTAACCACTTTTTTTTTTATTTACAAAGTTCATCTTACAAGTCATTAAGTCAGCACCACATTTTTGGTGAGCAGATTTATACGAAGTACGCAGGTGAGCCTTTGAAAACTCGTTTTTCATATATTTTCCGTTTTTAAATGAACTGCTTTATATAGGTCCCTACATATAAGTACCAAAAAAAAAAAAAAAAAATCGATGTCTGGCCCATTTCTGAAGTTGCACCTTCAACATCTAGTGTAATAGACATTCAGCATGATAAATCAGAAGAGCAAGAGGATTTAATAAAATTATTCATCCACTAGTGGAGAAGAATCTAGTGAAAATACACACAAGCAGAGAGAAGATTATGAAAAGTCAGAGGAAATAAACATTTTTAAAGTATTCCGACGTCTGTTTGGCATACCCCGGTACCAGATAACTTGAGAATTTACTTTATTAAGAAAGGCAGTGAATATTATCAGATTAAGGACAGCCCTTTTAGCACTGTTGAAAGAGTAGGAGAAAAAATTAAACGGAAATGTCGACAGCTAACAATGCTTAACTTTATAAAACAGTGCCAAGCGGAGAAAAAAATTTAAGAACATGGATCGTTTATTCATTATCAGGAAATTTATTTTGTTTTTGCTGTAAACTATTTTCATTGGAGAATCTCGCTCGAAATAACAACCCAGCTGTTTGGCATTTGACTGTACTTGACAATATCTTTCAACAGTACTGACATCTAATAGTTATAGAAGTTTCTTTTCATTTTAATGTTGGACAATGAAATAAAGTTGACGTGCACAGGCGCGGAAATTCGATTTAAAGGGGGGTGGGTGGGAAATAAATCTGAAAAATAAATTATCTTTTTTGTAAGGTAGCAAGGAACCCAAGAAGTATAGTGTGTTTATAGAAACGAAACAACTTTCAAGACAACCTTTTACTGAAAAATGCAAAAAGAACAATATAGTAGTAGTGGCATGTGATGCAAGAAAGCAAGGGTATGAACTTATGCAGCATCAGCCAAAAAAAAAAAAAAATCACACCATTCCCTCCAAATGCCTGTCCAGTTCTTCCTTAAATTTATTCAACCTATCAACTTCCACGACAGATGGAAGTTTGTTCCAGCAATTAAACACCCGCTGGCTAAAGGCAAATTACCGCACATCTATTCTACATCTGTCTTTTCTTAATTTGAATTTATGCCCCCTTAGGTTCGTAATCTGAACAAGTGCAAGGATCCCATCAGAATTCAGCGTGCTCAACCCATTCAAGGCCTTATACACCTCAATAAGATCACCACGCAGGTGCCTAGTCTCCAGCCACTGCAATTTGAAGAACTTAAGCCTCTCTTGGTAAGAGGATCCCTTCATTCCCCTCACCAATCTTGTTGCCCTTCTCTGTACATGCTCAAGTAAATCTACATCCTTCCTAAAATGAGGCCTCCAGACCTGTACGCAGTACTCAAGACGTGGCCTGACCATTGCCTTATACAGAGGGACAATCACCTCCTTCTCCCTGCTAGCAAAATTCCTATATATCATTGACAAAACCCCATGACTTGCCCTGGCAGCCTGTCTGCATTGCTCAGAAAACTTCATATCCGACTACACAATTACTCCCAGGTCTTTTTCATTTTCTACCACCTTAAGTGTAGTACCACACAGTTGGTACGTTTCTCTGGGGTTACTTCTACCCATATGCAGTACTTTGCATTTGTCAAGGTTAAACTTCAGTTGCCACTTCTTAGCCCATCTGCCCAAATTATCTAGATCCTGTTGCAGTAGCACACTGCCATTACTGTCATTAACAACCCTGCCAACCTTTGTATCATCTGCAAACTTCGACATTAAGCTTGATATACCTTCATCAATATCATTGATAAATATACAAAACAACAGTGGACCTAACACTGAACCCTGTGGGACACCACTAATAACATTAGTCCACGAAGAGCAGTACCTACTGATTACCACCCTCTGTCTTCTCCCACTTAACCATCCTTTTATCCATTGTAGCAACTTACCCTTAATACCATTCTTAAGACCAGTTAAACTAACTGGTCTGTAATTACTCGTGTCACCCTTCGATCTCCCTTTGTGAATTGGGGATACATTTGCACATCTCCAGTCCGTGGGAACCTCCCCTGAGTCCAAAGATGCTCTCATAATTATGGCTAAGGGTTTGCTTAGTTGCTTTGCCACCTCCTTTAATATAACTGGATAGATCCCATCCACCCCAGGTGCTTTTCTTATGTTTAACTTCAACAATTTCTCCTCCACTTTGCTCTCAGTTATTACAAAATCATTAAGTATCCTGCTACAATTTGATAACCTTCTGCCATTTTCAAACTTTAATAATCCCTCATGTGTGAATGTAGATGCAAAATACTCATTCAGTTTGTTTGCTATTTGAGCAGGATCTTCAACAGTCGAACCATCAATGTCAAGTGGACCAATCAGATTCATCCACTTCCTTTTAGAGTAAAGTAAAGTATAAGTAAAGAATTCTAAAATGCTACTAATGCTAAGGGTAGTACGACTTGAGTGTGTTGTCTTTTGTTAGTAATTCCCATAATTTTTGTAATGTGTAGTTGATATTAACATTAGTATAGAGGGAAACTTCGTATGATGAAAGTATGTCATTGTCTGATACCGTGAAAGTGTTAATGCATTCAAAAATGGGGCACTTCTGTAGCCAGGTGGGTAGGAGACAGCAGTGCATAGCACACGCTTCTTGATTAGACCGGGGTTCGAGCCTGTGACCACCAAATACGGAGAATGCGGAAAGGTCAGGGAACGACCACTGCATATCCCCGGAGCAATATGGCTTTAGTTGCTAATGCTCCTAAAAAACCAAATAACAACAAACACAGCATTCAAAAACTTGATTTGTATTACGTACACTGAATTCTGAAAATTTCATTAAAGGTGATATTATTTTGACTAAGAACAATGACAAACTTGTAAAAGTTGATTTGTTTAATGAAATGATGGGTTGTAACAAGTACCCTGTTTTGTGCACCTTTATAATGTCGAAACAGAGGTCTTACTTCTTGCTGGTTTTTCCTTTGATTTCGGTGGCTGGCCCTTGAAGAAGATATTGAAATTTGAAATCACACGACACACAGCATTAAGTACTTCTAATTACTTCTTATTATCTTTTGTCCCTTCCTTGTTCTCTGTAGTTACAATTTCAATTCCGTTAGCCCTTCACCTATTCCATTACCTTCCTCTACCTATAAACTTACATATATATATGTATATAAATGCACTGTGCTTTCCTGTGTGCAAATATCCCTTCAACTTAGTGTTTTAATTTTATAGATCATTTGACCATACCATGTTTTTGTTTTTTACATTTTAGTGTACAGCAGTACCCCACACAGCACTGATAATTGGTACCGAAACCATCCTGTGTTATGTGAAACTATGCTGATTGGGGTATAATTATAATGGGTTTTAATTGAATGCATACCAGAGAAATTCTATAAACAAATTATAATAAATTATAAACAATTTGCACTTGATAGTCAATTAAAAGGATTTGAAATAAAAAATATTGTAAAAGTTTAATTCGTGAAAAGGTAACATCATAAGAGACGAGAAAAAAGCTTTATTGTTTATTTAGGTATTTCAATAATGAAGTCACCTCTTCTTTCTCGGCATACAAGTCTTTGCAGCATCGAACCCCATCTTATAAAATTTGCCGTATCTTGATGCTACGTTCAACATTTGGATCTCCATTCATAATAACCTCACAGGCCATTTCAATCCCCCGAAACCTTTCTCCAATTCTTCTGTTGAAAATTCTTTGACAATTGTCTGAACTTGCAATTCAAAACCAGTGAAATCATTTGCCAAATGGAGCAAAACATGCTACCAAATAGAACGCATGTTGTTGGCAGTGATTTCTAGCCAAGATGCAGATATATTTTTGATCGTATTTAGAGGGGTGAAAAATAAATTGTGAAATGAAAAGTTTGAAAACCTATCTCGTCAGGATGGCATTAAGAATACTGAACACTGTTGCATCAGGGGGCCTATTGGCACACGTGCATGTGAGATAATAGAGTTGGCACCGGGGCGTATATGTATGCTTACCTAGGGTATGACAATGCAGCATATATATAGAGTACGTGTCTAGGCTATCGAATGAGTTTTAATATGTACCGTAAATTTTGAACTTAAACTTAATTAAAAACCGTGTTATAGTAAAACCCATGCTAAGCGAGGTATTGCTGTACTTATTTCACCATTGGGATTAGCTCAGCGCAGGCAAAGTTTTTACGGCTCCAGCTAATAGAGAAGTTTTTCTTAAATTTTTACCATTTTTATAAACTTAACTGGCATATTAATTTATTTTCTAGAAGTAGTTTTACATTTCTAGTTACAATACTTAGTTTATTTTGAACTTAGATAGAGATTTTTTTGGTTATTACTTGGTAAAACTTGTACTGTTCGAAATTTGCCGCCATTGTGTAATTTCAATAGGGAATAGCATAACGTATATCTTGAACTTGATAGCATATGGTATAATGTAAAACTAGATAGGGTAATATGCAGCACTGTAGCAGGAATCTGTTAGCTTAGTATAGTATCAACAATTAATCAATTAAATTTTTAAATTATTTTAATTTTTGTTGTTAATTAAATTGCATTTAAATGGAAATCATGCCCCGACTAAAGCAGCAAAGCAAGTGCGCAAAGTAGCGAAAGTACTGTGGTTCGGGTGAGAACTAGGGGGGGGGGCGATTCTCCAATGCATCATAGTCTAAAAAAAATGTGCAAAATGGGATATGTGAATCTCTCTCTCTTGAACAGGACATGTCTAGCCATGCAAGATGTCTTTGTGTGTGTGTGTGTGCAAGGTGCAGAGAATGTGAAGAAATTAGGTGCCAACTCAGTGTTCGATGGGCATTATGAGAGCTTGAAGAGTCGGGTAGATGGCCTCGAAGGAATTAAAATAGGGAGCCCATCAAGCTCTCAGCTGCCCAACTCAATGCCAGAGCTCACTTCTGTCCAGAAGGCAACACAGCAGGATTCTTCAGGGCAGAATGCGCTGGTCCCACAGGAGCTAGTTATTGTCGGTGACCCATTTGTCATTGAAACAGGAAATATATTGTGCAAAAAAGGACAGGCAGAATAGAACTAGAGTATGTCTGCTAGGGGCAAAAGTTGAAAGTTGATGATACTTTACAGCAGATATCTTTTAAGGGCACAAAAGATGATATTGTTGTACACTTTGGCACTAATGACATTGTGAATATCTGCGGATTTACTTAGCAATGTTGAAAAAAAAAAAAAAAACGAGTTAGGGTTAAATTTGAAAGTGTCTGCAATCCTGCCCAGACACGATAGGAGGGAGTATATAATGAGAGCCTTATCAATCAATTCGGCCCTAGAAAGACAGAGGTTGTACAGGGCTCATGGGCAGAATTTTTCTCAGTGTGGTTTTTGCTTGTTAACAGAAGAAATTGCTTCTACAGGGATGGGATACACTTAGATAGAGAGGACAAGAACATTTGCTGATTCTATCAAGGCAACGTTAGGTGGCTCGAAAAACTGCTAACTTGTGGGGGGAAATCAGAGACTAATAGATTAACAGTAGCCACAGGCAGAGGTGGAAATGATTCTTGCACAGCTTCTATTGGAATGAGCAGCAGCCCGGAAAGAAAGTTGCTGGGGAATTCAGGAACTGCTGGGAGTCATGAAACAAGTAAATACATGGGCTGTGTTAGAGTAACTAAGAGTAAGAACAGGTGAATGTATACCAGTAGTGGTATAGTAAATAAATTTGATGAATTTGAAGCTGATTAAGACATCCAAGGCTTGGTGTCACTCAGATATAAGGGATGCAGAATTGGAATTTGGGATGTACAGTGTGTACAGAAAGGATAGACAGGATAGGAAGGGGCTATGCAGTTATTTAAGAAACATAAAATCTAAGGAAGTGCATCCAGTTGACATAGACAGACAGTGCAATGTTGAGTCAGTTTGGTGTGACATAAGAACTGGGAATCTACATCTACATTCATACATGAGTTAGCATTAGCAGAGGCACACGATGCAAGAAAGCAATCTTATGCAGCATCAGCAAAAAAAAAAAAACCTCTCAAGGAGAGGGCCAGATGTTTATCAAACTCTAACAGGGAGTTAAATGATTTTGTAATAACAGCGTGCAAAGTGGAGGCTGTTGTTACTTGGTTTTTAGGAGCATTAGCAACTAAGGCCATATTGCTCTGGGGATGTGCAGTGGTCATTCCCTGACCTTTCCGCATTCTCTGTATTTGGTGGTCACGGTCTCGAACCCCAGTCTAATCAAAAAGATTGTGCTATGCACTGCTGCTCCTGCCCACCTGGCTACGGAGATGCCGCAAAGTGGAGGAGAAATTGTTGAAGTTAAATATAAGAAAGGCTGGGGTAGATGGGATCTATCCAGTTATATTAAAAAGATGTGGCAAAGGAAGCAAGCAAACCCTTAGCCATAATTATGAGACCATCCTTGGACTCAGGGGAAGTCCCCACGGACTGGAGATGTGCAAATGTACCTCCAATTCACAAAGTGGGATCAAAGGGTGACGTGAATAATTACAGATCTGTTGTTGTTGGAGACTTTATTGCAACAATGGCAGCTAAAGGCCATTATGTGCCATGCAATGGTAATTACAGACCTGTTAGTTTGACTTCTGTTCTAGGGAAAATAATGGACTCACTGGTTAAAGAAGTATTGCAGGATCATCTACACAAGACAGCAGTGATGAATCAGACACAGCATGGGGGAAGTCTTGTCTGACCAAGATGATTGGATACTATGATGTGGTCACAAAGAAACTGGATTGAAAAAATAATTTTAAAATCATATACTTTGATTTCAGGAAAGGTTTTGATACTGTTGCACATGGAAGACTACTGTACAAATTGGAGCAGTATGGCATTAAGGGCAAGTTTTTACAATGGATAAAAGGATGGTTGAGCGGGAGAAGACAGAGTGGCAATCAATGGATACTGATATAGGTGGACTAATGTTATTAGTGGTGTCCCTCAGGGTTCGGTGTTGGGCACATTGTTGTTTTGTATATTTATCAATGATACTGATGAAGGTATATCAAGCTTAATATCAAAATTTGCAGATGATACAAAGTTGGCACGGTTGTTAATAACAGTAATGGTAGTACGCTACTGCAACAAGATCAGGAAAAGTCAGACAAATGGGCTGAGCAGTGGCAACTGAATTTTAACACTGACAAATGTAAAATACTGCATATGGGTAGCAGTAACCCCAGAGAAATGTACCAACTCGGTGGTGTTACACTCATGGTAGCAGAGAATGAAAGATACCTAGGGGTAATTGTGCAGTGAGATATGAAGTTTTCTGAGAAGTGCAGACAGGCTGCCAGAGTAGGTCTTGTGGTCTTGTCAATGATATACAGGAATTCTGTGAGCAGGGATAAGGAGCTGATTATTATTAGCATTAGTAGAGGCATAAGATGCAAGAAAGCAAGCTTATGCAGCATCAGTCAAAAAAAACCAAAAAAAAAACCCCACTCCCATTTCATCCCTCCGTTCATACCAAATACCTTTCCAGCTCAGCCTTAAATTTATTTAGGCCATCAACTTCCACAAAAGATGGAAGTCTGTTCCACCTATCAACTATCCACTGGCTAAAGGCAAACTTCCGCACATCTATCCTACAACTGTCTTTCCTCAATTTCAATTTATGCCCTCTCAGGTGATTATTCTGAGCAAGAGGAAGAATCTCATCAGCATTGAGCATGCTGAAACCATTCAAGGCTTTATACACCTCAAGCAGTTCACCTTGCAGGTGCCTAGTCTCCAGACAGTGTAATCTGCAAAACTTCAGCCTTTCTTCGTAAGAGCAACCCTTCGTTCCATTCACCAATCTTGCTGCCCTTCTCTGTACTCATTCCAACAGCTCTACATCCTTTTTAAAATGAGACCTCCAGACCTGTATACAGTACTCAAGGGGCCTGACCATTGCCTTATACAAGGGGATAATCACCTCCTTATCAATGCTAGAAAAATTCATTCCTGTATATCATTGACAAGACACCAAGAGCTACTCTTGCAGACTGTCTGCACTGCTCAGAAAACTTCATATCTGCTTGCACAGTTACCCCCAGGTCCTTTTCGTTCTCTACCACTGTCAGTGTAGTACCACAGAGTTGATACATTACTCTGGGGTTACTGCTTCCCAAATGTAGTGCTTTACATTTGTCAATGTTAAACTTCATTTGCTATCTCTCAGCCCATCTGCTCAACTTTTCTAGATCCTACTGCAGCAGTGTACTGTCATTTGTGTCATTAACAACCCTGCCAACCTTCGTATCTTCTGCAAACGTGGATATTAAGCCTGATATACCATCATCAATATCATGTATAAATACAGAAAACAACAATGGACCCAACACTGAAGGTCTCTACTAATCACATTAGTCCACGAAGAGCAGTGTCCATTGATTACCACTCTGTCTTCTCCCACTCAACCATCCCTTTATCCCTAGCAACAATTTGCCTCCAATGCCACACTGCTCTAATTTGTGGAGCAGTCTTCCATGTGCAACAGTATAAAAAGCCTTTCTAGGATCCACATATATGATAAAGTTATTCCCCGCACCCAGTTCCTTTGTGACCACATCATAGTATCCAATCAAATTGGTCAGACAAGACTTCCCCTTAACAAACCCATGCTGTGTCCGAGCTATAACTGAAGTCTTGCCTAGATGATCCTGCAGTGCTTCTTTAACCAGTGCCTCCATTAATTTCTCTGGAACAGAAGTTAAACTAACAGGTCCCTTTGATCCTCTTTTGTGAATTGAGGTCACATTTGCACATCTCCAGTCCATGGGTATCTACCCTGAGTCCAAGGAAGTTCTCATAATTATGGCTAAGGGTCTGCTTACTTCCTCTGCTGCCTCCTTTAATATAACTGGATAGATCCCATCCTCCACGGGTGCTTTTTTTATGTTTATCTTCAACAATTTCTCCTCCACTTTCCTCTCAGTTATTACAAAATCATCTAGCTCACTGCTAGAGTTTAATTCACGTTTGGCATTCCCCTCCCTGAATACCTCCTCATGTGTGAATGTAGATGCGAAATACTCATTCAGTTTGCTAGCCACTTGAGCAGGATCATCAACAGTTGAACCTTCAATATCCAGTGGACCAATATGATTCATCTCTTTCCTTCTAGAGGTTACATAGGTAAAGAATTCTTTGCTGTTTTTCTTTGCATCCTTTGCCAAAATTTCTCATTATCTGCCTTTGCCTGCCTAATCTCTTTTGTGACTTGGTTACAGACCTACTGATAATCAGATCAAGAGTATTACTCCTTCTAATTGCCTTTCTAATATGGTGATGTAGAAATAATCGCCTTGTATAATGCAATGGTCAGGCCACACCTTGAGTACTGCGTACAGGTCGGGTAGCCTCATTTTAAGAAGAATGTAGAGTTGTTAGAATGAGTACAGAGAAGGGCAACAAGACTAGTGAGGGGAAGATAGGGGTGCTCTTACAAAGAAAGGCTTAAGTTATGCAAATTGCAGCTTCTGGAGACTAGCATTAGCATTAGTAGAGGCATATGATGCAAGAAAGCAAGCTTATTCAGCATCAGCCAAAAAAAAAAAAAAAAAAAAACCCTCTCCCATTTCACCCCTCCCTTCGTTCGAAATACCTGTCCAGTTGAGCTTTAAATTTGTTTAGGCTATCAACTTCAACAACAAGTGATGGAAGTCGGTTCCACCAACTAACCACCCGCTGGCCAAAGGCAAATTTCCGCACATCTATCCAACATCCGTCCTTCCTCAATTTGAATTTATGCCCTCTCAGGCGATTATTCTGAGAAAGATGAAGAATCCCATTGGCATTGAGCATGCTCAAACCATTCAAAGCCTTATACACCTCTATCAGATCACCTCGCCGGTGCCTAGTCTCTAGACTCTGTAATTTGCAAAACTTAAGCCTTTCTTCGTAAGAGCAACCCTTTGTTCCATTTACTAATCTTGTTGCCCTTCTCTGTACCCGTTCCAGCAGCTCTACATCCTTCTTGAAATGAGGCCTCCAGACCTGTATACAGTACTCAAGATGTGGCCTAACCATTGCCTTATACAAGGGAATAATCACCTCCTTATCCCTGCTAGAAAAATTCCTGTATATCATTGACAAGACACCATGAGCTACTCTTGCAGCTTGTCTGCACTGCTCAGAGAACTTCATATCTGCCTGCACAATTACCCCCAGGTCCTTTTCATTCTCCACCACTGTCAGTGTAGTACCGCAGAGTTGATACATTGCTCTGGGGTTACTGTTACCCATATGTAGTACTTTACATTTGTCAATGTTAAACTTCATTTGCCACCTCTCAGCCCATCTGTTCAACCTTTCCAGATCCTGTTGCAGCAGCATAGCGTCAGTAGTGTCCTTAACGACCCTGCCAACCTTTGTATCATCTGCAAACTTAGACATTAAACTTGATATCCCATCATCAATATCATTCATAAACACCGAAAACAACAATGGACCCAACACTGAACCTTGAGGAACTCCACTAATAACATTAGTCCACGTTGAGCAGTGTCCATTGATTACCACTCTCTGTCTTCTGCCACTCAACCATCCCCTTATCCATAGCAGCAATTTGCCTCCAATGCCACACTGCTCCAGTTTGTGCAGCAGTCTTCCATGTGCAACAGTATCAAAAGCCTTTCTAAGATCCAAATATATAATATCAAAGTTATTCCCTGCATCCAGTTCTTTTGTGACTACATCATAGTATCCAATCAAATTGGTCAGGCAAGACCTGCCCTTAACAAAACCATGCTGCGTCTGAGCTATAACTGAATTCTTGTCTAGATGATCCTGCAGTGCTTCTTTAACCAGTGCCTCCATTAATTTACCTGGAACAGAAGTTAAACTAACAGGTCTATAATTACTTGTGTCAGCCTTTGATCCTCCTTTGTGAATTGGGGTTACATTTGCACATCTCCAGTCTATGGGTACCTCCCCTGAGTCCAAAGAAGCTCTCATAATTATGGCTAGGGGTTTGCATACTTCCTTTGCTGCCTCCTTTAATATAACTGGATAGATCCCATCCACCCCAGGTGCCTTTTTTATGTTTATCCTCAACAATCTCTCCTCCACTTTCCTCTCAGTTATTACAAAATCATCCAGCTCACTGCCAATGTTTACTTTACCTACATCATTCTCCTTCCTGAATAACTCCTCATGCGTGAATGTAGATGCAAAATACTCGTTTAGATTGTTAGCCACCTGAGCAGGATCCTCAACTGTTGAACCATCAATATCCAGTGGACCAATCTGATTCATCCCTTTCCTTCTCGAGTTCAAGTATGTAAAGAACTCCTTTCTGTTTTTCTTTGCATCCTTTGCCAAGGATTTTTCGTAGTCTGCCTTTGCCTGCCTAATCTCCTTTGTGACTTGGTTACAGACCAACTTATATCTATCATAGGCTTCCATGTCACCCATTAATTTGTATGTATCCCATGCATTTTTCTTCTCTGCCACATGTCTCACTAGTCCATCTGACAACCATTTAGGCCTAAACCTTGAACAATATTTCTTAGTTGGTATGTAAAGCCTGGTAGCCACCAAGATTAGTTCCTTGAATGCTTCCCATTTTGAGTTTGCTGTTGGTAACATCATCAGTTGGTCCCACTGTATAGAATTTAAATACTGTCTCAGACCATCATAGTCGCCTTTACGAAAACAAAAACCCTTCCCTTTACCTCTGATGGTAGTTACCTCCTTGAGTAAATCCCACTTCAACACACTGTGATCACTGCCACCTAGTGGTTCATTTATCTGCAGGTTCTTAATGCATGAAGAATCACTACTGATAATCAGATCAAGAGTATTGCTCCCTCTTGTTGCCTCACGAACATGCTGATGTAGAAAACAATCATCCAATAAATCCACAAAAGCCTTGCTAGTGTGCGAGTGACCAACCCACAAATTCCAGTCAATATCTGGGAAATTAAAATCCCCCATTATAAGACTCTCTGATTTACTGGCCCATTCTATTTCCCTGTACAATATATTATTATACTCATCAGAGTCATTAGGCCTATAGCACACTCCTACTCTCAATTTTGATTTCCCTATGCTTATGTCACACCAAACTGACTCGACACTGCCCTGTCCATCGATGTCAACTGGCTTCACTTCCTTTGACTTTATGTGTTTCTTAATTAATAGCATAACCCCTCCTCCCCTCCTGTCCTGTCTATCCTTTCTATATACATTGTATTCCCCAAATTCCAGTTCCGCATTACTTATATCTGTGTGACACCACGTCTCTGATATCCCAACAATATCTGCCTTTGATGTTTTGAGCAATACCTCAAATTCATCAAATTTATTTACCAAACTCCTAGCATTGGTGTACACGCAGGTATACATGCACCTGTTTCTATTCTTAGCTACCCTAACACAACCCATGTGTTTACTTGTAACGCAATGACTACCAGCAGTCTCTGAAATATCCTGCATCTTGTTTTTCAGACTTCTGCTCATTTGAATAGAAGCAGTGCAAGAATCACTTCCACCTCTGCCAGTGGCTACTGTTAATCTATTAGTCCTTGTATCCCCCCCAACTAGCAGTTTTCCCACCCACCTAACACTGCCTCGACAGCATCAGCAAAAATTCTTGCACCCTTTCTATTTAAGTGTATCCCATCCCTGTAGAAGCAATCTCTCCTGTTAACAAGTACAGTCCAGGCTGAAAAAAATTCTACCCCTTGAGCCTTGCACAATCCCTCCAGGGCCGAATTGATCGACAAGGCTCCTGTGAGGTGATCTGAATGAGATGTATAAGGCCTTGAATGGATTAAGCAGGCTCAATGCTGATGGGATTCTTCCTATTGCTCAGATTATAAACCTGAGGGGGCATAGATCCAAACTGAAGAAAGACAGTCATAGAATAGATGTGCAGATATTTGCCTTTAGCCAGCAGGTAGTTGATTGCTGCAACAAACTTCCATCTGTTGTTGTTGTGGAAGTTGAAAGCTTAAATAAATTCAAGGCAGTACTATAGAATCAGTTGGATCGAATGGATCAGTGAAATGGGAAGGGTTTTTTTTTTTTTTTTGGCTGATGCTGTATAAGCTTGCTTTCTTGCATCATGTGCCTCTACTAAAGCTAACACCGTTCATCTTAAAAATTTCTTACTTTTTAAAATTTAAGGATAAGCAAATTAGAAATGTTTTTATTTAACATGTGGAAATGACAGCAATTATATTAAAGCTCTTATATTAAAGCAGTTATATTAAAGCTCTAGTGAAGCGGTCTAATCAAATTCATAAGTTTTTAGTAAGATGCTGTCTGTGTCTATTACTTCTGGAGATGTTCGCATAGCACAGCTAGACAAGGCACTGAACTGCTAATTCTTGTTTTGAACTTGGCAAAATTTGCTGCTTAATTAAAACAAAAACATTTACACCCACTTTACTTTGACTCTGAGATGAGTCCACATGCACTTGATGTATAACAGATTCTGACAAATCTGGTTTAACATTTGAGAGATGAGGAGGTAGGCACTGGGGTAACAAATAAAGGGTGTCGTACCACTGATCTACCTGAAAAAAAAAATCTTCCTACTTATCACACATGGTATGGGTGCATTGGGTTGCAAACAGGCTAAACCTATATTCCACCCTCACACACAAAAGTATGTTGGGTTTTGGTAAACACTTCTTTGAGTATAGTATAGAGCAGTAAGGGCAAACTAGTCGCACACATGCCACTCAATTTTATACTATGGTTTGGGAATCTTTTTTAGGCCACGAACTGAAACAGCAAAATACGAACAAAAGCTAAGTTTTGGAGCTACAACCACAAAATAACTGGTATTGTTTGACTTATATTAGCATTAATAATAATAACATTAGCAAGGGCACATAATGCATGAAAGCAAGCTTATATAGCATCAGCCAAAAAAAAAAAAAAAAATACTCCTTATTTCACCCACCCCCTCGCTCCAAATGTTTGTCAAGTTCTGCCTTGAATCTATTTAAGCTATCAACTTCTACGACAGATGGAAGTTTGTTCCAGCAATCAACCACTCGCTGGCTAAAGGCAAACTTCCACACATCTATCCTACAACCGTCTTTTCTCAATTTGAATGCCCTCTCAGGCGATTATTCTGAGCAAGAGGAAGAATCCCATCAGCATTGAGCATGCTCAAACCATTCAAGGCTTTATACAACTCAATCAGATCACCTCGCAGGTGCCTAGTCTCCAGACACTGTAATTTGCAAAACTTAAGCCTTTCTTCATAAGAGCAACCATTTGTTCTGTTCACATTGATTTAGAAATGAAAATGATTAAGAAGTACGAAGCATTACAAAGTTTTTCATCTATTGAAAGGAATTAGGTCTCGCTGCTTGAACAGCGAATATTATTTTAAAGGACAGCGTGGTATACGTGCACTGTCAAAGGATCAACGCAGTTAAGATCAACAGTGATCACAAAACAGCGTTTGCAGATGCTATATTGCATTGTTTGAGCTTTATAAGCCTCAAATACAAAACTGTACACCAATAAATCAAAATTGTATATCATCAATATACAATGTATATTGTTGCCCGAGGGAAAAAATATCATCTTTTCAATTACACTCAACATACAAAATGAGAGCTGCAAGTTCCCAACTCTTTGGCTTATATTGTAAAACATATTTTATTCGAAGACAGTACTAGAGAAACAAAGTTGTTTTATGGTTATTTGCAACTGACAGATGTGGCTGACCATAAAACACACAAAATTATGTAGCAGCAAAGTTCTCATTATAAACTTTCAAGTATTGTTACCTTTTTAAATCAGTAAGAACTGTTTACTAATTTTATTCAGTTTTTTTTCCAATGTTCTTTTGTTTCAGTTTAATTTTGGCATACAGGGTAAAAAAGGTTTATGGTCATAGCATACTTGTAACTGAGGTATATCAATGTTGCTTATCACTGTTGCAACATGTATTTCACCCCATATGCCCTTGGCAAATGTCATTCATTTCAGTTGTATTTGCACTCAAAAGTGATCTATCGCATTCTTTACTCCTTTCCAATTCATTAAAACATGCACACATATACACAAGAGTAAATGCAAGAAAACATTTTGGAGCTGGTTAACCAATTAGGTTTGGAATTAGAAACCTCTGTTGTTGAACTGTTGGGAGCACATGCTGAAATATAAATCTAATCTGGAAATTTTTCTCTTCTTTTATAATGAGAGTTTTTGGCATCTTTCAGAATAGTTTCATTTTGATGATGATATTTTGGGATTATATCTATGTTCTTCAATAACTCAAACAAATTCTGACATAATGCTCTATCGCTAGCATATCAGCAGTGGCTTACCCAATATGCCCCACAATCAAATGAATTCCAGTCATTAATCTAACTTTATCAAACCAGCCCTTACTTGTGGAAATTCAACACTGCAATTTGTTTCTTTTGCCTTAAAATTATCAAAATACTCTTGGCCTTCTGTCTTATCAAAATTGAATTCATATTTTCTTCATTAGTTTGCTGATAAGAAATCCAAATCAATAATAACTTCCCCATTTTAACAAAATATTTTCTCTAGTTCTTAAGAAGTTATTTCTACCAAGCATTGCTAATTTTGCAACATCTTTATATTTTTGTTTATCAGCTACAGCTGTTCTTACCATTGTAGGAAGCATTTGATGTTCAAGCTCAAGATTGGACATCATTTTCCAGCTTCAAAATAATAGTCATTTATTTTTTCTTGGAGGGGGGACTACCCTTGGTCTCTTAGCTTTTTCGTATGACTTCACAGACATGAACACAGAATTCATCATAAAAATAAAAAAATAAAACACAAAATTAGCATCGTATTGGTATTTAAACATCTCTTACTAGGCATGTTCCTGGTAGATTGGCACCGAGTGATGGCCTCATTTTAACAAGAATGTAGAGCTGTTGGAACGAATACAGAGAAGGGCAACAAGATTGGTGAATGGAACAAAGGGTTGCTCTTACAAAGAAAGGCTTAAGTTTTGCAAATTACAGTGTCTGGAGACTAGGCACCTGCAAGGTGATCTGATTGAGGTGTATAAAGCCTTGAATGGTTTGAGCATGCTCAATGCTGATGGCATTTTTCCTCTTTCTCAGAATAATTGCCTGAGAGGGCATAAATTCAAATTGAGGAAACACATTGTAGGATAGATGTGCAGAAGTTTGCCTTTAGTCAGTGGGTGGTTGATTGCTGAAACAAACTTCCATCTGTCATTGTAGAAGTTGATAGCTTAAACAGATTCAAGGCAAAACTAGACAAACATTTGGAGCAAGTGGATGGGTGAAATGAGAAGAACCTGTGTTTTTTTTTTGGGCTGATGCTATATAAGCTTGCTTTCTTGCATCATGTGCCCTGCTAATGCTAATAGATATAATCTAATCTATGTATGGAAAACTCAATACAGCAATTTGTCTAACTAGAGGGTGCAATGACATTACACTGTCAGATGGATGCTATACATCAATCAATAGGGCCTTCTTTCTTGTTGCCTGTTTATAAACTGTTCTCTACATTGGTTTCTCTGTAAACAGTGCCTTATTTGGAAGTGAGTTTTCCATAAATTTATTTTCAATTCAATTCAAAAGGTCATTTTAGTACACACAAATATTGCTGGTTAATATTTTTGTTAAAGTATGTTGTGAAACTACAGTAATGTTTTATTTACCATTATGCAAAACAGTGAAGGTGCATTACTGTTATTAAACACCTCTTACTGCACATGTTCCTGGTAGACTGGCACCAGTAGTCCAAATTCAGTAGTTCTCAAACAGAGTGCCACAACATTCTTCAAGTATGCTGCAAGATTGGGAAAACTCCAATGAATTCAATGGCAATTGCTGTTTAGGTGTGCAGCCAATATAGCATCTTTTTATTCAAAATGTGACTCAAGTGACAAAAGGTCACTTGAGTCACATTTCGGGAAACCAAAATGGTTGGGAACCACTTATTTAAACTATGGACATATGTGACAGTATGAGTAGCAATATGACAACAGATATAAGAAATAACATACCAAGAGCATACTGTATATATATATACACAGGCATACCTCACTGTAAGGCACTTTGCTTTAGAGTGCTTCACTAATACGGCGCTTTTCAATTATATTCATGTTTTTTATTTTCTGTGCTTGCCTTGCTCTTAAGGGAGTTTTAGAATGTCTTATAATGGGGGATTTTAATTTCCCGGATATTTCCTGGAATTTGTGGGTTAGTCACTCACACACTAGCAAGGCTTTTGTGAATTTATTCGATGATAGTTTTCTACAGCAGCATGTTCGGGAGGCAACTAGAGGGAGTAATACTCTTGATCTGATTATCAGTAATGATTCTTCTTGAATCAAGAATCTGCAGATAAAGGAACCACTAGGTGGCAGTGATCACAGTGTGCTGAAGTGGGATTTACTCAAAGAGGTAACTACCATCAAGGGTAAAGGGAAGGGTTTTTGCTTTAGTAAAAGGTGACTACGGTGGTCTGAGACAGTATTTAAATTCTATACGGTGGAACCAACTGATGATGTTACAAACAGCAAATTCAAAACTAGGCTTTTCATATCAACAAAAAAAAATTGTTCAAGAATTAGGCCTAAATGGATGTCAGATGAACTAATTAGACATGTGACAGTGAAGAAAAATGCATGGGATACGTATAAATTAACATGTGACACAGAATCCTATGATAGATATAAGCTGGCCTGTAAACAAGTTACAAAGGAGGTTAGGCAGGCAAAGGCAGATTACGAGAAATCTTTGGCAAAGGATTCAAAGAAAAACAGCAAACAGTTCTTTACTTATGTAAACTCTATAAAAGGGGATGAATCAGATTGGTCCACTTGATATCGATGGTTCAACTGTTGATGATCCTTCTCAGGTAGCTAACAAACTAAATGAATATTTTGCATCTACATTCACACATGAGGAGTTATTCAGGGAGGGGAATGCCAGAGGTGTATTCAACTCTGGCAGTGAGCTAGATAATCTTGTAATAACTGAGAGTCAAGTGGAGGAGAAATTTTTGAAGATAAACACAAGAAAGGCACCTGGGGTGGATGGAATTTATCCGGTTACATTAAAGGAGGCAGCAAAGGAAGTAAGCAAACCCTTAGCCATAATTATGAGAGTTTCCCTGGACTCAGGGGAGGTACTCATGGACTGAAGATGTGCAAATGTGACCCCAATTCACAAAGGAGGATCAAAGGGCAGCACAAGCAATTACTGACCATAGATTAACTTCTGTTCCAGGGAAATTAATGGAGGCACTGCAGGATCATCTACACAAGACTTCAGTTATAGCTCTGACACAGCATGGTTTTGTTAAGGGGAAGTCTTGTCTGACTAATTTGAATCTTAGAAAGGCTTTTGATACTGTTGCACATGGAAGACTGCTGCTATGGATAAAGGGATGGTTGAGTGGGAGAAGACAGAGAGTGGTAATCAATGGACACTGCTCTTCGTGGACTAATGTTATTAGTGGAGTCCCTCAGGGTTTAGTGTTGGGTCCATTGTTGTTTTTTGTATTTATCAATGATATTGATGATGGTATATCAGGCTTAATGTCCAAGTTTGCAGATGATACGAAGGTTGGCAGGGTTGTTAACGACACTAATGACAGTACACTGCTGCAACAGGATCTAGAAAAGTTGAGCAGATGGGCTGAGAGGTGGCAAATGAAGTTTAACATTGACAAATGTAAAGTACTACATATGGGAAGCAGTAATCCCAGAGTAACGTATCAACTCTGTGGTACCACACTGACAGTGGTAGAGAATGAAAAGGACCTGGGGGTAATTGCACAGGCAGATATGAAGTTTTCTGAGCAGTGCAGACAGTCTGCAAGAGTAGCTCATGGTGTCTAGTCAACGATATACAGGAATTTTTCTAGCAGGGAAAGGAGGTGATTATCCCCTTGTATAAGGCAATGGTCAGACCACACCTTGAGTACTGTATACAGGTCTGAAGTCCTCATTTTAAGGATGTAGAGCTGTTGGAACGAGTACAGAGAAGGGCAACGAGGTTAGTGAATGGAACAAAGGCTTAAGTTTTGCAAATTACAGCGTCTGGAGACTAGGCACCTGCAAGGTGATCTGATTGAGGTGTATAAAGCCTTGAATGGTTTGAGCATGATCAATGATGTTGGGATTCTTCCTCTTGCTCCGAATAATCGCCTGAGAGGGCATAAATACAAATTGAGGAAAGACGGTTGTAGGATAGATGTGCGGAAGTTTGTCTTTAGCCAGTAGGTGGTTGATTGCTGGAACAAACTTCCATCTGTAATTGTAGAAGTTGATAGCTTAAATTGATTCAAGGCAGAACTTGACAAACATTTGGAGCAAGTGGATGGGTGAAATAAGGTTTTTTTTTTTTTGGCTAATGCTATATAAGCTTGCTTTCTTGCATCATGTATCTTTGCTAATGCTAATATAAAATATGATTTATATACAGCTTTTGAAGTTAGTTAAAAGACTATTAGCAATCCCTAATGCCACTATTATATTTAAACATTACATCATCAATGTATATATTTTAATACAAATGTGAAAAATACATTTTAATCTTATATTTACATACTGTTTCTGCTACATGCCTCTTCTACAGATACTTCCATGGGCACTGTTCTTCTGAATTGGCTTCTGTAATTCCCGCTCTCTCATTCAAAACAGTCTGAACACGTGCCGACACCAGCCAACATCCATTTACTGTCCAACTTCAAACTCACAGATCCAACTTTTCATCTTCCTCATTTATTCATTTAACTGAAGTTTTCTGGAACAATCTCCCTTCATACGTATTTCCTGAAAATTACAGTCTACAGAAGTTCAAGTCCAATGTCAACAAATATCTTCTTTCAAAGTCTTCTCGACTTCCAACCCAAGCACGGTACTAAGTACTATAGGTTCTAATACCTCTTGTGATTGGGGTTTACATAAAAAAAAAAAAAAATCCATACATCAGAATAGCCAAGTTAGTAATATAGTGAAATGATGTTTCTTGATATTAGATATTAATACCCAACTGGAATGCAGGCCAACCATATCATGGAATACAGGAATCTGTAGTAAACAAGCCAAAAATAAAATGATAAAAATACAGTCGATTCCAGTTATTTGGGACACATCAGGACTAGTGCATTTTGGCCTGATTAAGTAGCTGCTCCAATTATCTGAAGTTTCAAGTAAATAGTTAAAAATACAATGGATCCCCGCTTTACAACTGGTTCACTGTTGTTGTTATTTGGTTTTTAGGAGCATTAGCAACTAAGGCCATATTGCTCCGGGGATATGCGGTGGTCATTCCCTGACCTTTCTGCATCCTCCATATTTGGTGGTCACGGGCTCGAACCCCGGTCTAATCAAGAAGCGTGTGCTACGCACTGCTGCTCCTGGCCACCTGGCAATGGAGGTGCCTACCCGGTTCACTGTACAATCAAATGACATTACGATGGACTCACCATAATAAAATACCGTTTACTGTGCGGTGAGTAGTAAGCGACAGTCATTGTGAATTGAATTTTAATTCTATTAAACAGCGATTCTAATTAGCGAAAATAGGAGGAATATTATCCACAGGCTATAAAAGTAAAGCATATTAAGTACAAATTTACCCTTTATTACCTCACCAATTAAAAAATTAAATGATACGTGAAAATCGGAATAATTAATACGTACTGTAATATGTACATAACAACTAGTTGACATTTCTGTTCACTGACATTTGTGGGTGGGGGTTAAAATTTAAAACAGTAAAAAGATAAACAATCAATAACAGAGAACATGGCACACAAATTGCAAGTAACATGATACGCGCAAGTGAGAACAGAGTAACAAGTTACGAAACTTTAAAAATAGGAATGAAGAGAAGATTCTGAAAATTAATTTTTTTTATATGATTGAAGATTCCATGGAAGTGTAAACACATTTCACCACAATATAATAACCCACAGAATTCCAGCTGTCAGTATTATCGCAAATTCAATAAGATCAATTTTACTATCCATTTATTAAAGATTGCACTAACAGAAAAGCCCAATAAGCAGGTGACTGCTAATTGTTTTTGTTTTATGGCTGTGACCTCCAGAAATCTGACCGAACCAAATGGTATGGTCGGAGACAATCGTAGGGAAATCTCCAGTGCTGCAGTCTCCTGCCCCAATTAAACGGCATGTTGTTCCAATTAAGCGAAGTAAACCCTGGCTATTTTCTTGATTGGGTTCTGTTTTTTTAAGATTTTCCCCATATAAATGGCTGCCCCAATTAACCGGTGGCCCTAATAACCGGAATCCACTGTATTTTGAAATAATTATAAAACTAATGCTAATTACCATCTTTACACATGAAGGAAGAGTCCCTGCTGCCAAGCTCTTTCTGAGGGTGCACATATGAGATTGGGGAGCATACAGCAGCTTGAATAAAAAAGGCTGATATACCACAGAAATGCTCTTGAAGTTGCATCTCAAGTGCACAGCAATAAGTTTCCAAGCTGTGCCAAACATGACTAATCAGATATGGAATGATTGTTTTCTACATATTTTCAAATGAAAATGAAATACCTGTGATGGCCATGTCATTATTTTGTCTCCAATACAAATTCTGAAGAGTTTTTGGTTTCTTCCACCCATTACAGCCATGTCCTTGTCCACAACTTCTGTAATGAATTTTCTCACTAACCTTGATTTTTATTGCTTGCAGTTAAGATACCAAGTTACGCTTCTCCCTGAACAGTACCTTTCCTTCACTGGAGAGGCAAGTGATGACAGCTGCTGCTTACACGTGTGCTTCAGACTGGACAATGGATTATACTACTGGAAATGATATTGAAATAAGGAGCAATGGCCAGTCTGTGGTGCAAGGGTTGTTGGAAGTATTTTATGAGAAGAAATACTGAAGACAAACAGAATGTGACTGATCTTGGAAGACCATGCCTTCTTTTTGTAGCATTGTAAATATTACACACCTTTGTATAACATTTGCATTCATCCACAAAAAAAGCAAAATTCACTCAAATATTCTCACATTATAAAAAAAAAAAAAAAATCATGATCTATGCATCGGTCTTGCTCTAATCTCTTTTCTATGCTCAGGTACAGAGGCAAAACTAAAAATTCTGGGCTCTCACATGAGATACTTAATGTCCGCCTCCACGGTGGTCAAACTGGTTATATAGTAATTTTGCTTACTATTTTCCCCCTAGTCCTCTCTGTACTAAATCATAACAACCAGTGAGCATGGCAAGTAAGATTTTTTCTAGACTGCCACCATATGTTAGCAGTAGTTGACTGGATAAGATCAGCAAGAAATTGTAATAAATTTCTTTATTTCATCGAGATTTAAGAAGGTTTTCTCCAAGATTGGATATCCATATTTTTTTATCCATTTTATATCCATTCATCTTGGGGATAAAGTGCTCTCTTATTTTTAGTGTATCTACTTATATGAGGTGTGCCAATAAAGTTCCGGGTCTGGTGCTGTTGCAGTCATGTTCAATGAGTTTGAAAATAAATGGAATGATACATTATAGTTCAAACTTCCTCCAACAGATAGTGGTACAGAGATAGTCCAATAGGCTGAGGTTGCAGGTAACAACCAATTTCATTAATAGTGTTAATCTTCCATGTCATAATTTTGCAATGAAGCAATGAATGGATATTAAATTTTGCTTTAAAGTGAGAAAATATGCAACAGAAATGCATTAAATGTTAAAAACTGTGGCAAGGGGTCATCATTTAACCCTCAGAATGACATCTGATGAATTGGATATGAATAAGGAGATGATTCATCAAATCCTACACAAAGATTTAGAGAAAAGGAAGGGCTGTGCAAAATTTATGCCCTGGCCTCACAGATGAGCAGAAGCAACGAAGAGTGTTATCATGCAAAGACTTAATCCAGACTTGTCAAAACAATCCTAATTTCCTCGACTGTACTGTCACTGGAGATGACTGTTTGATGCTTCAGTTTGACCCATAGAACAAAGCGTAACTGCATACAGTGAGCTTCAAAATCATCACCAAGGCCCAAAATGTTTCATTTACAGAAGTCAGGGATCAAGATAATGCTGATCATGATTTTCAACAACCAGGGTGCATTTGCAAGGAATTTGTATCCCTGAAGGGGAGAAAGTCAATGCTGCATTCTCTGTACAGGTGCTTCAAAAACTATTGGAGACAGCAATAATTCTGGTTCTTGTTGCACAACAATGCTCCTGCCCATTCTGCAGTTGTTGTGAAGAATAACCATTTCTGATGGAATATGGCACTGTATATAGATCAACCAATCACCTACGTTCCCCACCTTCCACTTTTTTTCATATATAACATATGGAAAAAAATTGTAGAGGGAAAAAAAAAAAATAAATTCTTAAATTAAATGTAGTTTTAAAGCAGTATTGTTATGCAAGTTCATTAACACTGGAAAATGGAGGACTGAAAAAGATTGGCTGGTATGATGGATCCCCATTTCTTCTGTTTCATGCCTTGGGAAAACCTGAATATGATGAGTCCATCGACCGATTCTGCCCGGCATCAACAAGCTTACAATCTTCACCACCAACCTGCCGGCGGTGATGCTTTAATGGTATGGAATGTGTTTTTATGATATACAATGGGCCCTTTGATACCTTGATAAAATTTAACAGTATTTCTCAGTTGGCATGAAAAGCCGAGTAGCTTCCAAGATTAACTCCTAGAATACTTCCCATTTATAATTTGTGGTTGGTAACATCATCAGCTGGTCCCACTGCACAGAATTTTAAAAAATCTGAGACCACCATAGTCACCCTTACAAAAGAAAAACCTTTCCCTTTACCCCTGATGGTAGTTACATCTTTAAGTAAATCCCACATCAGTACACTGTGATCACTGCCACCTAGTGGTTCCTTTATCTGTAAATTCTTAATGTATGGTATTAATGTTAAATTCTTAATATGGTATGGTAAATGTTAAGGTATTACTCCCTGTGGTTGCCTCTTGAACATGCTACTGTAGAAAACAATCATCCAGTAAAACCACAAAAGTCTTGCCAGCGTGCGAGTGACCAATCCACAAGTTACAGTTAATATCTGATAATGTGGCACTAAGTGTAGATTCCACTGTCTGATGAGAGGTTGAAGTCAATGAAAGATTGGACTGCTATTTGCAACAGTGTTGGTAGCTATGTGTCAACGTTTTCTCTCAGTCATATAGTTAAGAGAACTATAATAAGGTATTGCTGGCAGACCTAGCTTCCATTAATGCCTTCATGATCTGAATACTATTGTATGGCATTACTGGCAATTTGCACAAGTTGGCATTTCACTTTGAGTTTTGTAGCTTTTCTTTGAACATAAAACTGTGATAACTGATCTCTTCATTAATTGTGTCAGTGCATTAAACAACTCAGGAAGCTGTGGAAACTGTTTGCTTCATTTACGATTTTCTGGATATGGATTATTGACATTTTTTGTTGGGGTGGGAATACTTTGGATGTATTTTGGGGGTAGAAAGCTGTGAAGTATCATAAGATGTTAGGCTATCATAGGGGTTGTAAGAAGTTGGGTTTTTGGGAGGTAGCAACAGTTTTAGGCTGAGTTCAAGTTCGCTATGAATACTGTGGGTAAGGTTGTTGAGGTTGATGTGAACATGGAGAGACTAGAAAAATTTCTATGTGAGTAGAAGGAACACAATTGTTTAGTGCAATACAATATGCTACCTTCCAAATCGTGTCGAGATATATTTCAGTCCCCTTCTCCTCTTTGCTTGGCTGTTATGATACACTCCACCCTCCTGGATAGGTTTTTCACAAATGAATGATAGACTGAAGAGGGTAAAGTCCTCCTGCAGAATAGTGAATAGTTGAGCTGATGATATGGGTTGTGTTGGTCTGGCTCTCACCTGATATTCCAGTTCCATACATTTCAAATCAGGACTCTGTACCAATCTTTCCAACTTTTGTATGTTCATATCCATAAACCATTCTCAAACAGCACCAGTGGCATTACATGGACATTATCCTGTTAAAACAAACATATGTTCACACCAAAGGACTGCCACATTCTAGAGATCATGGAAATTGCAAAAAAAAAAAAAAATGTTAAGGTAAGAATTACTGTTAATGACTACACAAAACCACCAAAGGACCTATGCCATACCATGAAAAACAGCCCCACACCATAACCTTACCTCTTCTGAATTTCAATATTAATACAATGCACTCTGGCAACAGATATTCTTCAGGCACACTCCACCCCTACCCATTAGGCAGAATAGGGTATAGCAAGATTTGTCACTCCATACAATTGATTCCACTGCTTTGTGGACCAATGTTTGTTACACTATATAAGGCAAGGCTGTTGACTGGGTGGCAACATTTGTCTTATGTGCCACTGTTCTTGCACGAAATCCAAGATTGTGGAGCTCTATATGTAGTGTGTTCATATAGACCTCAAACCTTGTTGACAACTTAAATTCCTGGTTGATGTTCTGTAGAGATCTAATGCAAATGCCATAGTGCCCCTCTGAATACCAACTGTCATACGAAGTGCACTTTCTTGGTTTTTCTGTGCATCACTGAACAGTGGTAACACATCACGCTTCATGTTTGGCATTTTATAAATTATGTAGTAGAAAATTTTATTTGAGTACTGAGAAAGGAATAAAAAAATTGTTTCCATTTTAATTTACTATAAAATAATTGTTTAATATTTTAATTGAATACAGCAAACACAACAAATCAAATTCTTATTCCTTAATTAAGATTACAAAACAAAACAATTAATGAGAAGGATCAGCCTGGATAACCAATAATATTTGGCCCATATTTGTACACAATATTTGAAATTGTTAATCTCGTGTCATCTTCTGCATCAAGCGTGGAATGCTGTTTTGTTTTTATAATGTTAATTTTATGACATAAATATGTAGACCCAAAAGGCAGCTATCTCTGTATCGCCATTTTCGATAATTCTGGATACTCATCTTGAAGAGAAAGCCAAAATTTTTCATAAGTAGTCTTGAAACGAGCACAATGCTTCATCAGATGACAGGTTGATAAGATCTTCCTTTTGCTCAATGGTAATTTAGGGGCATGAAGAAATTTCAAAAGCAAAGGGATCACGAATCCAATACAACTTTTTTTTTTCTGGAGATATGTTAAATCATTTGGAAAAATTCTTAATTAGCATTGTTAGGTAATGATATCCCTAAATTGTAAAATGTCAATATTACTGCTATTAACAGAATCAGAAAAACATCAGCATTAGCATTAGTAGAGGCATTTGATGCAAGAAAGCAAGCTTATGCAGCATCAGCAAAAAAAAAAAAAAAAAAAACCCACTTCCACTTCACCCCTCTGTTCGTTCAAAATACCTGTCCAGCTGAGCCTTAAACTTATTTAGGCTATCAACCTCCACCACAAGGGATGGAAGTCTGTTCCTGGGAACATTTCAGTATTATTACGCTCAAATTCAGTTTTCCAAAGGTTAAGTTTATTTTTGAAAGCTTCTGAGTATTAATATATTTGTTCTCTGTCCTTGAAGGCTTACATTTATATCATTAAGTTTTTCAGATATATCAACAAGGTAGTTAAGTTTTCCAAGCCATTTTTGATTTGTAAACAATCGAGCAGGGTTCTGACCTGTATCTGATAAAAACACTAAAACTTCATGTTTGAGGCCAAAAAGAAGTTGCAACATTTTGCTACCGGACAACCTCACTTTCGTATATAAAAGAAGGATTTCATAAGTGGATCCCATTTCATTAAATAGTGAAAAGTCTGCTGTTTACGCTTTTACTTTCAATAAAGTTGAGCACACTTACTGCATCTTTCAAAACTTCATGCAAATCAGTTTGCATTTCCTTCACTACTAATGCTTCCCTATGTATAATGCAACGGTTAAAAACTGTATTTGGAGCAATTTCCTTTACTTTGCCCTTTAAACCTTTATTTAATGCAGCAATCAGTACAAATCGCAACACACTTGTTACAAGTTAGATTATTTGTTTGAAAGAAAATATCAAATATTTATCACATCAAAAATATTCTGGCCTGTCGTTCTTCCTTCCAAAGCTTTGCAAAATAGAAAATCCTCTAAAATATCCCCCTTGTAGCAGTATCTGACATATACAATAAGTTGAGCAAGGTTTGAAATATCTGTGGATTCATCTAACTGTATTGCAAAATTGGACTTTCTCTCAATTGATTTAATAAATTGAATTCATGTTGTCCGATAACTGCAATATGCCACGAGACTGTCTCTGGACAGAGGAATGGTTTTTAAATTGTTGCTGTACTTTTCTCCATGCATAATTGAAATAATTTTTATTGCAGCAAGAAGAATGCACTGAATTACGAAGCAGAATAAAGCTTGCATATTATATATATATACACACTTGCTATGCACATTTACTGCTACTGCACATTTGAACCTCTGGCCTTTAGGCAATACAGTACAGACAATTTGAGAATTTGTGCTGAAGGAAGCACGAATTAAGAGCTAAAGGGATTACCATAAGGATTAATTGAGTCATTTAATCAGAATTAAATGACTACTCAGAATTTGAGTAGGACTGAGAAGTCACACTAGTCAGCTGCTTTTTGTGTGTCTATAGCCAGTGAGCAAATTAAGGTGTACTTCCAATGCAGTAAGGTTCATTTGTATTTCAGACTTAGTTCAAGTAGCAAGGTTACACCTACAATACTGAAAAAATAATTTTAACAGGTTTTTAGCTTTTATGTACACAAAAAATAAATTTATTTAAAAATTTCCACGACCTCTAATTTATCCCACGATCCCTCTGGGGATTGCACCCCACAGTTTGCACACCATCAGCAACTGCACGAATTGACAAGCCAGCAATGTTATATCTGACAACAACACACCATCACATCATGATATCACCAACAGTCAACTTTGGATGATATAGCCTGTCAGCAACTGCACAAACTGACACGCCAGCAGCATTACATCCAACAATAACACCCCTCTTGCAATAAATCACTCAGCTCGGTTCTACATGCCATGACAAGAACCAAATTGTGTGGCTTATACACTTTTCTTATACAGTGGTCTGAGCTACTTGCTCATCCAGGAAAGTCCAATGTACTATGAAAAGATGAATGTCCAGATACTTTTTGGAAGATAGTGTATGTGCTAGTACAAGACAGATTAATTTGACAATGAAGAGACAACGAAGTCTGCTGAGTCTGTAAATTCTAAGGCACTGAGGCTAAATATGTTGGTGCTAAGCTGAGGCATTAGCACAGTACTTGATAGATATTTAAGGTACAGTCAGTTCTGCTATAACGCGATACATGTGTTCCTAAAAATCTCCGCGTTATAGTATTTTGCGCATTAAAAACAACAGGACTTATGGGAAAAATAGGGATAGGGGCAGAGCACTCAAAAAATGTTCAGTCTGGTAACACAGTAAAAAAAAAAAAAAAAAGTTAGAAATCCATTAACATTGCTAACACAGGTTTAAGCAACTTAAATTTCTAATAAATAAATAAATATTACATTAAATATAGCACTTTACTTTGACAAGATATGAAGTTTGTTTGATATTTCTGTTCACTGACATTTTCTTTTTTTTCTGGATTTTAAAATTTAAACAGTATAAAAGATGAGCAATCAATAATGATGAACACGGCATGCACAAAAGAGGAGATTCTGAAATTTTGTTTTTTATATGATTGAAGAGGAAGGGGAAGCACATCTCACCATTACATAAAAACCCACCGAATTCCAGCTATTGGTATTATTGCAAATGCAATAAGATCGAGTTTGCTACCAGTTTATAATTAGATTGCACTAACAGAAAAGTCCAATAAACCAGGAACTGCAAATTGTTTTTATTGTTTTATGGTAGTGACTGCCAGAAATGTGTTCCTCTGCTCACGCTATCCCGCCTCACGAACTTTCTGTTCGAACAGAAAATCTTGTGAATATATCGAATGATAAGTTTGATAACAGTGTCTCTGACCAATACAATTACAGTAAATGGGAAATATAGCTCTCACATATTTGACGTATTTACATACGTATTGCTGTGCAGGTCAAGAGACAGTTCAAGTGACAAAGAAGATAGTAGTAGTAGTGGCATGTGATGCAAGAAAGCAAGTGTATGAGCTTATGCAGCATCAGCCAAAAAAAAAAAAAAAAATTACAACATTCCCTCCAAATGCCTGTCCAGTTCCTCCTTAAATTTATTCAACCTATCAACTTCCACAACGACAGATGAAAGTTTGTTCCAGCAATTAACCACCCGCTAGCTAAAGGCAAATTTCCACACATCTATTCTGCATCTGTCCTTTCTTAATTTGAATTTATGCCCCCTTAGGTTCATAATCTGAACAAATGGAAGGATCTCATCAGAATTCAGCGTGCTCAACCCATTCAAGGCCTTATACACTTCAATCAGATCAGTTCGCAGGTGCCTAGTCTCCAGCCACTGCAATTTGCAGAACTTAAGCCTCTCTTGGTAAGAGGATCCCCTTCATTCCCCTCACCAATCTTGTTGCCCTTCTCTGTACATGCTCAAGCAAATCTACATCCTTCCTAAAATGAGGCCTTCAGACCTGTATGCAGTACTCAAGGCGTGGCCCGACCATCGCCTTATACAGAGGGACAATCACCTCCTTTTCTCTGATAGCAAAATTCCTGTATCTCATTGACAAAACCCCATGACCTGCCCTAGCAGCCTGTCTGCAGTGTATTATATTGCACTGGAATTCACTTGAAGTTCCAGTGCAATACACTATCTTCAAAAGATGTACAGTCAGTTCTGCTATAATGTGCATTTGCGCAATGCGAATTCAGCTTGGTGCTGGGTTTTACATTCACCTGGTGTTACTAGCAGATGAAATTACGCACGCGCCAACACGAAAATCGCGTTATAGTCGCATTGTTCCTTAATATATCAATCGCGTTGGAGCAAATTCGCATTGCAGAAATGCACATTATAGCAGAACTGACTGCACATCTTTTGAAGGTAGTGTATTATATTGCACTGGAACTTCAAGTGAAGTTCCAATGCAATATAATACACTATCTTCTTTGTCACTTGAACTGTTTCTTGACAAAAACAGTTCAAGTTTATAGTCTGAGTAGCAGGTTGGGAGAGAGCAGTTAGAATCGGCTTACACTGGCTTAATCAAGATAAATTGTTTGGAACAAAGGAATGGTTGTCAGTTTGTGTGCTGACACCAGATATTTGAGCATGGGTTATGTGTGTTCTGGCAGGCTTGGGGAAAGATCAAGAGATGTAAAGCAGAATTTGGTGAAGGAAGAGACTCTGATAGCTTCAAGGAACAGAATGAGGAGAGTGTGAGCTTGCTGTCTTAGTTTTAGATTTTTTTGCAAGAGCTACATTTCTATTTCTTGTTTGCTTGTCATTTCATTACCAAAGTTTCTGCAATGGGGCAGAATATATAATCCATTCTGGATGTAGTTTATTGGCAGCACAAACAACAGCTCACATAAGACTTGCAGGCATTTTAAATGATAGAAAGGCAAAAATCGACAGAATATTTATAGCTCTTAACAGAACAAACAAAAGACTAATTCATGGAGTGTGAATGCTCTTTGAAGCATTTTTATTTCTAAATAACCACTCTTATACCACATGAGTTTTTTTAAGCTAGTTTATTTAGTCTATTGATAAATGCACTATACAATTAGGTAACATTTAGATCCCTGCCAGAACCCATCATCAGACCATACTTGGCTGTGCTATTAACAGTCTTCTACTTGCCAAATACCTTTGAAGGGTTACTAATCATGGGAAGTGGTCAGATGAACAGTGGTGACACAATTCCAGTTACAATGATAAAGCACTTGACTGTGATGAACTATAATGAGGGATATCACTGGATACCTCCAAATAGGAAAAGTCATGCATCTTTGGATGATAAAGGTAAATTCCCCTTAATTTTGTTTTGATGTCTATATTAGGAGGAAACTACATTATACATATAGAACATGTATGTATGTATGCATAATTTCATTATATATACACATCGTTATAAAAATTCCCTCATTACTGGGTTCAAACTAACTAAATTTGACTTAAATTATGGAGCATTAAATCGGTTGACTGTACTGTGCACACATGCAATAATCCAAATACGTTCATTGCTGTACAAGTTGTCTTTATCATGTAAGTACATACTGCCACTCATCTGTTTTCATTTAATAGTACATATAGCTTATAACAGATGGCAGCATGAAAATAGCTTTGAAAATCAGAGCAGGAGTTAGCAATCTGAGCTTGTTGTTCAATTGACTGAAGCCAAAATTGAAGAAATTCTCAGAATTCAGATTGAGAAGTTGATGAAATTAAATAAAGTAATACAAAAATTGATGTAGAGAATATTAATACATAAAAAAGTTAAGTAACTATTTATTTTAATAGTTTTTTTTAAAAATTCCTGAATTAATTTTTGACAATTTGACAATCAAGTCAAAATAGGAACAAATTAATATTTGAAAAACATGTCATAACATGTTTTTCAAAGTTTTAATTTTTACAAATTTTCAAAATTTTACAAAGAAACTTCTACATTCCTTCAACCCCACACACATCGACACTCAATTGTGAAAAGGCTAAACAAGTTAACTAAATTAATTTCTTGGACTGAAAATTAAGTATAAAACAAAATAAGCAAAACCAAGAAAAGGAATATTTTAACTAGGTAATTTTTAAGAGATATTACCACTAACCTTTTGTGTACTGCTGTAATTCCATACCCATCATGAACTGTAATCTTTATCATTTCATTATGTGGCAGGTTTTGTCCTGAAATGTCATTTAAAAAGAGGATAATTACTTGAAGATTATGGCAGATGATCACATACTGCAATGACCAAAGCAGAAGCATATAAATGTTTTAATTTTCATTATGCTGAATATTCTCTATCTTTATCTTCCCAAACACATTTTTATGATTCTTTTTCCATTTTCATTACAGGCTTTACTACTTGCTGCTTTCCGGCATTTTTATTTTTTTTTCGCCATTCTACCCAAGCTGCAACTTCTGGCTGACTAAGGTCACCTTTCTGTTCGAGCTGTTGATAGTAAGCTTCTCGAAGTACTCTGAAAGCTTGAAGATTTGCATAAGGAAGCTGAGTTACAGGATCAAAATAACGTGCTGGAAAACGAGTAACAGGGCACATGCTTCTTGGAATGGGTTTTGGCTTGCAATTTGAAAAATATTCCTTAAGGGTTCTTTCATCAGTAAATGTTATAAAGTTTCTGGAACAGCGTTGTGAGAATTCTTCTTTGGCACTGCTAATAATATATATAAAAAAAAATATATATATATATATAGAATAATACGCATCTGTAATACCCCAGAAAATATGCTGGATGCATTAGTAAAGTTTTGGCCAATTTAATTCAAATAATATGCCTGTTAAATTCATCAAATTTCCATACGAATGCGGCTATTCAAGCCAATTTAATTTAACAACACCCTGACATTAATCCAAACTGGGCTACAGAACGCCTTTACCCCCTTTAGTCCCGGGTTTATTGCACTCAGACAAGACTCATTGACTGACCACATTGTAACTGGGATGTCCATATTTTAAGCCTTAAAACAACTTATTCCACTATTCACTTTAGAAAACAATAATTCTCTGGCTGACCCTGTCTGGATTAATCCATCCACCACTCCCCACTTTTTACCTTTTATCCCCCTACATATTACCCTCAAAAGCAGGCTATTTCCCAGCACATTTTTCTGGAGAATTATTTGACATCAATAAAATCATATCACAAATATACATATTACCACTTTACCCTGCTATTAGATTCAGTTAATAGTAAAAAAATAAATTCTAATGCGCCATAAATATAAAAATCACCACTGTGGGAGGGCATAAAAATAAGTTGGTTGTTACACTGTAGAAGGATTATACCAGTCCTTGCCCAGTGGATAACATTACATATTAGTATTAATATTGCATTATAATTTAGTTTTAATTTTGTATTATAATTTCATTTTATTCCTTTATGTATTTACCTCTAATCCTAATCACCTCAAAAATGACATTTCTGGAACTTTTATAAATTTATTAGTTACTATCAAAATTACCATTCATCCAACATTAACACAGAGTTGAGAACACCTAGATTTAGGTAAAAAAATAATTATGACTGCCACCAAACCAGCAAAATAGGTCAGATGGCACCCCTGCAACCCATAAATTCGGCCATGGACCGACGTGGTCTTTTCTCATACTGACCTCTATCCACAATGATATTCGAAGATTTCAGGCAAATACTACTGTACTTTAAACGTTACCCATTGGCCTTTGGATCCTAATCCCAGTTTGCTGTAAATACCAATCTAAAATAAATTTAACAATTTAATTTTCAATCAGCTCAAAGTCTCTGACAAAGTAGCGGAGAGATGGCCAAGTGGATGAATGTAATTTTTCCCATTTCCTCAAACCTTTTATATTTCTTTAGCTTTATCTTACTTTAATTTTTCAGCATAGTTCTTTACACACACGCACACGAACTGGCTGCTGCTGGCACATGAAATTGGTAGGCAGCACTTTCAGGCCTTAATTTCTTCCATCCAAAATATCAATTACACAACAAACACAAATTCAAAAATAAATAGGATCATGCCCTAAAAATAAATAGGATCATTCAATGTGCATATAACGTTTAATTGATAACTATTATAATACCATTAACAACAAATATCTACAAGTCATGTCTGACTAATTTGATTGGATATGACGTGGTCACAAAGGAACTGGATGCAAATAATAATTTTGATATCATATACTTGGACCATAGGAAAGCTTTTGATACTGTTGCATATGGAAGACTGCTGTACAAATTGGAGCAGTATAACATTAATGGAAAAATGCTGCTATGAATAAAGGGATGGTTGAGTGGGAGAAGACAGAAAGTGGTTGTTGTTGCTGCTGCTGTGCAGAGGTTTTTTTGGCACAAGGGCCTACTGGGTCATATTGTGGCTGTTCATGATTTACTTATGATCAATATAGTTATCAGAGGCAATTATATATATTAATGCTTATCATGTATTGAAACAGAGCTTCAAAATCTGCATTACTGCCAAGTATGCATTGTAAAGTCAAAAGTTCCTGAAAGTTGGATAAAGAGAAAAAACTGGATTTCTGGATACTTGAATATCGAGGGCATTCTATGAGAATATATTTGATTGTTAATTGGGATTGACAGAAGGAACATTGAGGAGGGTTCTCTCCCATAAGCAAGAACAAATGAGTTATATAGGAACCGATTCGAAGTCTTGCCAAAATGTTGTCTTCTCGCCTGCTTCTCCTGAAGCTAGAAGTCCACAGTTGAGGTTTTTTTAAATCTGGAACAGTTTGTTATTGACTTGAGTTTGCCACAGTTCAACCCATTGATTACAACATGCTGTTTTAATAAGGGATCTATAATCAGTGCATGGCACTTTTAGATGGCAGAAAGATCCATTATCATTATTTATCAGAATGATCCGCACATTCGTTACCTGGAATGCCGACATGACCAGGGATCTAACAGAATGTGACCATCTGGTTGGATGTTTGATATTGATATAATTGAGATGATCTGTTTCAGAATGGGATGGTAGGAAGAAGTAGTAGATTGAAAGGCAGTGACTGTATATAGCTGTATATATAAGTGCTTGCTTGAATTGCTGCTTGATTATATTATCTAGGACTAGTTTTATTGCATACAAATCTGCTGTATGCAACTACAGCTTCACCTGTTTTTGAGCCATCAGTATAAATAAGTAGTTTCTCTGAGTTTTCTAAGGTGTGGGCTTCATGTAGTTGCTGTAAGTTGTTGTTTGGCAGGGAGCCTTTTCCCCATCTAAGAAAGAAAGCATCACAAGGGGGTGTGGATTGAATCCAGGGATGTTCAGGAGTAACATCTTCGAAGATATGCTGAAAGTTAATATTCCAACTAGGCATCAGCTCTTGCAATCTAAGACATGCTGGGCGGTTTTCATTAGGTTTATTCTGGTATAGCATTATATATTGAGTGTCAAACAAGTATTCCCAGGTGGGATGAAATGGAATACTTTTAACTTTTTCAGCATTATACACAGTAAGGATTTTCACCTGAGGTGCAGTGGAGGTTCATTTGCCTCAATATACAGGCTGTGGACTAGAGATGTTCAGAAGGCTCCCGTGGCTATCCTTAGGGCACTACGTTGAATGGTATTCAGGCGTAACAAGGAACTGTTTCTTGCAGAGTTATAAGCAGGTGATCTGCAATCTAAACGAGACCGAATTAAAGTTTTATAAAGATGTAAGAGGGAGTATCTATCGGCACTCCAGGAGTTAGCACAGACAGATCTTAAGATGTTTAGTTTCTTTAAACAGGCCATTCTAAGGTAGGCTATGTGATTGGAAAAATTAAGTTTATTGTCTAGATATAAACCCAATAAACGAAAGTTGTTGGCAAGAGGAATGAATTGGGTTGATTTCTAAATATATTTCAGGATTCGGATGTAATTTGCGTATTTTACAGAAATGAATTGCAGTCTATTTTCTGCTAAGACATATCCATTCCGTCGTGCCCACGATTCTATTCTGGTGAAGGATAGTTGAAGGTGCCTTTCAATGGTATTTATAGTTTGTGACTGACATGAGATAATGAGGACATCAGCAAACATGTATGATTCAACTGTTTCTGGTATGTCTTGTGTCATATTTGTAATTCTTATTGTGAATAATGTTGTGCTTAAGATGGAACCTTGTGGTAAACCCTCCTCTTGTTCAAATGTTATGTTCAACCCCAAACGAGAGGTATTAGAACCTATAGTACTTAGTACTGTACTTGGGTTGGAGGTTAAGAAGACGAAAGAAGATATTTGTTGACATTACACTTGAACTTCTGTAGACTGTAATTTTCAGGAAATGTGTACGAAGGAAGATTGTTCCAGAAAACAGCAGTTGAATGAATAAACGAGGAAGATGAAAAGTTAGTTCTGTGAGTTTGAAGTTGGACAGTAAATGGATGTTGGCTAGTGGCGGCATGTGTTCGGACTGTTTTGAAAGAGAGAGCGGGAATTATAGAAGCCAATTCAGAAGAACAGTGCCCATGGAAGTATCTGTAGAAGATGCATGCAGCAGAAACAGTACGTCTATGAGACAGCGAGTGGAGAGACTCTGTTAGAGAGGAATCATTAATTAACCTAACTGCCCTCTTCTCAATGGAATCTAGAAGCCTGAGAGAGGTTTTGGGGGCACCACCCCCACTTGTGGGAACAATATTCCATGGTAGGGCAGATTTGTGATTTATACAGAGTGAACAGCTGTTTGGAAGAAAATTAACGCCGAGAGTGAAAGAGTAAACCAAGTTTTTTAGATGCAGAGGAAGCAATATTTGTAATGTGCTTATGCCAAGAGAGATTAGAAGTCAGGGTAATCCCCAATAGATATATAATTTTGCCTAGAAATTGGAGTTTCACCAAAGATAAGCATAGGAGCAGAAGAATCCTTTTTTACGAGATATAAGACAAGACTGAGTTTTAGTAGGACTGACACCAACTAAGTTGTCTTTGCCCCGCTGGAGAATTACCTGGAGATTGGCATTTAAGGAATTGGTAGCAGATATTTGAGAAGTTGAAGCTGATTGAGCAGGGCAAGGTTTCTCAAAATAAAAAGTGGAATACAATGTGCAATCATCAGCAAAACTATGGATAGGATTTCCAGTCAATGGAAGGTCAATATACAAGAGGAAAAGAGTGGGGGAAAGAACTGAACCTGGGGGACACCAGCATTAGTGGAAAAGTTAGAAGACAGAGAGCCATCTAACATCACCCTCAGTGAGCAATCAGAGAGCAAACTGTATAACCAATTACAAAAAACAGTTGGCAAACAGTTGAATGAAAGCTTGTTTAGGAGGCCTTTATGCCAAACACGATCGAAAGCCTTTGAGATGTCAAGAGCAACTGCTTGTTTCCCCGAACTTTTCCAATGAATTTGTCCATAAATGGACAAATAAGTCAGAAATATGTCATAAATTTATAAGTCATAAATGTAACATAAGCCAGAATATCACCAGTGGATCAACACTGATGGAATCCATACCAGCGATCATTGATCAGACGGAAGGTTTCTAGGTAGTTTAAGAGTTGGCAGTTAATTGATTTCTCCATTACTTTAGAAAGAGTAGAAGTAATTGCAATGGGACGATAATTGGATGGGAGGGATTTGTCACTCTTTTTAGGAACTGGCTGGATATCAGCAAATTTCCAAGCAGAAGGAAAAACACCTTTGGAATAAGAAAGTGAAAAAAGGCGAAAAAGAACAGGAGAAAGTTCAGGAGCACAGGTTTCGAGAATAAGTGGAGAAATACCATCAGGACCTGGAGCTTTCTTAGCAGCAAGATTCGTCAAAATCCTTCTGACATCCTTTTGACGGAAGACCACAGGAGGCATTGAATGGAGTGTGTTGGAAATGTTGGGAGGTGTTTTACGAAGATCATTACTGATACACGAGTTGGAAGGAAAATGGTATGCTAGCAGGCCAGCTTTATCTTTGGATGAAGTGAAAACAGAACCAACTGATTTTGACAGAGGTGGGAGCAGAGATGGGCAAAAGTTGTGGCCAATAGCTTTGGCAAGAGACCAGAATGGTTGGCTACTATTAGGGCAAGAAGCAAGTTTTCTACTCTCAGCCTGTTCAAAATCTAGTTTGGACTGATTAATAACTGCTTTACAATTGTTGCGAGCTGTGGTGTAGGCAGAAAATGAAACTGAAGATTTGGAAACAAGCCAATTACGATATGCAAAGTTCTTCTCTTGAACAGCCTTAGCACATTTATTGGAAAACCAAGGTTTAGATAAAGGAAAAGATTTTAAACTGGAGTGTGGAACAAAGGATCATACAAGAATAATTTCACTGACACGATCTGAGCAAATGCTGACATCAGAAGTTTTGAAAGTAATCCGACCAAGGAAAAGAAGAAAAGAAAAGAAATCACGCAGGTCATACCATTTTGCATTCTTGTAATGCCAAACAATACGAGGTTGGAAATAGCCATGAGATAAAGGCTTCATTGGAGAAGACACAATCACCAAGTTGTGATCTGAGGTGCCTAAAGGACCACCCACTTCAATCGTGTACTTAGAAGGGTTGCTTGTGAGAAAAAGATCAAGCGTGCTGGCTGCATGGTTAGGATTGTCCAGTATTCTTGTAGGTAAATGAACAATCTGTGAAAGGTCATTAGTAATTTGCAAAAGCCTCAGCATCTCGACCAGCTGGGTCAGTTTTACTAGAAAACAGAAGCCAGCTGGAGTTGTGAACATTAAAATCACCTCACAGTTACGAAAGTTGGACCGGAGAAAGTCAAGTTGCAAAGAGAGGAACTCAAAGAGCTCCAAGTGATTAGTGGAGTTGGGAGAACAGTAGAGACAACAGATGAATTTGACACAATGAGGCAGAGAGATTTTAAGCCAGAGAAGATAGAAAAGAGGAGATTCGAAATTACCAAGTCTCTGACAGGGAATATCGGAACGGACATATGCACAAGTACCACCTTTGAGGCGAAAGGAATGATACAGCGAATAATTTGGGCAATTGAGATGAGCAGTGTTTGAATCAACTGATAACTGAGATTCTGTCAGAAAAAGTACATGGGGTTTGGCAAACTGCAAGTGGAAATAGACATCGTTGAGTTAGAATGAGAATGGACATCGCTGGCATTAGAGATGAGACCGCGCATATTTGTGAAATGAACTTGGAAGTGTTTGGAAGGTTTAGATCTTTTCGCAGATAGTTTACTCTATTCGTTTGACAATTCATGGTGTATTCAACAGTAAGAAAATGTGGGGGTGACATGCTGTAAAAAGTAATGAGATTTTTGGACATGGCATACACCATGGTAAGAATATACCCAGATCCTTGACATAACGTGGCCTTGACAATGCTCCCCACATACACACTACTCGGACTTCCTCCAGTCACTATCTGGCAGAGTAGAGGTAGCAAGATTATTCACTAGCTGATCAGGAAGCCTCCTAGAGTGTTACCAATACGTTCGGTCCGGTGTACTAACTAGCGGCCGGCCTGCGAATACCATTTTAGAGCTGTATCCTCAAAATGTAACGAAGATTGGATCTCACCATGACGTTCATCATATCCTCAAAAGTCACCAGTCATACTGCATGATGGAAGAGATGGATAACTGAAACGTTCTGTGGTGCAAGAAGTTTTGCCTAAATTCAGGTAACTGTTCCCTTAAACCAAAAGAATGAAGATTCTGGAGGACACCATATCTCCAAGTGGCATCAAAGGCTTTCTCAATGTCAAGATTAACCATAACCAGATGTTGTCTCCTTACGACAGCATTGCGGATGTTAGCTTCTGCTTTATCATCATGTCTAAGGCCGAGTGATTTCGGTTTAGCAGATTGTTAGCTTCCAGAAACCACATTAGCTGCCTGTGAACCATTTTTTCTAAGACTTTGCCTAAACAGCTAGTCAGTGAAATTGGCCTGTGATTATGCAGGATGGTATGATCCTTCCCTGGCTTAGGAAATGTGAGTATAATTGAGTGTGGCCAGGAATGTGGGCAAGCATTTTCCAGAAGTATTCGGTTATAGAAATTCAACAGGGAGTTTATTGCTTTGTTATTTAGTTTTTTTAACATTACACAGCAGACTCCATCCAGACCAGCAGCAGTACTGGATGTTTTATTGAGAGACTGTAAAAGTTCTGTTAATATAAATAGCTGATTATATGGGCGTGATATCATGGTAGAGAAGCTTATTTTATGTTTTTCTGCAGATGACGTAATTTTTTTAAAGATTTGGCTGTATGTGGACACTGCTGATATACTGGCAAAAGCTTTGGCTAATGCATTTGCTATTTCTGTTGGTGCAGACAACTCTTGTCCTTTCCAGTTTAGGACTGATGCTGGAGACTGCACGTGTTTACCATTAAGTGCTCGAATTTTCTTCGAGATGAGTCTGTTGTCCGTGTCATTTTTAATGATGGAAGTAATGCTTATCCAAGAATCTTTCTTTGCTTTTCTTCTTATTTTACGGAACTTGACCTTGAGTCTTTTAAAGTTAACAAGATTGTCAGTTGTAGGGAATTTTCACAATAAATTCCAAACTCTATTTTTTTCTTGTTTAGCACGAGTGAAATCCTGATTCCACCAGTAACTGCTGTGTTTATGCTTCTGAGGCACAGATTTAGGTATTGCAGAAGTAGCAGCTTGTAATATCTGGTTGGTTATATGACCGGTGACATTATCTATGGACTGGGACTGGATTATATCATCATCAAACTGAATTAGAGAGGCATATTCATGCCAGCAAGTCCTACAGAATTTCCAGTTGGAGCACTGCAATGGAGACGTTTACTCGTGTTTGAATCTTACAAAGGATTGGTAGATGATCACTGTTTAGTGGGTTATCAAGAACTGACCACTCCGTATTGACATATTAGAGGGAGAACAGATTGAAAGATCTATAGCAGTCATGGATTCCGTAGACAAATGGAAATAGGTAGGCTCGCCAGTGTTTAACAGGGTAAGATGATGAGTATCAAGCAGGGATTCTATTAGTTTGCCCCTTTTGTCTATTGCTGGAGATCCCCATAGCAGATGATGAGCATCTATTAGGTTCTCTAAGGTTATCTGAGGAGGAGAAATTTGGAGGGAGGTTTATAGAAGCTATTATGAGAGTGATACCAATTACAATGCACACTGCCACTACTTCAAAAGGAGTCTGAAGAGAAACATGTTTGGATGGAATATTGTTTCTGACAATAATCGCCACCCCTCCACGAGCTGGCATATCAATATTCCTATCTCATCTATAGATAGCATGGCTTTTAACAGTAGCACACACTCGAGAATTTAAGAGTTTCCTGTAAAGCTATGGCTGCTAGTTCATACCAAACGGTGAGATTCTACAAATCATCTTTTGTATTCCGAAAGCCTCTACAATTCCATTGAAGAATTCTTTCCATTTTGTGGTTTTATGGGTTGTTTTTGGTTCTAACTCCTTTTTAGTTGTAATTTTCTTGTAAAAATAGATAATCTATTTTTGTTTTGTCTTTCTTCGTAAAGAAGGGGCAGGTCACATCCATCTCATTGGTTGCATGTAATTCTAGAATTCCATCATATGAATCATGCAGGGAGAACAGATTGAGAATGATGTTCATCGATGTCCATTCCGACAGAGTAATACTTACGGTTTCATGGTTTTGTCACTTTTGGTTTTATTGTTGATGAAACATCGGTTGGTATGGTAATTGGGGAATTACTGGCTTGTTCACTTGTTTTGGAATAGAGAGCAATGAACGTGCCCAATTCGCAATAGATATATTCGGAGGAACTGATACTTCAGTCTGGATCCCTATAGACTGGAAATGTTCAGCTGCTGTGGCACATGTGCACTTTGTCTCTATTTTGATTATCTGTCTTCTCGCCTCTAAATATGTCACTCTGTTTTCTACTTTATATTTCTGAAATTTTCCCTTTTGAGAAAGCTGGATAGTTATCCTTACAATTTGGGCAATGCGGAGTGGTAATGGTGCAATCAGATTGGTTATGTTCCTTTGAATCACAGTTGGGATGTATTACCTCACCTCGACATGCAGTTTGTGTGTCCGTATTTTTGCCATTTGTAGCACCTGATGGGATTTGGAATGTATAGTCTGACACGGCAATGTAGGCAGCCTGCTTTTTTAATTGTTGGTAAGTTAGGAGTGTGAAAAGTAAGAATAATACTCCTTGTTTGGATGACCTTTTGATCATGTAATCCTTGGACAATTTCCTTCTCTGATATAAGTAATAACTCCCTTTCTGTTATTACTGTTACCCCTTAGAGGAGTTTAAGGTGCCATGTGGAGTAACTTTTATTGGGTATCCTCCAAAGGTTGTGAGCTTTAATAGCTTCACAGAATGTTGAGGTTGAGTAGACTATCAGAAGATTGTCTTAACCGATTTAGGTGAACCAGCAGGAGACTCAATGCATTTCTGCACTAAGAAGGGTGATAATTTGCTCAGAGGCTGATCTGATAGTGGATGTAGGATGAAGAAAGCTGGTATTTCCTCTTGAGGGGTTATTTTCAACCTCTTCGGTTGAGAGTAGACATCATCAGTGTCATTTGTCACTAGTTTTGAGCTTGATGGCTCTAAAGGTGGAAACATTTTGTTATCCATCTTTGCTCCTTTCAGCCCTGGGAGAATGGATTTCTTCTCCCGGGTTATCGGCCCCCATCACGGGGAGGCAGGAGCAGTGCCGCTAGAGTGACCAAGCAGTATAAAAGTTAGTGTTAGTCTAAATGATAAAGAAAGAAAGGTGGCTTTCCTTTCTTAAACTTGCTTACAATTCGTAAGACTAAGTTTGTTATTGATTAATGAGAACGTAAAAAAACTTTTCACACTGAAGAAGAAACTATGGCTTTGAATAAACGCTCTATGAATTACTCGGAAATCACTTGATCGCTTGGCACCTGGGGCCACAAAGAGTAATAATCAATGGATACTGCTCTTAGTGGACTAATGTTATTAGTTGAGCCTCCCAGGGTTCAGTGTTGGGTCCATTGTTGTTTTCTGTATTTATTAATGATATTGATGAAGGTATTGCATCAATAATATACCTTAAGGTTTGCAGACGATACGAATGTTGGCAGGGTTGTTAATGACACTAATGACAGTATGCTACTGCAAGAGGATCTAGAAACGTTGAGGAGATGGCCCGAGATGTGGTAACTGAAGTTTAACATTGACAAATGTAAAGTACTGCATATGGGTAGCAGTAACCCCAGAGTAACATACCAACTGCGCACTACACTCAAGGTGGTAGAAAATGAAAAGGACCTGGGGGTATTTGTGCAGTCAGATATGAAGTTTTCTGAGCAGTGAAGACAGTCTGCAAGAGCAGCTCATGGTGTCTTGTCAATGATATACAGGAATTTTTCTAACAGGGATAAGGAGGTGATTATCTCCTTGTATAAGGCAATGGTCAGGCCACACCTTGAGTACTGTATACAGGTCTACAGGCCTCATTTTAGGAAGGACGTAGAGCTGCTGGAACGAGTACAGAGAAGGGCAACAAGGTTAGTGAATGGAACAAAGGTTTGCCTTTACAAAGAAAGACTTAAGATTTGCAAATTACAGTGTCTGGTGACTAGACATCTGTGAGGCGATCCTGTATATCACTGAGGTGTATAAGACCATGAATGGTTTGAGCAAGCGCAATGCTGATGAGATTCTGGTTCTTGCCCAGATTAATCACCTGATGGGACATAAATTGAAATTGAGGAAAGCCAATTGTAGAATAGATGTGCGGAAGTTTGCCTTTAGCCAGTGTGTGGTTGATTGCTGGAACAAACTTCCATCTGTTGTTGTAGAAGTTGACAGCTTAAATAAATTCAAGGCAGAACTAGACAAACATTTGGAGAAAATAGATGGGTGAAATGGGAAGGTTTTTTTTTTTTTTTTTTTTGACTGATGCTGTATAAGCTTGCTTTCTTGCATCATAATATGCCTCTATTAATGGTAACACCAATCTGAAAATTAACAATTAAATATATATATGGAGCCATATAATATATATACAGTGAAACTTCTCCTAACGGACACCTCTCTTTAACGGACATCTCTCTACAACGGACATTTTCAAATTCCCCAACTCTCCTCTATTGGTTTTAACGTGTTTTCAGCTTCTGTCTGGCGGACATTCTCTGTAACAGACACGGACAGGCAATCTGCACTGTTTCGTTTAGATTAGCACTTAATCTGATCTCCCCATAACGGACAGCGGGCAAGATCACGGCCCTTTTTCTATGAATGTTTCTTCCACGTATTGCCTCAATTGTGTGTTTATTTTCTATTTCCGATTCTCTGAATTTTATCAAGGTTTACGTCGCGGTTCTAAACCCTTTTTCAAGAATTTTAAGGCACGTGCAAAACTTCTGACGAATTCAGTGTGTGCAGAGGGGGGGGGGATTTTGTCGGCCTTTCGTCTTTTGAGTTTCAGTTTCGTGTGAAGTGCACGTCTTCTCGTAAACATTTAACTTTAAAAGATAAAGTCGAACTCATTAATGCGTATGATCGGCAAAAAAATAGTGTTCGCAATCTCGCTACTAAATTCAAAATCAGGAAGACACAGGTAAGCGACATCCTAAAGAAAAAAAATTAACTACTTAAACAATTTTGGCAACATGTAAATGATCAGGTTCAAAAATCATTCCCGAAAACTGTTGGACTTCAAATTGACAATGTTACATATGAGTGGTTTTGTTGCGCACGTGCTAAAAAAAATTCACATTAATGGGCCTATTATTAGGGAAAAGGCTTTGGAGGTTGCGAAATCTATGGGAGTAAATGAGTTCAAAGCTTCTGTGGAATGGCTAGACAAGTTCAAAACTCGGCATAAAATTTCTTGGAAAACCGTAGGTGGTGAAGGTGGATCTGTTGATACTGGGGTTGTAACAGAGTGGACCGTGAAATTGGAGGATTTATGTCGTGATTTTGAAGCTAAGGATATTTACAACTGTGACGAAACAGGGTTGTTTTTCAAAGCTCTTCCTGAAAAAACAATGAGTCTAAAAAACAAAAAGTGCCAGGGCGGAAAAATTTCTAAGGAACACTTGACTGTACTATTGTGTACAAATATGCTGGGAGACTTTGAACAACCTCTTGTTATAGGAAAACCACAAACTCCTCGTTGTTTCAAGGGCATAAAGTTGAATCTTTTGAATGTTGACTGGAAGTCTACATTCAAAAAGAAACACTAGTTTCTTTGCATCTCACCCGCACATTGAATTGTATCATTCAAATCGTTTTTCTGCCACCAAACACATCTGCAAAGTGTCAGCCCTTGGATCAAGGGATAATAAAAAATTTTAAACTTCACTACAGAAAACGAGTTTTAAGACATCAGTGAAAACATGAATGATGTAACATGTGCGAATGACCTTGCAAAGAAACTCAGCATCCTAGATGCGATTCAATGGATTTCCTCTTCAGTAAACACAATTAGAAAACAAACTGTCGTGAATTGTTTTGTAAAGTCTGGCTTCTCAAATGCAAAAATTGAAGTTGTGAACAGCAATGTGGAGCACCAAGAAGAACAAGAACTTCAACATCTATTGATAATGTACGATACTTCCACTACAAGTGACCCTGGCTACAAAGATACAGACTCGAACCTCACTACAGAAGATGGTGCTCTAGATATCAACGACATTATCATCAATATTTTTCAAGAAGTCCCTCATGAGGATGAAGAAATGGAAGGAGGTCATTCTGTCGAAGAACATATTAACGACGAACCACCGATGAAAATAGAAACGCTCATACAAATCAATTGTTTAAAAACGTTTTTCGTCGCTAAAGAAGATACTGAAGGACTTTCGATGGTTTCTTCACTCCAAACAAATGTTGAAAACAAAATTATCAGCCGGAAGAAGGTGCAGAAGAAAATAAGTGATTACTGTATGTATTTTTCTTAAGATAAAGTCATAATATGCATAGCACAATTGTATGTATATTATTTACAAAAATATTGTGCAAAATCTGTATATAATTTAATTTAATTTTACATTAAACATTTAACGATTTTTCTTTATCTCTTGTGTATATAATTGTATATTATTTACAAAACTATTGTTCGAAATCTGTATATATTTTAATTTAATTTTACATTAAACGATTTTTCTTTCTTTCTTTTTTTTTTTTCTCCCTCAGACTTCTTGTTAGCGGACACTTTTCTCTAACGGACACATTCTTGTTCCCCATGGCTGTCCGTTAAAGGGAAGTTTCACTGTGTATATATATATATATGTATATATATATAAAATATGCATAAAATATTAAAGATAATAATAGAACAGGTAAATCAAATAATACCATTCAGAAAATTTAAGAAAATGCTAAGGATTTAAAAAAAAAAAAAAAAAAAAAAAAAAATGTTATTGTTGTTTACCCACAATCCAGATGACTTCAACTGGGCCAACCACCCAGACTGAAGGCAAAAAAGACAAGAAATTCTGTTTCTGTAATGATCAATATATGCTAAGTAATTTGAATTTAAACCAAATATGGGTAATTAAAAATAGTTAAGAAAATTTAACATCAAAAGTAAGAAATTATAAATGTAAGCATATATTAATCATCGTTGACCCTACAGAGAACATAATTTAATGATTAAAATAAGATTAAATATATAGTATAATGCATATCTACCGTATCCAGGACATAATGTAGTAACAACAATAGTTGTCAAGATCAAAATAATATGTGGTGCCCCCCTATGTGATGGATATGGTAATAATAAATAAATAAAATAAAAATAATTAATTAATCAAATTTAAGTAATCAGATTTAAGTTAACGCAAAGAGAAACATGCAGATAGTAAGAAAGAAAAAAACTAAAAGAGTAGGAATAATAGAACCTGAACTCCATAAAGGCGAAAAATAGTAGTATAGATAAGAAGTAGTTTCTCCTACATCCTCGGATTAATAATTTCGGAGAAATAAAAGAGTGTAGGACAGTTTAAAGACAATACAAGATATAAGTTGTGGTCGGGTATGCCCGGGATCGCAAACCTGTTCCTATAGTAGGACCCTGAGCTAAATTTGCAAGTTACCTCAGCGTGAACTTAAGTAAACTTAAATGAATTTAACTATGCATAAAAAAAAAAAAAAAAAAACCCCGGGCATACCTCAGTCACAACTTATATCTTGTATTGTCTTTAAACTGTCCTACACTCTTTATTTTTATTTCTCCGAAATTATTAGGGTAATCTGAGGATGTAGGAGAAAATACTTCTTATCTATACTACTATTTTTTGCCTTTATGGAGTTCAGGTTCTATTATTCCTACTCTTAGTTTTTCTTCTTAGTATCTGCATGTTTCTCTTTGCATTAACTTAAATCTGATTACTTAAATTTGATTGGTTAATTAATTAATTATTTTTATTTTAATTATTTATTATTACCATAATCCATCACATAGGGGCACCTATTATTTTGATTTTGACAACTATTGTTGTTACTACATTATGTCCTGGATATGGTAGATATGCATTATACTATATATTTAATCTTATTTTAATCATTAAATTACATTCTCTGTCGGGTCAACGATGATTAATATATGCTTACATTTATAATTTCTTACTTTTGATGCTAAATTTTCTTAACTATTTTTAATTACCTATATTTGGTTTAAATTCAAATTACTTAGCATATATTTAATAATTACAGAAACAGAGAACTTCTTGTCATTTTTTTGCCTTCAGTCTGGGTGGCTGGCCCCAGTTGAAATCATCTGGATTGTGGTTAAACAATGATAACAATTTTTTTTTTTTTTTTTAAATCCTTTGCGTTTTCTTAAAATTCCTGAATGGTATTATTTGATTTATCTGTTCTATTATTATCTTTAATATTTTATACACATTATGGTTGTAATGCATAATTGCTCTGCAACTGCATTGACCCATAAATATTAGTTACAGTTGTTATAATTATTAACTTCCTTTCCTTATTACTGATATATATAAATAAATAAATAAATAAATATAATATATAATTATACATATATTTGAATAACGTCAAAATATAGTTGGAAACGGAATCTTTTGATAAAAATAAAAAGGGGTACAGCATACATCAGAGGCAGCAAAAAGCATATTCTTCTACATGATGCTTGAAATATAACTATACAAATAAATTAGAATAAGGATTAAAATAAAAATAAAAAAAATTGCCAGCAGTATGGCAAAACAAGAGCGAAAAGTCAAAATTAAACCTGAGTTAAATCGAACCAAGCAGGGAGGGAAGAGAGGGGTAACAAGAGTAAAAATATTGCAGCAGAAACTCTCTAAAATAATTTAGAAAATCTAAATGTATGAATAATAATTCACTGAGTTTTTAAAGGCCAAATAAATAGAAATTTAACAGTGCCCCCTCTGACGGGCACCAGGTCCAAATTTATGTGAATTATCACCAACAGAGATGTAAGCCACTACAATAAAACAAAACAAAAATAAACCAAAAATAGACTGACCATTATGCCCTATCTCGAACGCTAGACAAATTGCCACCTCATAGGAGAATCGATCGAAAGATCAGTCTGCCACCCGATCTCCAGATCGAACCGCCAATGCAGGGGAATTGAACAGTGGTGGTCCTGATGCAGCAAAAATTAAAAATAGAACAGATACGAGCACTCCAGGGCAAAGCCACACTACTGACGAAAGTAATCTTAACCAGTTTATATAGACGAATAATGAACTATGGAAAATATCTGTTCTATTTTTAATTTTCGCTGCATCAGGACCACTGCTGTTCAATTCCCCTGCATTGGCGGTTCGATTTGGGGATCGGGTGGCGGACTGATCTTTCGATCGATTCTCCTTTGCGGCGATTTGTCTAGTGTTCGAAATGCAGCGATTCCCTGACCATTATTGGCCTTGTGGTGTCCTATGTCGAGATGGGGTGTAATGGTCAGTCTATTTTTGGTTTATTTTTGTTTTGTTTTATTGTAGTGGTTTACATCTCTGTTGGCGATATTTCACATAAATTTGGACCTGGTGCCCGTCAGAGGGGGCACCGTTAAATTTCTATTTAATTGGCTTTTAAAAACTCAATGAATTATTATTCGTACATTTAGATTTTCTAACTTATTTTAGAGAGTTTCTGCTGCAATATTTTTACTCTTGTTACCCCTCTCTTCCCTCCCTGCTTGGTTTGATTTAACTCAGGTTTAATTTTGACTTTTTGCTCTTGTTTTGCCATACTGCTGGCAATATTTTTTATTTTTTTTTAATCATCATTCTAATATAAATAAATATATATATATATATATATATATATATATATATTAATATTAGAATGATGATTAAAAAAAAATAAAACTAATGCTAGCAGCATGGCAAGACAGAAGAGCAAAAATAGTCAAAATTAAACATAACGATCAAACAAACAAGGAGAGAAGAGAAGGGTAACAAGAGTAAAAATATTGCAGCAGAAACTCTCCAAGATAATTTAGAAAATCTAAATGCAAGGATAATAAAAGGCCGCCGTAGCCTAGTGGTCAGGCGCACGGGTGCATAAGTACACATGCCTTGAGTGACCGGGGTTCAAGCCCGTGACTGCTGAATACAGTGCTGTTTCTTGTATTCTGTCTATCTTGTGAACTCCTCTCACCGTTTGGTCGTCCCCGAGTATAAACAGAAAATTTATTAATTATTTATTTAATAATCAATTAAATTTTGAATGCCATTTAAATAGAAATTTAACGGCGTCCCCTCTGACATATCACCAGCAGAGATGTAAAGATGTAGAGGAATATGCTTTTTGTTGCCTCTGATGTTTGCTTTACCTTTTTATTATGAAAGATTCAGTTTTTAACTATTTCAAACGTTATTCAAATTTATGTATAAGTATATCACATAACAGTAGTTATGTGATATACTGCAGCATATGAGAGCACGACAAAATAAATGGCCCTCAGTCCCCAGCAGCTTTCACTCTCCCTCTTACGGCAGCGAGAAGATCAGAGTGGATGCAGAGGGTGCTAAGAATCTCTGGGTACAACCAGGCTGCCATGCACAGAAACTGAACTTGGCCTGTTATAACGTAAGATCACTCATCGGTGAAGACAGGATATTAGAGCTGGAAAAGGAATTAGAAAATGTGAATTGGAATATCATCGGTTTGGCTGAAACAAGAAGAAGAAATGAATCACTTATAAGTTTATCAAGTGGATATCTGGTGTACACCAATGGAAACAGTGAAAGGAGTGAAGGTGGAGTTGGGTTTCTGGTCCATAAAGATTTTAAAAACAACATTTTGGAATTCAAAAGTACATCACCAAGGGTGTCAAGACTAATACTCAAGATTTCTAAGAGGTACAAGCTAAAGATTATAATGATTTATGCACCAACATCGAGCCATGATGATGAAGAGGTTGAAGAAATGTACACCGAAATTGAGAGTATTCTAGATGAGCAGAAAACTCACTACACTATTATTATGGGGGACTTCAATGCTAAGGTTGGAAAAAGACAAAACAGTGCAGAAAGGGAAACTATAGGAAATTTTGGAATTGGTGAAAGAAATGAAAGAGGTGAAAGACTTGTGGAATTTGCAGAATCTCAAGGACTGTCAGTAATGAACACTTTTTTCAAGAAAAGGGTGAACAGAAAGTGGACATGGAAGAGTCCAAATGGATTAACTACTAATGAAATCGACTTCATCCTCACTAACAGAAGATATATTGTGAATGATGTTACCGTCCTGAATAAAGTAAATGTTGGAAGTGATCACAGAATGGCAAGATGTACACTTGATATAGATGTAGGAAAGGAAAAAACTGACTCGAGTAAATAATACAAAGGTCTTTGAGATAACAGAAGAGGAGAAAAAGCAGTATGTACTGGAACTTAAGAACAAGTGTGAGCTTCTGCAGACTGCTCAGCACCAAGATATCGACGAGGAATATTACAACTTTCTGAAAGTGATAAAGCCCAAGAAACCTATAGGAAAAAAGAAATCCAAAGAAGAAAAAAGTAGTCAAGAAACACTTGTCATGATGAACCAAAGACGACAAATGAAAAGCAAGAAAAACACTGAGAGGGAGAAAATTGAGTATACTGAGTTATGCAAAGCCATTAGAAAGCGACTCAGAGAGGACATAAGAAGATTTAACACAAGAAAAGTAGAACAAGCATTAAGGGAAAACAAAGGATTTAAATCAGCAGCCATGAGCAGTAATACAGAAAGACTAATGATACTGAAACTGAAGAATAGCAATGGTGTACTTATAAACAGCAGAAGACTACTATAGAGAATTATAGAAGGAGCAGGGGAATGATGGATTGCAAAGTAGCAACACATACGACATACCTGATATTCTTCCAGATGAGGTAGAACATGCATTGAAGAAAATGAAGAATCAGAAAGCCCTGGGGGAAGATGAAGTTACTGTAGAGTTATTAAAATTAGGAGGAAGAGACATAACATAAAAACTGGCAAGGCTCTTCACAAAGTGCATTAGAAAAGGTGTGACGCCTAAGCAGCAGAATAATGCAATCATAGTTTAGCTGCATAAGAAAGGAGATTAATCAGAAATTGGAAATTATAGAACAATTAGCTTGTTATCCCACATCTACAAGTTGTTCACAAGGGTCATTACTAACAGATTAGAAAGAATACTTGATGAGAATCAACCGAAAGAGCAAGCTAGCTTTAGGACAGGATTCTAAACTATGGATCACCTTCACGTAATATCACAGCTAATGGAGAAAACAAATGAATATAAAACACCATTATGCCTGCCATTTGTGGACTATGAAAAGGCATTTGACTCCATACAGCATAAGGCAATGTTTCGGCCACTGCAAAGACAAGGCATAGTTACCCCATATATTATGATTTTGAAGAAAATATATGAGAGTGCAACCTCCTTTATCAGACTAGTCGCAGAAAGGAGTCAATGTGAATGGAGAGTGCCTAAACCATTTACGATTTGCAGATGACATTGTGGTCATAAGCCACGATCCCAAAGAATTAGAGGAAATTCTTAATCAGTTATGCACAGTTAGTAAGGATTTTGGACTAAAGATGAATATGGCTAAAACAAAAGTAATGATGAACAAGTATGCCACAGAAAGGGAAATAATGATTGAAGGAGCAGTAATTGAAAAGGTGGAGTCATATACTTATCTGGGACAAGTTATTAGCTGTAATAATGATAAATGGCTGGAAGTCAAGAGAAGAATAAATTTTGGATGGATAGCATTCAGGAAATATAGTCACATACTGAAGAGCAATATCCCAGTTTGTCTGAAACGTAAAATAATGAACCAATGTATACTCCCCACCATGACTTATGGAAGTGAAACTTGGGCACTCATCAAAAGAATGGAAGAGAAGCTGAGAACTACACAGCGAAGAATGGAACGAATTATATTGGGAATCAGACTGTTAGATAAGAAGAGAAACACATGGATTAGGCAGCAAACTCAAGTAAAGGACATTCTTATCAAAACTAAAGAAATAAAATGGTCTTGGGCAGGACACATAGCTCGAAGACATGATGACAGATGGACTAAGAGAATAACAGAATGGTACCCAAGAGAAGCTAGAAGAAAACCTGGAAGACAAAGGCGGAAATGGATAGATGAAATTCATGAGTTTGTGGGTAGTAAATGGATGGCCAGTGCTCAAAACAGAAGGAACTGGAAAGTTGCTGGAGAGGCCTTCATCCTGCAGTGGATTGAAAATGGATGATGATGATGATAACAGTAGTGGGCAGATTTGCTAACGCTGTGCCCGTTCTGACATCCATAGTTCATTATTCGTCTATATAATCTGGTTAAGATTATTTTTTGTCAGTGGTGTGGCTCTGCATTGGAGTGCTTGTATCTGTCCTATTTTTAATCTTCACTGCATCAGGACCACCGCTATTCAAGTCCTCTGCATTGGCGGTTTGATCTTTTGACCAACTCGCCTTTGCGGCGATTTGTCTAGCGATCGAAATGCAGCAATTCCCTGACCATCATTGGCCTTGTGGTCCTCTGTTGAAATGGGGCATAATGGTCAGTCTATTTTTGGTTTATTTTTTGTAGTTGGTTTACATCTCTGCTGGTGATATTTTACATAAATTTGGACTTAGTGCCCATCAGACAGGGCGCTGTTAAATTTCACTTTAATTGGCATTCAAAATTTAATTGATTATCATTTTATTATCTTTGCATTCTCCATATCTCTCCAAGATAATTTAGATTTTCTAAATTATCTTGGAGAGTTTCTGCTGCAATATTTTTACTCCTGTTACCCTTCTCTTCCCTCCCTGTTGGTTTGATCATTATGTTTAATTTTGATTATTTTTGCTCTTCTGTCTTGCCATGCTGCTGGCATTTTTATTTTTTTAAATCATCATTCTAATTTATTTTTATATTTCAAGCATCATGCAGAGGAATATGCTTTTTGCTGCCTCTGATGTTTGCTTTAGCTTTTTATTATGAAAGATTCAATTTTCAACATTATTCAAATTTATGGGTGCCTATCTCATTGTGATGGCACCCACAATATGAGATACAATTAAAACGGTGCCTTTATACTACATACATAGTTCAAATTTATGGGTAAACTATGGTGTATCTACACCGATATTATATTGTAAATAGGAATGAAGAGAAGTTTCTGAAAATTTGTTTTTTATATGATTTAAGATTTCAGTGAAGGGAACTCATTTCACCTTAATACCGTAACGTAAAAATCCAAAGAATTCCAGTTATTGGTATTATTGCAAATGGATAACATCTTGTTTACTACCTGTTTATAACAGAAAAGTCCAATAAACCGGAAAGTGCAAATTGTTTTTACTGTTTAATGGTCATGACCCTACACAAATATGCTTTATAAAAATATCACAAAGGCGTTCAAAATTGATTCTTATAATGAAACATATGATAATGATGAAAGTGTAGTGCAATTTCCATTATAAATACGACCTTTTAGAAAGATAAATAGCTTAGTTATATAGCAAAAATTTTCATATTACCAAAAAAAAAAAAAACACAATTGTCATTGGGTTCACATTACAATATTTTCACGATACATTCATTTATCCCTACTGGATGCAAAATACATTTCTACGATTTTTTTTAAGTTTGCACCGGCTGTCAAAAACTTACGTAAGTCGGGGTGTTCCATACATATATTTTAATAATATTTGAATAGTTGAAAACTGAATCTTTCATAATAAAAAATAAAAAGCCAAAGCAAACATCCGAGGCAGCAAAAAGCATATTCCTCTACATGATGCTTGAAATATAAAAATTTAGAATGATAATTAAATAAAAATAATTCCAGCAACATGGCAAAACAGAAGAGCGAAAATAGTCAAAATTAAACATAATGATCAAACCAAAAGGGAGGGAAGAGAAGGGTAACAAGAGTAAAAATATTGTAGCAGAAACTCTCCAAGATCAACAGAGATGTAAACCAACTACAATAAAATAAAACTAAAATAGACGTAACAATTTTGGGTAGTAATGAAGAATAAACACAAGCAATATTAATAATGAAATAAAGTACTGATAATGCTTATTAGCCTAATGTTAATGATTAGAGAAACTACAAATACTTTTATAGATTTATTTCACCACGTACATTGATGCTTGTTAAATGTAGTGCAACTACCCTTTTCATTCTTCAACGTAAAACTCTGCGATTACATCTCACTAAATATGTGAATAAAAATATTAATCCTACAAATAAAAAAAAAAGAAAGAAAATATCAAGGAGTATCATGTTCTTTTTGACACAGCATTGATATATGAAATTTTTCTTTAGAATCAAGAAAATAAAAAAAGCGACTTTAGCTCTAGCATAAATAAACAAATACTACCTGATTGCTTCACCAGAAACAGCATCCTGAGATAATTCAATTAAAGGCATAGACACTGAATGGTATCTAATTAATGGTCCCTTGTAGCTTTGCTTGATTAATTTAGTCTTCTTCTTTTCAAGTTCAAGCCGCTGATAAGATTCTGAAATACAAATTGAAATATCTATTATTATTATTATCATCATTAGGGAATTTTAATTCATTTCTTTTATATATAAATTAGAAAGAAATACTAAAATTTCATCGTTACATTATGTATTTTCTTCCTTATTTTCTCTATTTTTAATCATTTTCTCTCGTAAGGTTACAAAATATACATATATTGCTCCTTATTCATTTTATGAAAGTAAGTTAGAAAACCATGCAAAAGATGGAAGTCAATGACGGTGTAGTATAAAGACAGAAATGAGGATTCTTAGAACTTTGACGACACACAAAACCTGTCTTCACCTGAAGAGTTTCATGTTTTATCCCGTAGACAGATATCTAATATAATAATACTATAATCAAACAACACTAAATTGCATACTTGAGAAGGAAAATAAATATCATAATTAGCAGGGAATTTTTCATTTTAGGGCCATTAACATATGTGTAAAGTGCCTACTGCCTTCATTTATCTTGACTCCCAATGAATGAATTTTCATGAAATTTTATATTTGTGTCTATTAAAAAGATTTGTCAAACCAACCCAAATTGGATTAATAGAAATTCAGTAATTATTATTATTATTATTATTTTTTTATAAATATCATATAGGCTAACCACACATTATATACTGAGGTGAAACACTGAATATTATGTTTGTTGCCATGAGCTCACTGAAGGAATAAATAGGAATATGGTGGATGTCCAAAAAAAGAAATATTCTCAGTTCGCACATAAAATACTCGAGCTTGCTTTTTTGTTATAGTAATTAGTATGAGACCAAGCGATGCAAGGAAATGGTCATTTTCTGCCAAAAATGATAAAGATAACAGAATATTCACACTATCCCATTCTCAGAATGTAATCATCCACTTCTGCTTGGAATTTAGCCAAACTCATCGTTTCTATCACTTTGGGAGACAACTTATTCTGATGCTTGAAATCTGATACCCATAGATGAATTTCATGAGATCCAGTCTTCTGTTATTCTCCAAGATTTTTTATTTGTGCCTCCTGTTATCACCCACAGGGGAGAACAGGATCTGCCATATTTATTTTACTCAACCTTCTCAGTGCCTTATACATCTCAATTTAGGTGTCTAGATGCCAAACTTTGCACTCCACACTTTCCAAGCTATTCTTCACATGTGCGCCGATTTCACTGGTCAACACGTAAATTGTTATGATAATGAAATTACCCAATCTTGACAAATTTCATGCTGCTGAACCCGGAAATCACATTAAAATTTGTCGATTGCCCCTTGTTTTCGAATTACAGTTGGGGTCTCATATTAGTGAGTTACTCTATATTATCATCTATGGCTCTCCAGTAGTTTCAGTACCACCATGCTTTTATCAAGTGATCGGCAACTGTTGCCTCACTCTGCATCACATGATAAGTTGTCATCTCAAATGAGTTTTCAACTCTGTTGCAGTAATCTTCGAATACGGCTAGGTACTGGGTGATTTGTTCTCAGTTAATGGTTATTCTCTGAGAGATTCCTTTGTGCAGTATCTGATTAATATTAATCACAATTACAGGGCATATTAATCATTTAAGATTAATATGCCCTGTAATTGTGTGAGTGAATAGTCTGGATGACTTCTGTTACGTATGTGGAGAAGTCACATTAGCTTCAGGAAAGCGTTCCTTAACTTGAGTCACAAAAAAGGCCTGCTTCTTGTACTTTGGATGTAAAGTAGGTGACCAGGACAAGAACTGGGCTCCACACACACATTGCACTGTTCATCAAAACTCAACACATGAGTTTATTGAAAGGTACTTTTTATGCCTTCTGCAGTGTCCATGATACAGAAGGAGCCAACAAATCATGTCACAGACTTACTTCTGTATGGTACCTCCTATTAGAAAAGGGATAACAATGAAGAAAGAATGGACAGTGACATATCCAAATATACCATCTGCAATTCATCCCGTGGTTTGTGGTGAAGTAATACCTATTCCTGAATCACCAGATTGCTTTTCTGTACACTCTGATGAAGATCAACTTGATATACACAAAGAAGTACAGCAGCCATATATGTGAAGGGATCCACCATTTTGTCCAAACCTTTATCTTTCTGAACCACATAGGATCACAGAAAGTGAGATTAATAACCTAATCAGGGATCTCGAACAGCTGAAGAATAAGACAGTGCTTTTAGCTTTTGAGGCTACAAGAGTGGAATCTTCTATATCATTCTGTGAGAGTGGCAACGTTTTGTACTTGAAATAAAGACTATGATAAATTCTATCAAACAGAAGGGGAACTCATTGTTTGTAAGGATGTTGGTGGTATAATGGCAGCAATGAACATGAGGCATGTTCCTGAAGAATGGCGACTTCTGAGGTTAGCCTTAAGGCTGTGTTATTACACAGCCCTAAGGCTAACCTACAATGGAAATATGCTGCATTCAATACCTTTTGCATATGCTGTCCAGAAAAAAGAAACATACGCAAGCATGAAGAACACCCTTTTAGGTGTACATTATCAGAAGTATGAGTGGCAGATATGTGGTAATTTAAAGGTAATCGGCATTTTATTAGCATTACAAAAAGGTTACATTAAGTATTGTTGCTTTCTCTTAGTTTTAGTCTTGCCAAGGATATGCACTGCAAGAAGAGGAGTTGGTCTCAACGAAACTCATTAACATGTAGCAGTTGAAGAACGTAGCATTTGAACATCGGGTAGATCCAAATAAAGTTTTGCTTCCATCACCCCACATCAAACTGGGGCTCATGAAGGCTTTCGAAGTGAACGATTCTGCATTCACATATTTGCAAGAGAAATTCCCAAGATTTAGAACAGTGAAGATTAAGGCAGGAGTTTTCATTGGCCCACAAATAAGGCAACTTTTCAAAGACAAAACAGCTTGAATGTGTCCTTAGTGATGGTGAGAAATCAGCGTGGAAAGCTTTTCAAAATGTTTCAACTAGTTTTCTAGGAAATGTTAAAGCCAGCAACTACAGGCAGCGTGTGGAAGATCTCATTACTTCTTACAAAAAAATGGGGTGCAACATGTCACCAAAGATGCATTTCTTACACTTACACCTGCATTTCTTCCCACTAAACTGTGGTGCTGCTGCTGCCGCCAGCGATGAACATGGTGAGTGCTTCCATCAAGACATTGCAGCGATGGAACAAAGATACAAAAGCAAATGGAGTGCCACCATGTTAGGTGATTAATGTTGGATGGTGAAAAACGGAAGCTCCCGAAGCTGAGTACAAGCGAAAGGGTTCCCTGTTTGATACAGGTATGTTCATAGCTACATCTTACTGCGATATAAATAAAAAATACCTCATATAAATATAAAAAAACTACTTTTTTCGAAAACAAAAGCCAATCTGCCATTTTAAGCACTATTTCCGTGTTTGGCACCCCCGAAATCTATAAAGTAAACTTACTTTCACGCCCGTAACAAGATATGACCCAAAATTTGTTGTTCAGTGTTTTCACTCATCACTAGCCTGGTTTTCCTTGGTACAGTTTTAGGTATGTTTTTTTTTTAGGAGCATTAGCAACTAAGGCCATATTGCTCCGAGATATGCGGTGGTCATACCCTGACCTTTCCACATCCTCCGTATTTGGTGGTGACGGGCTCGAACCCCGGTCTAATCAAGAAGTGTGTGCTACACACTGCTGCTCCTTCCCACCTGGCTACGGAGGCTCTTTTTTTAGGTACGTCTCCTGACCTAAATACATAAATAGTCTTTACAAAAGGATAATGATATCCTTTCTCCCTACTAGCAAATGTCCTATAAATAGTGGAGTTAACACCATGTGTGCCTTCCCTTAGCTTCCTGACATAAATTTTCCACAGCATGGAAAATTTATGTCAGATTGAATCATATTCGATTTATTTGAATATGATTCAATCTGACATTCCTTCTATTTTTTTTTTATCTTTAAATACTTTTAATCTCCCCCCCCCCCACCATATACATGACTATAGGATTTCTGTGCCCCAAATGCATAACTTTACATTGAGAAGCATTCTGGTTCAAGTTTATGAACTGCACATTTGAAGAATTTCGAGCTCCTGAGGACGATAATATTTTTAGAAAATTTTTGCTGCCCGTTTAACTTAACATATTGAATTATCTTTAATAAATAGTTTAATGATCTTAGTTATGTTCATTAACTTGTTTTTAAATTTAGCTAGAGATTTTGCAAGTCATTACTGAATATATGTAGAACCGTTGTAGAAACGTATCACTGATTTGGTGCAAATATTGTATCTTGTAAGTTATACTACAGTGATGGTGGGGGAATTCTAGTGTTTTAGTTGAGGTAAATACGTATCTCAAAAGTTTCAATCATCTAGGTTGGCAATAGTTAGATAATTTTATTACCTATTAACATAGAACATAAAGTTAATAGCATAACGCACATAACGTAAACTTGATAGTGCAATACAATATACACCTTGATAGGGTAGTACACATTATTGCTGCATAATAGTGAATTAGAGTAGTGTTATTATTGCATTTAAATATATTAGTTTAGCATAATAGTCACAATTATATTGAATTTAAACAGAAATCATTCCCCAGACTAGAGCAGGGGGCTCTAGTTCTAAAGCAACAGACTCAAAGCAGAGGGAGTGCTGTGGCTCGAGAGACTTCCTAAGGGAATAATTCTCCTATAAATCATGGCCTGATGACATTTGCTGTTTGTGGACCTTTCTTGAACAGGACATGATACACTCAAGAGAGATGTCTTTGTGTACACTTGGTGCAAAGTGTGAAGAAATGAGGTAGCAACTCAGTACTGTGATGGGCACTTATGAGAGCTTCAAGTGCCCTTAAAGGAATTAAAATAGGATCACATCATATTCTCAGCTGCCCACTTCAATGCCAGAGCTCAGAAACACAGTGGAAGCCCCCAGGGCAGAATGCACTTGTCCCACAAGAGGTAGGTATTGTTGGTGACTACTGTCAGGGAAATGGGAAATATATTTTTCATACCAACTAAGAAATCTTATTCAAAGCTTAGACCTATATGGATGTCAGAAGAACTAATGAAACTTGAAGCAGAGAAGAAAAAATGCATGGGACACAAATTATCATGTGATACTGAAGCTTATCGTAGATATAAACTAGTCTGCAATCAAGTCACAAAGGACGTTAGGCAAGCTAAGGCAGCTTATGAGAAATCTTTGGCAAAGAAAAATAGCAAAGACTTCTTTTCTCATGTAAACACTAGAAGAAGAGGATGAATCACATTGGTCAACGTGATAGTTGTCTACAGAATAGTGACCAACAAGTTGCCAAGAGGAGATGTAATAGAAGCTACAGTTAAACCAGATGGATTTGCCCCAAACTTGGGCAGTCTGTGAACAACATCTTAGACACTATTATCCAGACTGAGGCTGGAAATTATTCCCCTACTGAGATTAATATTATAAAAGAAAATAACGAATAGGAAAATGCCAAAACAGAGCCTCCTCTTACAACAAAAGAATTAGAAATAGCTCTAACGAAAACCAAAAACAACAAAAGCCCTGGTTTTGACTTCCTCGAGGTTGAAATCGTCAAAATATTAGCTAATATAGAACCAGATAAACTAATAGCCTTATACAACCACTGCATGACAGAGGGAACATTGTTAAAATCTGGAAAAAGGCAGTATTAAGATTAATCCTGAAAAACCCAGAGAAACCTCCCACTGATCCATAGTCATACAGACCAATAGCTCTAATCCTTGTAGTAGAGAAAGTACAGGAATACTTAGTTTACAAAGTTTAGTTTAGCGTAGTTTACAAATCGAAAAAAAAAAAAATAATAATAAATAAATAAATAACTGCCTTACGCATCAATACTCTTGATACGTATGTATGTATTATGCCAGCACGTAGGCCAATGCGTTAGAGATTCAAGGCCATTCTGACTGTTGTTAAAACTCCCATTATATACGGACTTTGCTAGCATTCATACATTAGTAAACACTAGGTTAGCCATGCTACTAGCATATGATTTAGTTTTTATTCTGTATATATAATTTATTTAGCTTAAGATACTAATGCAACCTGGTCTATTTACTAACAACAACACACTGTACTCCTGCTTGGTCTGCATCTGGGGCTGCACTGCAGCTGAACAATACTAGTAAGTTGGAGTGCTAGAGGAGTGAAGACCAGCAAGAAAGAGTTGAACAAATGAGATGAATGCCAGAAGAATGAATGAGTATGCCTGTGAGTGAGAAAGAATAAAATACATACAATTTTAGTACTTACTAACCTTAATTCGTGTTCTATACCCCTTTTAAGTTACTTCAGTTATTATTTATCTAGTACATTAAGGTACACCATTACATCCCCCACCCACTGGTGTGAGAAAAAAGGGTAAATGGAAAAAAAAAAAAAAAAAAATGTAAGTAAAAAAGAACAAAATCAGAAGAAAATGTAGGAGAAAAAAAAAAACCCCTCAGGATAGAGCAGAGAGTGAATGGGAAAAATTTAACAGTAGCTGCTGGCAGAGGTGAAAGTGATTCTTGCACTGATTCTACTGGAATCAGCAGTAGCCTTGAGAACAAGGTGCAGGAGATTTCAGAGACTGCCGGGTGTCAATGTGGAACATGTAAATACATGGGCGGCTGTGTTAGGGTAGCTAAGAACAGGAACAAATGCATGAATACTGGCATGTATCCTGATACTAGGAGTTTGGTAAATAAACTTGATGAATTTAAGGTGTTGGGCAAAACATCAAAGGGAGATATTGTTGGAATATCAGAGACGTGGTGTTACACAGTTATAAGAATGCAGAATTGGAATATAATGTGTACAGGAAGGATAGACAGGATAGGAAGGGAGGTGGGTTAAGCTATTAGTTAAGAAACACAAAATCTAAGGAAATGCAGCCAACTGACATAGATGGACAGTGCAATGTTGAGTCAGTTTGGTGTGACATAAGCACTGGGAAAGCAAAAATGATGGTAGCAGTTTGTTATAGGCCTAATGACTCTGATGAGTACAATGAACAATTATACAGAGAAATAGAGTGGTCGAGTAAATCAGATTATCTTATAATGGAAAATTTTAATTTCCCAGAAAAAACAGTGCGTAATTGATATTGAATTTGGACTTCGAAACGTCCCACAAAAAGATTTATTCATTCAACAAGTTAATCAAGTGGTGAATAATAGAAACGTGACTTCCTAAATTGAATAGACAAGACAGTCCAGGTTTACGTGAACTTCGGGAAAATAAAGACATTATTATTCAGAGAGCAGATAAAAGTTATACAGTTGTAATACTCAATAAACCTTATTACATAAATAAGTTAGATTCAAATGTATCAGATACCCCCACTTTTCCGGTCAACACTTCCCCATCTCTTCCATCATGCAGTATGACTGTTGACTTTTGCGGTTATGATGAACATCACGGCGAGATCCAACCTTCCTTACATTTCGAGGGGACAACTCTAAAATGGTGTTCACAGGCTGGCCGCTAATTAGTACACCGCACCAAACCTCTTGGTAACCCTTTAGGAGGCTTCCGGATCAGCTTGTGTATAATCTTGCTACCTCTACTCTGTCAGGTAGTGACTGGAGGGTAGTGTGTATGCGAGGGGCATTGTTGAGGACACGTTATGTCAAGGATCAGGGTATATTCTTTCCATGTGTACACCATATCCAAAAATTTCATTACTTCATACAGCATGTCCTCCCCCCAATTTTTCTTACTCTTAAATACACCATGAATTGTCAAACTAATAGAGTAAGCTTATCTGTGAAAAGATCTAAATCTCCCAAACACTTCCTAGTTCATTTAACAAATATATGTGGTCTCAATTCTAATCTCAACGATGTCCATTTCCACTTGCAGTCTGCCAAACCACATGTACTTTTTCTGAGAGAATCTCAGTTATCGGTTGATTCAACTACTGCTCATCTCAGTTGCCCAAATTATTCGCTGTATGATTTCTTTTGCCTCAAAGGTGGTACTTGTGCATATGTCCGTTATGATATTCCCTGTCAGAGACTTGGTAATTTGGAATCTCCTCTTTTCGATCTTCTCTGGCTTAAAATCTCTCTACCTCATTGTGTCAAATTCATCTGTTGTCTCTACTGTTCTCTCAACTCCACTAGTCACCTGGAGCTCTTTGACTTCCTCTCTTTGCAACTTGACTTTCTCCAGTCCAACTTTCCTAAAAGTGAGGTAATTTTCCTTGGTGATTTTAATGTTCACAACTCCAGCTGGCTTCTGTTTTCTAGTCACACCAACCCAGCTGGTCGAGATGCTGAGGCTTTTGCAATTACTAATGATCTGCACAGATTGTTCATTTACCTACAAGACTACCGGACAAAAAATCCTAACCATACAGCCAACACGATTGATCTTTTTCTCAAAAACAATCCTTCTAAGTACACGGTCGAAGTGAGGGGTCCTTTAGGCACCTCAGATCACAACTTGGTGATTATCTCTTCTCCAGTGGAGCCTTTATCTCATGGCATTACAAGAATCTGCAGATAAAGCAACCACTAGGTGGCAGTGATCACAGTGTGATGAAGTGGAATTTACTCAAAGAGGTAACAACCACCAGGGATAAAGGGAAGGGTTTTTGCTTTCGTAAAAGTGACTATGATGGTCTGAGACTATTTAAATTCTATACGGGGGGGAAGATCAACTGATGATGTTACCAACAGCAAATTCAAAATGGGAATAATTCAAAGAATTAATCTTCAAAGCTACTAGGCTTTTCACTTCATACCAACTAAGAAATATTGTTCAAGATTTAGGCCTAAATGGATGTCAAATAGTAGTAGTAGTAGTGGCATGTGATGCAAGAAAGCAAATGTATGAGCTTATGCAGCATCAGCCACAAAAAAAAAAAAAAAAAATCACACCATTCCCTCCAAATGCCTGTCCAGTTCCTCCTTAAATTTATTCAACCTATCAACTTCCACAACGACAAATAGAAGTTTGTTCCAGCAATTAACCACCCGCTGGCCAAAGGCAAATTTCTGCACATCTAGTCTACATCTCTCCTTTCTTAATTTCAATTTATGCCCCCTTAGGTTCGTAATCTGAACAAGTGGAAGGATCCCATCAGAATTCAGCGTGCTGAACCCATTCAAGGCTTTATACACCTCAATCAGATCAGCGTGCAGGTGCCTAGTCTCCAGCCACTGCAATTTGCAGAACTTAAGCCTCTCTTGATAAGAGGATCCCTTCATTCCCCTCACCAATCTTGTTGCCCTTCTCTGTACACGCTCAAGTAAATCTACATCCTTCCTAAAATGAGGCCTCCAGACCTGTACGCAGTACTCAAGGCGTGGCCTGACCATTGCCTTATACAGAGGGGTAATCACCTCCTTTTCCCTGCTAGCAAAATTCCTATATATCATTGACAAAACCCCATGATCTGGCAGCCTGTCTGCATTGCTCAGAAAACTTCATATCTGCCTGCACAATTACTCCCAGGTCTTTTTCATTTTCTACCACCTTAAGTGTAGTACCACACAGTTGGTACGTTTCTCTGGGGTTACTTCTACCCATATGCAGTACTTTGCATTTGTCAAGGTTAAACTTCAGTTGCCACTTCTTAGCCCATCTGCCCAAATTATCTAGATCCTGTTGCAGTAGCACACTGCCATTACTGTCATTAACAACCCTGCCAACCTTTGTATCATCTGCAAACTTCGACACTAAGCCTGATACACCTTCATCAATATCATTGATAAATATACAAAACAACAGTGGACCCAACACCGAACCCTGTGGGACTCCACTAATAACATTAGTCCAAGAAGAGCAGCACCCATTGATTACCACCCTGTCTTCTTGCACTTAACCATCCTTTTATCCATTGTAGCAACTTACCCTTAATACCATTCTGCTCCAATTTGTACAATAGTCTTCCATGCGCAACAGTGTCAAAAGCTTTCCTGAAATCCAAATATATGATATCAAAATTATTTTTTGCATCCAGTTCCTTTGTAACCACATCATAATATCCTATCAAATTTGTCAGACAAGACTTTCCCTTAACAAACCCATGCTGTGTCTGAATTATTGCTGCAGTCTTGTCTAGATGATCCTGCAATGCATCTTTAACCAGCGACGCCATTATTTTACCCGGAACAGAAGTTAAACTAACTGGTCTGTAATTACTCATGTCACCCTTCGATCCCCCTTTGTGAATTGGGGATACATTTGCACGTCTCCAGTCTGTGGGAACCTCCCCGAGTCCAAGGATGCTCTCATAATTATGGCTAAGGGTTTGCTTAGTTGCTTTGCCGCCTCCTTTAATATAACTGGATAGGTCCCATCCACCCCAGGTGCTTTTCTTACGTTTAACTTCAACAGTTTCTCTTCCACTTTGCTCTCAATTATTACAAAGTCATTAAGTATCCTGCTACAATTTGATAACCTTCTGCCATTTTCAAACCTTAATAATTCCTCACGTGTGAATGTAGATGCAAAATACTCATTCAGTTTGTTTGCTATCTGAGCAGGATCATCAACAGTCGAACCATCGATGTCAAGTGGACCAATTAGATTCATTCCCTTCCTTTTAGAGTTTATATAAGTAAAGAAATCCTTGGTGTTTTTCTTAGCATCTTTTGCCAAGGATTTCTCGTAATCTGCCTTTGCCTGCCGAACCTCCTTTGTGACCTGATTACAGATTACAGATTATATCTGCCATAGGCTTCTGAGTCGCTTGATAATTTATATGCATCCCATGCATTTTTCTTCTCTGTTAAGAGTCTCATTAGTTCATTTGACAACCATTTAGGCCTAAACCTTGAACAATATTTCTTAATAGGTATGAAACTTTTAGTAGCATCCATGATTAATTCCTTGAATGCTTCCCACTTAGAATTTACTGTTGGTAACATCGTCAGTTGATCCCGCCGTTCAGAATTTAAAAACTGTCGGAGACCACTGTACTTGCCTTTTCGGAAGCAAAAACCCTTTCCTTTACCCCTGATGGTAATTAAATCTTTAAGTAAATCCCACATCAGTACACTGTGATCACTGCCACCTAGTGGTTCTTTTATCTGCAAATTCCTAATACATGAATGATCACTGCTGATAACCAGATCAAGAGTATTACTTTCTCTGGTTGCCTCTCGAACATGCTGCTGCAGAAAATAATCATCCAATAAATCCACAAAAGTCTGACTAGTGTGTGAGTGCCCAACCCACAAGTTCCAGTCAATATCTGGGAAGTTAAAATCCCCCATTATAAGACATTCCGATTTACTAGCCCACTATTTCTCTGTACAATTGTTCATTGTACTCATTCGAGTCATTAGGCCTATAACACACTCCTACTCTTATTTTTGCTTTCGCAGTGCTTATGTCACACCAAACTGACTCAACAGTGCACTGTTCATCTATATCAACTGGATGCACTTCTTTTGATTTTATGTTTTTCTTAATTAACAGCATAAAACCTCCTCCCTTCCTATCCTGTCTATCCTTTCTGTACACATTGTACTCCCCAAATTCCAGTTCGGCATTCCTTATATCAGTGTGACACCATGTCTCTGATATCCCAACAATATCCGCCTTTGATGTCTTGACCAACACTTCAAATTCATCAAATTTATTTACTATACTTCTAGCATTGGTATATATGCAAGTATACATGCACCTATTCATGAATTAATAAATGACCTAATTAGACATGTGGCAGAGAAGAAAAATGCACTGGATACATATAAATTAACAGGTGACATAGACAGATAAAAACTGGTCTGTAACCAGATCACAAAGGGGGTTAGGCAGGCAAAGGATGCAGAGAAAAACAACAAAAAGTTTTTTACTTATGTAAACTTTAGAAGGAAGGGGATGAATCAGATTGGACCACTTGATATTGATGGTTCAAATGTTGATGATCCAGCTCAGGTAGCTAACAAACTAAATGAATATTTGCATCTACATTCACACATGAATAATTATTCAGGGAGTTGTTGTTGTTGTTGTTTTTATTTGGTTTTTAGGAGCATTAGCAACTAAGGTCATATTGCTCTGGGGATATGCGGTGGTCATTCTCTGACCTTTCCGCATCCTCCATATTTGGTGGTCACGGGCTTGAACCCGGGTCTAATCAAGAAGCGTGTGCTACACACTGCTGATCCTGCCCACCTGGCTAAGGAGGCACCTTTATTCAGTGAGGGGAATGCCAGAGGTATATTAAACTCTGGCAGTAAGCTAGATAATCTTGTAATAACTGAGAGTAAAGTGGAGAAGAAATTGTTGAAGATAAACATAAGAAAGGCACGTGAGGGGGATGGAATCTATCCAGTTATATTACCCAGCAAAGAAAGTAAGCAAACCCTTAGCCATAATTATGAGAGCTCCCATGGACTCAGGGGAGGTACCCATGGACTGGAGATGTGCAAATGTGACCCCAATCCAAAAAGGAGGATCAAAGGGAGACACAGGTAATTACAGACATGTTAGTTTAACTTCTGTTTCAGGGAAATTAATGGAGGCATTACAGGATAATCCAGACAAGACTTCGGTTATAGCTTGGACACAGCATGGAAGGGTTTGTTAAGGGGAAGTCTTGTCTGACCAATTTCATTGGATACTATGGTATAGTCAGAAAGGAACTGGATGCAAAGAATAATTTTGATATCATATATTTGGATCTGAGAAAGGCTTTTGATACTGTTACACTTGGAAGACTGCTGCACAAATTGGAGCAGTGTGGCATTGGAGGCAAATTGCTGCTATGGATAAAGGAATGGTTGAGTGGGAGAAGATAGAGAGTGGTAATCAATGGACACTGCTCTTCGTGGAATAATGTTATTAGTGGAGTCACCCAGGGTTCAGCGTTGGGTCCATTGTTTTTTATATTCATTAATGATATTGATGATGGTATATCAGGCTTAATGTCCAAGTTTTCAGACAATACGAAGGTCGGCAGGGTTGTTAATGACACTAATGACAGTACGCTGCTGCAACAGGATCTAGAAAAGTTGAGCAGTGCACTGAGAGGTGGCAACTAAAGTTTAACATTGACAAATGTAAAGTACAGCATATGGGAAGCAGTAACCCCAGAGTAATGTATCAACTGTGTGGTACAACACTGACAGTGGTAGAAAGTGAAAAAGACCTGAGGGTAATTGTGCAGGTAGATATGAAGTTTCCTAATCCGTGCAGACTGTCTGCATGAGTAGCTCATGGTGTCTTTGTCAATGAAATGATATACAGGAATTTTTCTAGCAGGGATAAGGAGGTGATTATCCCCTTGTATAAGGCAATAATCAGGCCACACCTTGAGTACTGTATACTGGTCTGGAGGCCTCATTTTAAGAAGAATGTAGAGCTGTTGGAATGAGTACAGAGATGGGCAACAAGATTAGTAAATGGAACAAAGGGTTGCTCTTACAAAGCCTTAAGTTTTGCAAATTATAGTGTCTGGAGACTAAGCACCTGTGAGTTGAAATGATTGAGGTGTATAAAGCCTTGAATGGTTTCAGCATGCCCAATGCTGATGGGATTCTTCCTCTTGCTCAGAACAATCACCTAAGAAGGCATAAATTCAAATTGAGGAAAGACAATTGTAGGATAGATGTGCAGACGTTTGTCTTTAGCCAGCGGGTGGCTGATTGCTGGAACAAACTTCCATCTGTTTTTGTAGAAGTTGATAGCTTAAACAGATTCAAGGCAGAACAAGACAAACGTTTGGAGTGAGTGGTTGGGTGAAATGAGAAGGGTGTGTGCGTGTTTTTATTATTTTTTTGGCTGATGCTATATAAGCTTGCTTTCTTGCTTCATGTGCCCTAGCTAATGCTAATGCAAAATGGGATCACCTGCGAGATTTTTTTTCTTCTTTTCCTTGGTCGGATTACTGTTTCAAAACTTCTGATGTTAACGTTTGCTCAGATTGTGTCAGTGAAATTATTCTTTTTTGGAATGGAATCCTTTATTCCACACTCCACTTTAAAATCTTGTGCTTTATCTAAACCTTGGTTTTCCAATAAATGTGCTAAGGCTGTTCACCAGAAGAACATTGCATATCGTAATTGGTTTGTTTCCAATTCTTCAGTTTCATTTTCTGCCTACACCAAAGCTCGCAACAATTGTAAAGCACTTATTAATCAGTCCAAACTATATTTTCAACAGGCTAAGAGTAGAAAACTTGCTTCTGGCCCTAATGGTAGCTGAGCATTCTGGTCTCTTGCCAAAACTATTGGCTACAAAATTTGCCCATCTCTGCTCTCACCTCTGTCAAAACCAGATGGTTCTGTTGTCACTTCAGCAAGGATAAAGCTGACCTGCTAGCATCCCATTTTTCTTCCTACTCAGGTATTAATGATCTTTTTAAAACTGATTTTAACTGTTTAAAATCAGTTTTAAAACAGTTTCCTCTCTATTCAATGCCACCTGTGGTCTTCCATCAAAAGGATATCAGAAGGATTTTGACGAATCTTGATGCTAAGAAAGCTCCAGGTCCTGATGGTATTTCTCCAATTGTTCTCAAAACCCATGCTCCTGAACTTACTCCTGTTCTTTGCCGCCTTTTTTTTTTCAATTTCTTATTCCAAAGGTGTTTTTCCTTCTGCTTGGAAATTTGCTCATATCCAGGCAATTTCTAAAAAGAGTGACAAATCCCTCCCATCCAATTATCATCCCATTGCAATTACTTCCACTCTTCCTAAAGTAATGGAGAAATCAATTAACCGCCAACTCTTAAACTACCCGGAAATCTTCCGTCTGATCAATGATCGCCAGATGGATTCCGTCAGTGTCGATCCACTGGTGATATTCTGGCTTATGTTACCCATTTATGGACAAATTCAATGGAAAAGTTAAGTGAAACACAAGCAGTTGCTCTTGACATCTCAAAGGCTTTCATTCGTGTTTGGCCTAAAGGCCTTCTAAACAAGCTTCCATATTATGGTTTGCCAACTGTTTTTTGTAATTGATTATCCAAGTTTCTATCTGAGCGCTCACTGAGGGTGATGGTAGATGGCTCTCTGTCTTCTAACTTTTCCACTAATGCTGGTGTCTCCCAAGGTTCAGTTCTTTCCCCTACTCTTTTCCTCTTGTATATTAATGACCTTCTTCCGTTGCATTCCACTCCACTTTCCATTTTGAGAAACTTTGCCTTGCTCAATCAGCTTCAAATTCTCGAATATCCGCTGTCAATTCTTTAAATGCCGAACTCCAGGTAATTCTCCAGTGGAGCAAAGACAACTTAGTTGATTTCAATCCTTCTAAAACTCAGTCTTGTCTTATATCTCCTAAAAAGGATTCTTCTGCTCTGATGCTTATCTTCGGTGACACTCCGATTTCTAGGCAAAATGATCTCTCTCTTTTGGGGATTACCCTGACTTCTAATCTCTCTTGTCACAAGCACTTTATAAATATTGTTTCATCTGCATCTAAACAACCTGGTTTTCTCTTTCACTCTCAGCATTACTTTTCTTCCAAACAGCTGTTCACTCTGCACAAATCGCAAATCTGCCCTACCATGGAATATTGTTCTCATATCTGGGGCAGTGCCCTCAAAACCTCTTAGGCTTCTAGATTCCATTCAGAAGTGAGCAGTTAGGTTAATTAATGACTCCTCTCTAACAGTCTCTCCACTTGCTGTCTCACAGACATACTGTTTCTGCTGCATGCTTTTTCTACAGGTACTACCATGGGCACTGTTCTTCTGAATTGGCTTCTATTATTCCCACTCTCTCTTTCAAAACAGTCGGAACATGTGCCACCACCAGCCAACATCCATTTACTGTCCAACTTCAAAATCACAGAATCAACTTTTCATCTTCCTCGTTTATTCATTCAACTGCCGTTTTCTGGAACAACCTTCCTTCATACGTATTTCCTGAAAATGACAGTCTACAGAATTTTAAGTCTAATGTCAACAAATATCTTCTTTCGTCTTCTCAACCTGCAACTGAAGCATGGTACTAAGTACTATAGGTTATAATTCCTCTCGTGTTTGGGTTTTCAAAAAAAAAAAAAAAAAAAACCACCTTTAAGTATACCTTGCACTATTTACGAATTTGATCAATCAGTACAATAAGATGTCAACCGTGTATAAAAAAAATGACTACATTACTATGGCTCAGTTAAAGGAATTGAAGTCCAGAATGTACAATATTCATGCATTTTAGTCAGGTAAAATTGCATAAGACTAGATTTCCCATTCAGCCCATTGTTTTCTACAGAAACTGCATTCTCATATACATGAGAATGCAGTTTCTGTAGAAAACTTGGCTACACATGTATATGGTATTATAAAACCCTTTAGGATAAAAAACTATGATACGTTATTTAATAACCTTAAGAACTGTTGACTCGGCAATAAAGATTATTTATTCTCACTGGATGTTACTTTGTTATATACAAATGTAAATGTAGAATAAACATTAGATGTTCTTTGGGATATGTTAAATAATAACATATATGCAGGCGGGCCTCGATTAACGCAATTAATTCGTCCCATGAGTGCATTGAGCAAAATGGAAACGTGTTAATCGAATATAATAACCAATAGGAAAAATTATAATTGGTCCTTGACCTTCTGGAATGTCCATAAAGAATTTTAAAAATACCTTTTAAATAACTTTTTAACTGTATATAATGTAAAAGATAATGAAAATAATTATGGAATTAAATGTTTATTGCATAAAACAGCAGTTCTTAATCTGTGCGCCGCAGAATATTTTAAATTTTCGAGGGAAACACAGCGACACTCAACATCTGTCGAACACCGCGCGAACTACTAGCTCGAGGTAGTTCACAGTTTCAGCATTTCTTATTAAGTTGTTTGTACCTACTAAACGAAACTGTTAGGTATTTCTTTTGGTCTGGGTGCGGCTTGAAAAAATTACTGAGACATTAAAGGTGCCGTGAAGCGAGAAACTTTGGGAACCTCTGACATAAAATACACAATGAAGAAATTACTGTTGTGGAAATATTTGAACAGTGTTGACTTTCTCTTTTCATCAATCAATTTCCGATAACCGATAACAATCTTCTCTGGGCCCTGGCGAAATAAATATCGCAGAGAACATCAAACCTTTTGTTTGAGGTTCTATGCGATACGAAAGATTTCATCTAATTCTTTTACCGTTATCTCCTTCGCAGTAACATTTTCATCTGGCTCATTTAAAAATTGGAATTTTTAAATGCAAGTCTGCATTGACTTTATTAACAGGAGACAAACACGTCTTCTTCCGATGGTTGATGGAACACACCGAGGCGGGCAGCAGGCAAACGTTTGTTTATTGACCGTACGACTCGCAGTAAACTTAACGCGTGATTCAAATCTTTTTCAACTATCGCATAAAAAAAAAAGATCACGTTAACTGGAAATTTGCATCGTGTAAAGTGAAAAGTGGTATCATTTTTCAAATAGTGTTAACTCAATATCACGTTAATCGAACTCGCGTTATGTGAGGCCGAGCTGTGTGTATGTGTATATATATATATGTATATATATATATATACACACACACACACACACACACACTGATTAATTATACGAAGCTTCCTATTAAAGAAATTTTTCATTTAATTAAACTCTTAGTTGAAGCCAACTATATCACCTTTCAAGACAAAGTATACAAACAAATTTTTGGTTTGCCAATGTGCTTAAGTTTAAGCAGCTTAATATCGGAGGTCTATCTCTCAATGATTTGCTCATACATTTGAAACCTTTTCTACCCCGTATCACATACTATGGGAGGTATTTAGATGATGTTCTGGTTATTACTGATAGTAGCACTATCCAAGACATTTTTCATTCATTTAATGATATTCATCCTAGACTCAATTTTCATTGGAGAGGGAATATACCGATACTAAGTCATTAAATTTTCTAAATTTCATGCTTACTCAGGACTCGATTTTACATCTATCGTAAACCAACAAACACTGGTATGAGTTAGCAGCTATCATCCATTCTCATACAAAAGATCTATAATCTTTAATCAATTTCTCAATGCCTATAAATATTCAACGACAAAATCTGCTTAGGGCTCAGAAATACAGATATTAAGATATTAGGACAGAAAACTAATACAGATATTAGTTTTCTGTCCCATATGTTGAACATATGGGACAGAAAACAAGCAACTTAAACAGATTCTTTAAAGATACTGAATTTAAAATTGTGGCCACACCAATACGGAAATTACACACTATACTAAACAATCGCTCAGTCCTTTTCTCGTTCACAGCGCAAATAAATTACCTGGTATACAAGATTTCTTGTGGTGATTGCGAGTCATCTAATCAAGGATCCACACGGATTCCTCTGAATTTTTGTGTTAAACAACACACGGCCTCAGTTCGTGCTTCTCGTTCAGCAACGTTAGAATTAGCCTTTCATGCCGTTAATGAAAAACATACATCTTTATTTAACGAGGCCAAAATACTTGTCGAATGTAATTATATGAAACTTAATTGCAGAAACTGTCAAAATTAAATTACATGAGAATTCTGTTAATGGTTGCCGTCCATATCTAATCTCCGATTCGTGGGCTTTCACGCGCATGCTTGTTTGTTATTTGGTTTTTAGGAGCTTTAGGAACTAAGGCCATATTGCTCCGGGGATATGCGGTGGTCATTCCCTGACCTTTCCGCATCCTCCGTATTTGGTGGTCACAGGCTCCAACCCCGGTCTAATCAAGAAGCATGTGCTACGCACTGCTGCCCCTGCTCACCTGGCTATGGAGACGCCTTCACGCGCGCATGCGCAAAGACAAATAATCCCTATATAAGATTCATGCTCGCACACATATCCCGTAATTTTCATTCCTGTGATCATGACAGATGGTTGAAAAGTGTTGTAGCTTCAGGAAGGAAAATCGTTTTGCAAAACTGATGTTAAATTCTTTCAATTGCATTCAATTATTTTTAATTGTTTTCAATTTATTTTTTACTGTAATGTTATATTCATCTTAATTTCTGGAGAGTATCGTACGGAAGTGTTCGATGTATCATATTGAGGTAAACTTCTCTTATTCTTTTACAAATATTGAAATCAACCTAGAACATACTGAGCATTACAGCTCTGGTTTATATATTATCAAAGTATACTTATATATACCTAGATTTATAATATACTCGGCTTTCTTTATTGAAATCTAAAGATGTCACAAAATTATTCACTACAAGCAATTCCTTTGTGATGGCCTCACTAGTTAATCAGATTAGTCACATGATCTACCTTTAACAAATCTGTGCTGTGATTGCCTTACAGAGCTACTGCTATCAGGTGAAACTTAGAGGTCTGTAGATGACCAGTTCACCCTTTGAGCCACCATTATGAATAGGAGACATTTGCATATCTCCAATCAACAGAGGGCTTCCCCTGACTCTAAGGATACTCTCATTATTATGCCTAAAGATTTAACAACCTCTTCTGCAGCTTCTTTTAATATAATTGGATAGATTCCACCATCCTTAGATGCATGTTCACTTTTAGCTGTAGCAGTTTTTCTTAGATCTACCTTTCCATTATTATAAAATCATTTGAACTCCCAATCTGCATTAGACAGACTTCTGCACCTGTCTTTAAAAACTTAATGTGTGAATGTACATGCAAAATATTTATTCAATTTATCAGCAAGCTCTACAGGGTCATCAATAGCTATGCCATTTATATTATCCAACAGACCAATGTAATTCATCCCTTTACTTCTAGTGTTAACACAGCCAAAGAATTCCTTCCTACTTTTGTTTGCATTCTTAGCCAAAGACTTCTCATAATATGCCTTAGCTTGTGTAACCACTCAAGTAATTTGATTACAGACTAATTTAAACCTACTGTAGGAGCCTGTATTCCCTGAAAATCTGTAATCATCCCATGTATTTTGATTCTCTGCCACTAAGCTCATCAATTCATCTGGCATCTATTTTAGTCTAAACCATAAACAATATCTCTTAGTTGGCATAAAACACTTAGTGACCTCAATGATTAGCTCTCTGAACACTTTTCAGCAAACAGTAGTAGGTTCCACTGAAAAGGGTTTAAAAAATGTCTGAGCAAGCCATTGCAATAGCTGTTGCAAAACAAATTCCCTTTCTTTTACCCATGACAGTAGTTATTTCTTTGAATAAGTCTAAACCTAAGACCCTATAAGATCAATCACCCATAGGTTACTTTCTTTGAAGATTTTTAATACAGGAATCGTTGCTAATAACCAGATCAAGAATATTGCCTTTTCTTGTTGCCTCTCTAACATCCTGCATGTCAGGATATGTTCTGTTACTGTGTGAGCTGCCACTCTACAAGTTCCAATAGATATCTGGAGAGTTAAAAATTTTCCATGACACGACATTATGATTTGCTGGCCCACTCTATTTGTCTGAGAGGGATACAGATAAATGCTATGAAAGGTTTATTACATGTCGGACTGGAATACTGCAAAATGTACTTCTGTCAGGAAGTACAAACTGCTGCTTGGATACTTGAAGGCCACACAACAATATACGTGCTGGTTTGGTGCATCAAACTTCAGCATATCATCACAAAGCCTCTGTGACACTGTAATGGGCCAGATGGCTGTCAGCATACACTCGGAATGTATACAACTCTCAATCTTTCATGCTTACTTTTTTTGTGATCTAATCATAACGACTAACCTCACTGTTATTGTTATAAACCAATGAGCCAAAAAATTATTACCAGCAAGTCATTATGCAAATTGAAGCAATTGCAGGTGAACTACGGCACATGCGTGTGGCGGGACACTGTATAAAAAACACCTGATACTGAGCTCCATTAATGAGTGTTACTCTTGTTCTTCAGATGGGAAAGGCAGCGGACTTAAGCTAGTCTGACAAAGGCTAAATTGTAAAGGCCAGGCAACTGGGTCAGAGCATATCTGAAATGGCATAGCTGGTGGGGTGCTCATGGACAGTCGTGGTTAGTACCTACCAAAAGTGGTCTGAGGAGGGGGAACCCAAGAACCACTGGCGAGGTGTTGTACGACCACGGCTCATCGATGCTTGAGGTGAGCGAAGGTTCTCCGGGATGGCACGTGGCAACAGAAGGGCAACTGTGGCACAACTCGCTGGTAATTGGAATGCTGGTGATGGGAGTAGTGTCTCAACACACAGTACATCAAATAACCCTGTTGAAAATGGGACTGCGTAGCCACGGGCCGTTCTGAGTGCTCATGCTAACCACAGTTCACTGATGACAGCACCTACAATGGGCATGTGAACATTGAAACTGGATCTTGAGCGATTGGAAGGTCGTCTGGTCCGACGAATCACGTTTCCTGTTGCACCATGTGGACGGCCAGGTACGCGTGTGTTATTTACCTGGGGGAATTGTGATGGCACCTGGATGCACCGTGGGATGAAAAAAAAGAAGGTGGTGACGGTGTCATGCTTAGGGCGATGTTCTGCTGGGATACCCTGGATCCAGTCCATGTGCTGGGCACGCTGATGTCTATCACCTACCTAAACATCATTTCATGGTGTTTAGGTAGGTGATAGACCATTTCATGGTGCACCCTTTCATGGCAATGGTCTTCCCTTCTGGCGATGCCATCTTTCAGCAGGATAATGCGCCATGCCACACTGCCTGGATTGTTAGAGACTGGTTCGTGGAACACGAGGAAGGATTGATTGATGGGATTGATGTTGCAATACTTCCAGGTATTGCAACATCAATCCCATCGAGCATCTGTGGTTTGTGTTGGAACAGCAACTCTGATCTGCGGCGTCTCAACCACAGACCTTACAGGAGTTAAAGGATCTGCTGGTTGTGTGTTGGTACCAGATACCACAAGACATATTTAGAAAATCTTGTAGCATCCATGCCTCGTCGGGTACAAGCTGTTTTGGCTGCATGTGGAGGACCAACATCATATTAGGTAGGTGGTCATAATGTTTTGGCTCATCGGTGTATACAGCATAGCACACAAGCGAGTACAAAAAATAAATAAAAAATAAAAGTAGTTATTACGAGAAAAAGTGAAGGGCAAAATAACAGTAATGTGTTACAACTATGTGTGTCGGTACACTGAAGTCTCTGCTATAACTGTTGGTCTTGGCGCATTATAGCCTTAGTAGCTAATGCGCCAATAAAACCAAAACAAACAAACAAGCTATAACTGCAAAGTCTTTTCAGTACCTCCTTTGCTATAACTGCAAAAGAGATACTGAAAAGCAGTAAACTAGTGTGCAATTTTCTTTATTAAAGCTTTGTATGTGTTACGAAATTTATTATATCAACAAAATTCAAGGTAAAGTTTGATTTGAAAGATATTTGCTATATTTTAATCCTTTAAAGGATGGCAACCAATATACTGATAGGTATGCAAAAATACTGCACTGCTCATATAACTATCTAAACTAAAGTCTAATCTAAGCTCACATATACTGATCCTAGATATTAAACTAGTGGAAATAGAGGTGAGCTGTAATTAATATTATGGACATAAAACATCCCTGCTGGTTCCAAATATTTTTCTAAATGTATGCCCATCTATTACGTACTAAAAATCAAAAAATGGTGCCTATGTTATGGTAAACAAAACCTAGGCCAAATATAAATTTCCCTAATGACAAAGGAATGACCTTTCAATAAAGTTAGGCAGCAGCAGCAAGCATGTTAATTCAGAAATTCTATAAACTAACCCACCCTCAACTAGAAACAAATAAAAATGTCTGAGGGCTGTTCAATAAAGAATGATCATAACTTTCCTTGAACAACCATACTGCTTGCTATTTCTGGCTGAGCTGCAGAATTTAAGACCAAACCGAGCTGCTTCACATAGCAACTGCACAGTTGACTTGTGTACAGCATGGCCTTGGCAGTCAGTCAAGTTTATGCTTGTTCAGTTTCACCCATGTAATAATTGATGTGACATGCGGGGAACAGTATACTGCCTCCAATTTTGTTTGAGTCTCAAGAAAACATCAGCTGAAGCATATGAAATGTTAAAAGAGGCTTAGGGTGAATCGACACTTCCATTTAGCGTCGCTCACAGTGGTTTAGAATGTTTAAAGATGGATGTGATTCAATCAAAAAATCAGCAGTCCTGGAGCTCCAACCACTGCTGTCACTACAGAAATCATAAACACTGCTTTTGTAATTATGGGAGAAGATCATCAAATAACAGTAATGCAACTGGCAGAGATGTTGAGGATATCAGTAGGAAGCATGCACCACATTCTTCATGACCATTTGCATGTGACACATTTGTGCATACTGGGTTCCAAGACTAGTCACACCTGAGAAACCACAAATTAAGATGGGGGTCTGTCAGGCGCTTCAAGGAATGGTTACTGAAGATGGTGAGATTCTGAACAAGGTGGTTACAGCAGATGAGACATGGCTTCATCATAACCCAGAGAGTAAGCAACAAAGCTGTTTCGAAGTCTACATCATAGTCAACACTGAAAAAAGTAAAAGTTGTGACTTCTGCAGGAACAGGTATGGTAATCTCTTTTTATTGACATTCAAGGAATAGTTTACCAGCATGCCATGTCACATCATACGAGTGTTACAGAACTGTACTGCATGCTTTGGGAGATCACATTCATAGCAAAAGATAGCAACTGCATGTAGGTGGGTGGATGCTGCATTGTGACAATGTGAGATCTCAGACTGCTCATGTAAAAGAGTACTTAACCAGCATTGTGTCAAATGTGTTCCTCATCTGCCCTACAACCCTGACCTTGCACCCTGTGATTTTTTTTATTTCAAAAGTTAAAGGAGTTGCAAGTAAAATGTTTCCAGTCATCAGAAGTTGTAAAGACATAGGAGGTGATTCTCAAGCGCATTTCAAAAAATGGCTTCCACCGTGGTTTTGAAGAATGTAGAAATGGAATAAGTGCATTTCACCAAGTGGGGATACTTTGAAAAGGACAATCAAAAATATGGATGATTAAATAAAGGCATGCTGTGAGGAACAAAAAAAAAAAAAAAAAAATCATTCTTTATTGAACAGCCCTTGTATACGTCAAAGTCATGTACCTAAGGATTTCAGATTCTTTTCTTCTGTAATTTTAGCTTCATCTAAAAGCTCTTCTTGAGTAAGAAATTTATACTGTGCTCCACTCTTCCTGTGCTGGCTAGATTTTCTCCGTAACTCTTCTTGTTCTTTCCATCGTTGTTCTGTTTCTTCAGATTTTTGTTTAGTAGATTCACGTACTTCTTTCTTTTCTAAGAAAAGAAATGAGTAAATTAAAATCTGAGACTATATTAAAATCTAAATATATAAGTTTAAAAAAACCAATTCTACACTACTTATATTGCATTATAGTCAGATAAAATTTTTTATGATGACATTGACACATTTATTATAAAAACAATTTGCCTCATTTTACTTACTGCATAAATTAAAACAAACAACAATCCACGATATGTCTTTTAAATATCTAAATCCAAAATTATTACTGTAATAAATCCATAATTTGTTTTCTCTCAGAATGCAAAATTTAAATGGAAGTTACAGTGTGCTCAGTATAGCTTTTTAACCAGTCAACATTTTCCACTGAATACTTAAGAAATATTGCAGATAGAAAGTCCTAATTCATCCAAATTGCTAGGTTTGCTGGAACACACTTTTGTTTAGAATACAAGAAAAGAAATCACACAGCATGAAATCAGGATATCTAGATAATAAAGCCTACTATTTTTATTAATTAACTTTCCAGCATGTGTGACAGCATATAAAGAAATTTTATATGCTGTAAAAAGATTTTAAATTATAATATTTCTTAGTGTAATGTCAATATGAATGTAGGTACTTCTTCAGTATGATTTTGGCCTTTGATCTACATCACTGACTGGGACAGTTGTTGTTGTTATTTGGTTTTTAGGAACATTAGCAACTAAGGCCATATTGCTCTGGGGATATACGGTGGTCATAGACTCGAACCCCGGTCTAATCAAGAAGCGTGTGCTATGCACTACTGCTCCAGGCGCCTCCGTAGCCAGGTGGGCAGGAGCAGCAGTGTGTAGCACATGCTTCTTGATTAGACCGGGGTTCGAGCCCGTGACCACCAAATACGGAGAATGCGGAAAGGTCAGGAAATGACCACCGCATATCCATGGAGCAATATGGCCTTGGTTACTAATGCTCCTAAAACCCAAATAACAAACAAACAAACTACTGCTCCAGCCCACCTGGCTACGGAGGCACCTGACTGTGACAGAATTAGATAATTACGGTCATAAAAAAAAAAAAAAAACCGTTTTGAGCATATAAAGTATATCATGTAATCCACTTTATGGTAAAAGAAACTTCAATGTATGTAGTAGTAGTAGTGGCATGTGATGCAAGAAAGCAAATGTATGAGCTTATGCAGCATCAGCCAAAAAAAAAAAAAAAAAAAATCACACCATTCCCTCCAAATGCCTGTCCAGTTCCTCCTTAAATTTATTCAACCTATCAACTTCCACAACGACAGATGGAAGTTTGTTCCAGCAATTAACCACCCGCTGGCTAAAGGAAAATTTCCGCACATCTATTCTACACCTGTCTTTTCTTAATTTGAATTTATGCCCCCTTAGATTCGTAATCTGAACAAGTGGAAGGATCCCATCAGAATTCAGCGTGCTGAAGCCATTCAAGGCCTTATATACCTCAATCAGATCACTGCGCAGGTGCCTAGTCTCCAGCCACTGCAATTTGCAGAACTTAAGCCTCTCTTGGTAAGAGGATCCCTTCATTCCCCTCACCAATCTTGTTGCCCTTCTCTGTACACACTCAAGTAAATCTACATCCTTCCTAAAATGAGGCCTCCAGACCTGTACGCAGTACTCAAGGCATGGCCTGACCATTGCCTTATACAGAGGGATAATCACCTCCTTTTCCCTGCTAGCAAAATTCCTATATATCATTGACAAAACCCCATGACCTGCCCTGGCAGCCTGTCTGCATTGCTCAGAAAACTTCATATCTGCCTGCACAATTACTCCCAGGTCTTTTTCATTTTCTACCACCTTAAGTGTAGTACCACACAGTTGGTACGTTTCTCTGGGGTTACTTCTACCCATATGTAGTACTTTGCATTTGTCAAGGTTAAACTTCAGTTGCCACTTCTTAGCCCATCTGCCCATGTAAGATGTCTCTGATTGAAAAATTTTTGAGAACGCAATTCCTGAGTTTGCCACTACCCCTAGTGGCAAACTCGGGAATCTATATTTAACTATTTTATCAAATTACTGGTGTTATTCAAGTTCAGCATGAAGTAGGAAAAAAAAAATAGTGTGCAGGGACTGGGCAACATATTCTAGGACTCTTGGATAAGGTTGGTGGGCTCTACTTTTTGAAATTAATACTAATTATGATTTAACCATTTAACAAATGTTCAGATGAATATAAAAATGTGTAACATTTTGTTAGCATAATAGCAGCACAATGAGCTGCTATTTTCAAAGATAGTTCCATTAAAAACAAATGGAACTATCTTTGAAAATAGATCATATAACTAGGAATTATTAGCCATGCCCGGATGGAACTTACTGTGCAACCTAGCACTGAAGTTATAAATGAAGAGAGATTACTTTTCACTTTGCCCTTGCACATTTCTATAAAGTTGCCAACAGGATTTCAAAATTAAAGCAGCACTAATAGTTTCCAATAACAGAGAAATTATTAGCATTAGCAGTAGAGGAACATGATGCAAGAAAGCAAGCGTATACAACATAAGCATCACACAAAAAATAAACCCCCTCCCCATTTCACCCATTCATTAACTCAAAATGTTTGTCTAGTTCTGCCCTGAATTCATTTAAGATGTCAACTTTCACAATGACGGATGGAAGTTTGTTCCAACAAACAACCACCCACTGGCTAAAGGAAAATTTCCGCACGTCTATTCTAGAATTGACTTTCCTCAATTCGAATTTATGTCTCCTCAGGCGATTAATCTGAGCATGAGGAAGTAACCCATCAGCATTGAGCCCAAGCCATTCAAGCCTTATATACCTCAATCAGCTCAACTCGCAGGTGCCTAGTGTCCAGACACTGAAATTTGCAGATTTTAAGCCTTTCTTTGAGCACCCCTTTGTGCCCCCTCACCAGTCTTGTTGCCCTTCTCTGTACTCTTTCTAGCAATGCTACATCTTTCCTAAAATGAGGCTTCCAGACCTGTACACAGGAATCAAAGTGTGGCCTGACCATTGCCTTATATTGTGATTATACAAGGTGATAATCATCTCCTTATTCTTAACAGCAAAATTCCTGTATATCATTGAAAAGACACCACGAGTTAGTTAGTTAGTTATTAGGAGCATTAGCAACTAAGGCCATATTGCTCCGGGATATGCGTTGGTCATTCCCTGACCTTTCCGCATCCTCTGTATTTGGTGGTGACGGGCTCAAACCCCAGTCTAATCAAGAAGCATGTGCTACGCACTGCTGCTCCTTCCCACCTGGCTACGGAGGCGCCTAAAAAAAAAAAAAAAAAAAAAGGACACCATGAGCAACTTTTACAAAATGTCTGCACTGCTCAGAAAACTTCACATCTGACTGCACAATTATCTCCAGGTCTTTTTCATTCTCCACTATCCTAAGTGTAGCACCACACAGTTGATACGTTACTCTGGGATTTCTGCTACCCATATACAGTACATTACATTTGTCAATGTTAAACTTCATTTGCCACCTCTCAGCCTATCTGCTCAACTCTAGATCAAGTTGCAGTAATGTACTGACATTAGTGTCATTAACAATGCTACCAACCTTCATATTATTTGCAAACTTGTACATTAAGCTTGATATACCTCCATCAATATCATTAATAAATACAAAAAAACAACGATGGGCCCAACACCAAACCTTAGGGCAAGACAATAATAACATTAGTCCATGAAGAGCAGTGTCCATTGATTACTACTCTGTCTTCTCCCATTCAACCATCCTTTTATCCATAGCAGCAATTTGCCCTTAACGCCATACTGCACCAATTTGTACAGTAGTCTTATGTGTGCAATAGTATCAAAAGCTTTCCTAAAGGCATTTACAAAATACATTATTCATGCATTAAGACTTTGCAGATAAAGAAACCACTGGGTGACAGTGATCACAATGTACTGATGTGGGAATTACTTAAAGATGTAACTACCATCAAGGTTAAAGGGAACGGCTTTTGCTTTAGTAAAGGTGACTACAGAGGTCTCAGATAGTTTTTAAATTCTGTACAGTGGGATCAACTGATGATGTTACACCAACGTTGAATTCTAAATGGGAAGCCTTCAGGGACTTCATTTTGGAGACTACTAGGCTTTTCATTCCAACTAAGAAATACTGTTCAAGGTTTCGGCCTAAATGGATGTCAGATGAATTAATGAGGCTCATGGTAGAGAAGAAGAATGTATGGGATGCATATAAAGTATCAGGTGACACAGAAGCTATGGCAGGTATAAACTAGTCTGTAATCAAGTCACAAAGTAGGTTAGGCAGGTGAAGGCAGATTATGAAAAATCTTTGGCAAAGGATGCAAAGAAAAACAGCAAAGAGTTCTTTACTTATGTAAACTCTAGAAGGAAAGTAACTACAGACCTGTTAGTTTAACTAGTGTTCCGGGGAAAATAATGGAATCACTGGTGAAAGAAGCATTGCAGGATCATCTAGACAAGACTGCAGTAATAGTTGAAACACAGCATGGGTTTGTTAAAGGGATGAACCAGATTGGACCACTTAACATAAATGGGTTGACTATTGATGATCATGCTCAGGCAGCTGATAAACTGAATGAATATTTTGCATCTACAATTACACGAGGAGTTATTCAATGAGGAGAGTGCCAGAAGTTTATCAAATGCTAACAGGGAGCTAAGTGATTTTGTAATAACTGAGAGCAAAGTGGAGGAGAAGTTGTTGAAGTTGAACATAAGGAAGGCACCTGGGGTGAACGGGATCTATCCAGTTATATTAAAGGAGGCAGAAAGGAAGTAAGCAAACCCTTAGCCATAATTATGAGTGCTTCCCTGGACTCAGGGGAGATCCCCATGGACGGGAGGTGTGCAAATGTATCACCAATTTAAAAAGGGGGGTTCAAAAGGTGACAAGTAACTACAGACCTGTTAGTTTAACTAGTGTTCCGGGGAAAATAATGGAATCACTGGTGAAAGAAGCATTGCAGAATCATCTAGACAAGACTGCAGTAATAGTTGAGACACAGCATGGGTTTGTTAAAGGGAGGTCTTGTCTGACCAATTCGATTGGATACTATGATGTGGTCACAAAGGAACTAAATGCCAAAAATAATTTAGATATCATATACTTGGATTTCAGGAAAGCTTTTGATATAGAGTAAAAAAAATATGTGGAGGTCCTTTTGAAACTGTTTCACATGGAAGACTGCTGTACAAAATGGAGAGGTATGGCATTAAGGGTAAGCTGCTACAATGGATAAAGTGATTGTTGAGTGGAAGACGACAGAGTGTGGTAAATCAATGGACACTGCTCCTCGTGGACAAATGTTATTAGTGGAGTTCCCCAGGGTTCGGTGTTGGGCCCATTGTTGTTTTGTATATTTATTAATGATATTGATAAAGGTATATCAGGTTTAATGTCCAAGTTTGGAGATGATACAAAGGTTGGAGGGTTGTTAACGACAGTAAAGACCGTATACTACTCCAACTGGATCTAGATAAGTTGGGAAAATGGGCTGAGAAGTGGCAACTGAAGTTTAACATTGACAAATGCAAAGTACTGCGTATGTGTAGCAGTAACCGAAGAGAAACGTATCAATTGAAACCGAAGAGAAACGTAAGCCAAAGAGAAATGTATCAATAATACAATTCCAGTATTATTGGTACTACACTCAGGGAAATGGAAAAGACCTAGGGGTAATTGTGCAGTCAAATATGAAGTTCGCTGAGCAGTGCAGACAGGCGGCCAGGGTCATAGAGTCTTGTCAATGATATATAGGAATTTTGCTAGCAGAGACAGGGAAGTGATTATCCCATTATACAAGGCAATGGTCAGGTCACACCTAGAGTACTGTGTGTACAGGTCTGGAGACCTCATTTTAGGAAGGATGTAGAGTTGCTAGAACGAGTACAGAGAAGGGCAACGAGATTGGTGAGGAGAACAAAGGGGTGCTCTTACCAAGAAAGGCTTAAGTTCTGCAAAGTGCAGCGCGTGGAGAGTAGGCACCTGCGAGGTGATCTGATTGAGTTGTATAAGGTCTTGAACAGGTTGAGCAAGCTGAATGCAGATGGGATTCTTCCTCTTGCTCAGACTAAGAACCTGAGGAGGCACAGTTTCAAATTGAGGAAAGATAGTTGTAGAACAGATGTGCGGAAATTTGCCTTTAGCCAGCGGGTCGTTGATTGGTGGAACAAGCTTCCATCTTTTGTTGTGGAAGCTAATAGCCTAAATAAATTTAAGGGTGAGCTGGACAGGCACTTGGAATGAATGGAGGGGTGAAATCAGAGCATTTTTTTTTTGGCTGATGCTGCATAAGTTTGCTTTCTTGCATCGTATGCCTCTATTGATGCTAATGCTAATAACAAATTAAGCCAACATTTACAGAAAACTTAAATTACTGTATTTCAATGATTAAAAAAATGATAATAAACTTCTATAAATTCTGCCTGTGTAAATAAGAAATAACAGGAAATCATTCAAATCTTTCTTTTCCAAATTTTTTCGATGAATTTGGTAAATGAAAATTCACTGGGATTAGCTAATTTACTGTTCATGGCCACAAACTCTATCAGAATTTCTCTTATTTCCTGTGATAACACCCACATAGGCAAGTGGCAAACTCTGAAAAGTTTTTGATGGTGAAAAACAAGCAATTTTTGGTAAAATACAGTGTTACACTATATGGCAAACTGTACTTGGATGGAGATGATGGAGGAATGTAAACAACATAAACAGGCAAAAAAGAAGCACAAACAAGACTAAAGGCACTGTTAAGATACAAAAGGAAACAACTACCAATCCCCCAATCAGTGGGCCATCAGGATTAAATATTTTCCAATTGGACCTGTCAGCCAATGCAATACTACAACTAGGTTAAAGTACCTTGTTTTATTTATGGTAAGATTTATTTATTTTAACTGAAGATAAAGTCACTGAGCTGTACCATAAGGCCTTTAATCACAGACTCATTAAAATGCCATCTGCATGTCAGGCAAAAAGCATTAAATCTGATGTGATTGCAGAAGTTAAGATTGTGCTTTCAATAGAAGGAACAATGTCTGGGAGGGGGGGTGTGGGCTAAGACTAATCCCACAGAAAGTCAAATCTTTTGATAAATGATAATTATGTGTAAAACATGTTTCTAGTAATAGAAAAGTAAGATTTACAATATTACTTGGAGTGGGTTTTTTTTTTTTTTTTGTTTTTAAGTGTCTAACTTCAAGAAGACAAGAGTGTCATCTGTTTCTAATTATTTTTCTTGTAATCTTGAAAAAAATATCGCAAGTTGGAAACATGAAATGGATAAGATGTGGTAAAAGGAGCAATAATAGCAATTAAAATTGAAGATAAATATGAAAACACGAAGTTGCAATAGGAGACAATGAGGTATTACCATATTTCTGATTATACTTACCCTACACAAATTCGATCATACACGATTTATAAATAGGGGAACGATATCGTATATAACACGAACCGAATTCGCTTATGCACAATTCGCCTTTGTGTTTACAAGAAATGGCAATCCAATGCGGAATTATCCCAACTGAACGCAACATAATAGGAGAAGAGAAGATTCTGAAAATGTATTTTTGTTTTTTATATCAGTGAAGGGGAAACACATTTCACCATAATAACGTAAAAACCGACACAATTCCAGTTTTATTGCAAATGCAATTAGATACCAGTTTATAACAGATTCCACCAGCAGAAACGCAACTGAAAATTGTTTTTATTGTTTTATGATAGTGACCTCCAGAAATGAGCTTTAGTAAAATGTGAGCTAGTGAGGTGTTAATGGTGTGTCTCTGCCTTTATGGTGTTGTTTATTCAGTTGCTACATGTGCCAGCTTTGTTTATGTGTATCAAGTGTGCCTCCTCATTTTGTGATTGTGCTTTATTCCCTAAAAATGAGTAAAATATTTGAAAGGTGTGAAAATGAAGCGTACTGGTGAAGACACTACAGATTCAGAGAGAAAAAGAAAAGCAATTTGGATAGACAGAGGTGGACTGGGTCAAAAATTATTACAGGGGAAAATTTGCAGCGGCCTCATACTAGCGTTTATGGCCAAAATCACACCGGCCCACCTCTTCTTCTGGCCTCCAAGCCCACCGGGGTTTCCCCGGTAAGGCTTATGGCCATTCTGCCTCTGTCCATAGAGAAAAAAAATATGAAATCCTGAAATGCCTTGAGCAAAATGAAATCACATGTGATATTGCACATGCAACAGGCCTAAATGAGGCAATGCCAAGAATTAGAAAGAATGTACAGAAAATAAAAACAACTTTCATAGCAGGAACAACTCAAAGTGTAATAAAATCCATTAGACCAAGACACAAAGAATTGGAAGAGATGGAACGACTCATCTGCTTGGATAGAAAATCAAACAAAGAACAAGTTTGCTTACGATAAAAGCAAAAGCATTAGCAATATTTTATTATGTAATAGTCATAATAAAATACGTAAGTATTTTATTACAATTATTTATTGTGTTTTGTAATGTTTTGCTTACAAGTGTGTGTTCAATATTGGGTGGTCGGCAACTAACCTTATTTTTCCCATAGGGCCTGTTATTTGTATTTGCACGATTTTGCATTGTACAAGGGTTTCTAGGAACACAACTATCGTGCTATAAGAGGACTGACTGTACTAATAACTCCATTAACTTTGAGTTAAGTGCCCAAAAATTTGAAATTCTTCTGTATGTGCAAAAACATGAAAAATCAGCAAAAAATAATTAAAAATTGTTAATTTTTTTGATGCCACAATTATTTTCAGTCTTCTCTGAACACAATTGTTAAAATTCCATGTTCTATACTAAAAACATATTTTTCATTAATTTTTGACAGTGTCTAACATTAGTTGGGGTGATGAGTGGCTTGTGGACAGCTTCACAACTGTGGTAACCCATAGCGCAGTGTCAAATTATTGGTGCCGAAGTGTCTCAATCATCTCACCGAGGCCTATCTCTCCCTGTGTGTGTGTGTGTGTGTGTGTGTGTGTGTGTGTGTGTGTGTGTGTGTGTGTGTGTGCGTGCGCGCGCGCGCTATAATTACATCAACCTGCATTCGAGCAGATGATTTTTTGCAGTTCTCCCCTGTTCCATCAGCTTCAGAAGTTTTCTCAGTCATTTTGTTACAATTTCTGCACCAATCATCAACCTAAGGAAATGAAAATGTCACGATAAAGACCAACTGCTTATGGGAACCCTATTATCATTCTGCGCTGGAAGCCCATCATCTTCTTCAATTGTAACATCTTGCATTCACAATCGTGCTACTATCTCCTTGAAGACCTACGGGCATATTTATAGCAGTGTCTGACATGTGGTGCTTGGGTAGGATATGACTAACTATTAACGAAGGTATATTTATTGCAGAACAGTATTCATTCTAACCAATCTTATACCCATATAGGTTAAACTATAGGTTTAACCTATATGGGTATAAGATCCTAATATGTTCCAAATGGCAAAAAAGCTAATCAGTTTATATGTTGTCAATAAATATTGAAAAAAATAAGCTTGGCAATAACATATATTATAGGGAATTTCTTAAAACTGCTAGCAAACTCATATTGTCCTATACACAAACACCAAAAACATATAACATACGAGTCACAGTTCAAAAGTATCCAGATTATGCTTGCTGTTCAAAGATAAGATGACAGAATGCAATGTGATAAAGCATGATATGTTGAGGCTTGTCTTATCCTTACCTCCATGTAGTCTGTTAAAACAGTCGCTTAGAGCAGTCTGTTATTATCAGCTAATAATGAAAATGTTTGTGTTAAATTTTGCTTTAAAATCAATGTCATTTTCAAATTATTTAAATAAGCATTTTTGATATTTTACCATACTCTTGATTAATTAATGTATTAAACTGTGTTTTACAAAGATATTAAATAGGCATAGTAGTGTACGTTAGCTAATTTTTTAAATTTAACTAGTGAATTTTGTAAGTTACGACTCACTGCTCATAATGATATTGTATTGGTGTTTTTGGCACGAATATTGTAGAATGTAACCAGAAGTGCAGAGGAATAGTAGGGTTTTAATTGTGATAAATAAGCTTGAAGGTTTTAATACCTTGTTGGGCATATATCTTTTGTATTTAGCTAAGGATATAACTAATTTAACAGTGTGATCATTATGGTATAGCATAACTTGATAGCGTACATCTCGAACTTGATAGTGTAATACATATTATTGCATATAGCTTAGTGTAGTATTGTCAATTAAATTTAAACGGAAATCATGCTCCAAACTAGAGCAGCAAAGCAACAAGCAAAAGGTAGCAGGAGTGCTGTGGCTCAGGGTAGAACTGAAGGGGGCCATTCTCCAATGCATCACAGCCTAAAAAAAAAAAAAGAGCAACTTGTGAAGTGTTTGCAGAGCTTTCTGGAACAGGACATGATCTAACCAAGGAAGATGTCTTTGTGTGCTAGGTGCAGAGAGTGTCAAGAAATTAGGTGCCAACTCGGCATTCTGATGAGCAGTTTTGAGAGTTTAAAGAGTAGGATAGATGCCCTCAAAGGAACTGAAATTGAGGCCCATAAAACTCTCAGCTGGCCAACTCAACACCAGAGCTCATTCTTGTGCGTCAAGCAACCCAGCAACAACCTTCAGGGCAGAATGCGCTGGCCCACAGGAGCTAGTTATTGTCGGTGAATCCAGTGTTCTCCCGAAAGGAAATATATTGTACAAAAAGGACAGGTAGAATAGAACCAGGGTATGTCTGCCAGGGGCAAAAGTTGATGATGTTATAGAGCAGATATCTTTTAAGGGCACAAAGCGTGATACTGTTGTACACATTGGCACTAATGACATTAAGAGTGGGAGATCTGCAGACTTACTTAACAAGTACAGATCAAAGATGCAAGTTAGGGTTAAATTTGAAAGTGTCTGCAATTCGGCCCAGATGCGACAGGAGAGAATATACGATGAGAGCCTTGTCAACCAATTCGGCCCTGAAACGATTGTGCAAGGCTCAAGTGGTAAATTTTTCTCAGGGTGGTCAGTGCTTGTTAGCAGGAGAGTGTTTCTACAGCATCCCTGTAGTGTATGCTATCTGCATACACTTAAATATTTAAGTGTAAGTCTAAGGAAGTGCATCCATATTTAAGTGTATGCCATCTGCATACACTTAAATAGAAAGGGTGCAAGAATATTTGGTGATGCAATCGAGGCAGTGTTAAGTGGGTCAGAAAATGGCTAGCTTGGGGGGGGGGATTCACAGACTAATAGATTAACAGTAGCCGCAGGCAGAGGTGAAAGTGATTCTTGCACTGCTTCTATTGGAATGAGCAACAGCTCGGGAACCAAGGTGCTGGGAATTTCCAGGACTGCTGGGAATCATCACGGAACAAGTAAATACATGGACTATGTTAGGATAACTAAGAGTGCATTTATACTTGTTTGTACACCAATGCTGGGATTTTAATAAATAAATTTGATGAATTTGAGGTGCTGGTCAGGACATCAGAGGCAAATATCGTTGGGATATCAGAAAAGTGATGTCACACATATATAAGGAATGTAGAATTGGAATTTGGGGAGTACGATGTGTACAGAAAGGATAGTTTTGGTTTTTACGTTGCATGAGCAACTAAGGCTATAATGTGCCAAATCCACAGAAAGGATAGAAAGGGATAGGAAGGGAAGAAGGGTTATGCTGTTAGTTAATAATCACAAAATCTAAGGAAGTGCATCCAGTTGACATTGGTGGAAAGTGCAATGTTCAGTCAGTTTAGAGTGACAAACACTGGGAGACCAAAATTGAGAGCAGGAGTGTGTTATAGGCCTAATGACTCTGATGAATACAACGAACAACTGTACAGAGAAATAGAGTGGGTCAGTAAATCACATTGTCTTATAATGGGGGCTTTTAACTTCCCAGATATTGACTGGAATTTGTGAGTTGGTCACTCGCACACTAGCAAGGCTTTTGTGGATTTCTTGATGATTGTTTTCTACAGTGGAATGTTTAAGAGGGAATTAGAGGGTGTAATACTCTTGATCTCATTATCAGCAGTGATTCTTCATGCATTAAGATTTTGCAGATAAAGAAACCACAAGGTGGCAGTGATCACAGTGTGCTGATGTGGCATTCACTTAAAGATGTAACTAACATCAGAGGAAAGGGAAGGGTTTTTGATTTTGCAAAGGTGACTACAATGGTCTCAGCTAGTTCTTAAATTCTATACAGTGGGACCAACTGATGATGTTATCAACAGCAAATTCTAAATGGGAAGCAATCAAGGAAGTAATCTTGATAGCTACCAGGCTTACCAACTAAGAAATACTGTTCGAGGTTTAGTCCTTGGATGGCAGATGAACTAATGAGATTCGTGGCAGAGAAGAAAAATGCATGGGATACATATAAATTATCAGGTGATTCAGAAGACTATAGTAGAAGGCAAAGGATAAAAAGAAAAACAGCAAAGAGTTCTTTACTTACATAAACACTAGAAGGAATGGGATGAATCAGGTTGGTTCATCAATAGTTCGATTGTTCATGATCCTGCTGAGGTAGCTGACAAACTCAATGAGTATTTCGCATCTACATTCACACACAAGGAAATAATGGAGGGAAGTAGTGGCAAGAAGCTTATCAAACTCTAGCAGGGAGCTAAATGATTTTGTAATAACTGAGAGCAAAGTGGAGGAGAAATTGTTGAAGTTGAACATAAGAAAGGCACTGGGATGGATGGGATCTATCCAGTTGTATTAAAGGCAGCAGCAAAGGAAGTAAGCAAACCCCTAGCCATAATTATGAAAGCTTCCCTGAACTCGGGGAGGTTCCGATGGACTGGAGATGCGCAAATGTGTTCCCCAATCGACAAACAGGGAATCAAAGGGTGACACAAGTAATTACAGACCTGTTAGTTAGACTTTGGTACCAGGGAAAATAATGGAGTCACTGGTTAAACAAGCATTGCAGGATCAAATAGACAAAACTACAGCTAAAGTTCAGACTCAGCATGGTTTTGTTGAAGGGGAAGTTTTATCTGACAAATTTGATTGGATACTATGATGTGGTCATAAAGGAACTGGACGCAAAAAATAATTTTGATATCATATACTTGGATTTTAGGAAAGATTTAGATACTGTTGCATAGGAAAGTCTACTCTAAAAATTCAAGGAGTACGAGTGGGAGAAGACAGAGTGGTAATTAATGGACACTGCTATACGTGGACTAATGTTATTAGTGGAGTCCTCCAGGACTTAGTGTTGGGCCCCTTGTTTTCTGTATTTATCAATGATATTGATGAAGGTATATCAGGGTTAATGTCTAATTTTGCTGACAATACAAAGGTTGGTAGGGTTGTAAATGACAGTACACTACTGCAACAGGATCTAGAAAAGGGCACAAAGGCTGAGGAGTGGCAACTGAAGTTTAACATTGACAAATATAAAATACTGCATATGGGTAGCAGTTTCCTCAGAGAATTGTACCAACTGTGTGATACTACATTCAGGGTACTAGAGAATGAAAAGGCACCTGGGAATTTTTTTTTTTTTTTTTTTTTTTTTTTTGATTTGGTAGTTGTTGGCGCATCGGCTGCTGTGGCCATATTGCACCTCCCAAGGTTTTTGCAGTACTTTGATCCAAGCCCGAGGCGGGAATCGAACCCGCGACCTTTGGGTTGCCGGGCAGGTACTTTACCCACTCGGCTAGCCCGGTCAGCTCCACCTGGGAATAACTGTGCAGTCGGATATGAAGTTTTCTGACCAGTGCAAACAGGCTGCACAAGTAGCTGCTGATTGTTTCTTGCAATGATATACTGGAATTTTTCTAGCAGAGATAAGGTGATTATTCACCTGTATAAGGCAATGGTCAGGCCACACCTTGAGTACTGCATACAGGTCTGGAGGCCTCATTTTAGGAAGGATGTAGAGCTGCTGGATCGAGTACAGAGAAGGGCAACGAGATTGATGAATGGAACAAAGAGTTGCTGTTACCAAGAAAGGCTTAAGTTCTGCAAATTGCAGCATCTGGAGACTAGGCACCTGCAAGGCCTTGAATTGCTTGAGCAAGCTCAATGCTGGTGGGATTGTTTCCCACCAGCATCAGATTACGCACCTAATGTGACATAAATTCAAATTGAGGAAAGACAATTGTCAAATAAATGTGCTGAAAGTTGCCTTTAGCCAGCAAGTGGTTGCTAGTTGGAACAAACTTTCATCTGTTGTAGTGGAGGTCAACAACTTAAATAACTTCAAGGCAGAACTAGACAAGCATTTGGGGAAAATGGATGGGTGAAATGGGAAGGGTTTTTCCCTTTTTTGTGGCTGATGCTAATATTTAAAATGATAATTTAAAGGAGTTAAAATTATTTTTTGATATTTTAATATATTTCTTACTATAATTAATGAAATCAATATAAAGGCTTAAGTTCTGCAAATTGCAGTGCCCGGATAGCAGGCACATGCGAGGTAATCTGATTGATGTGTATAAGGCCTTGAATGGGTTGAGCAAGCTGAATGCTGATGGGATTCTTCCTCTTGCTCAGATTAAGAACCTGAGGGGGCATAGATTCAAATCGAGGAAAGACAGTTGTAAAATAGATGTGCAAAAATTTGCCTTTAGCCAGCAGGTAGTTGATTTGTGGAACAGACTTCCATCTTTTGTTGTGGAAGCTGATAGCCTAAATAAATTTAAGGCTGAACTGGACAGGATTTGGAACGAATGGAGGGTGAAATGGGAGGATTTTTTTTTGGCTAATGTTGCATAAGCTTGCTTTCTTGCATCATGTATATATTCTGTGCATAAAAATTTATATACAGTTCCTTTGTATTCTTAGTACGGTAAACCCTTGCTATTCGCGGTATCTGTATTTGCGTATTCACGGTCGCTGATTTAATATAAAATAAAACCTAAAAAAATTTGAATTTTAAAGCACCGCGAACATTTTCCACAATAAAAAAACATGGGGGTGGCTAAAATTATCTTTCCCAGCCAAAACAGCACTCTGTGGGTGGGGGGAGAGGGGTGACAAAATCGCGAGCGTGGATGTTTCTCGCTAATCCTTGTTCAGTATGTGTTATGCGCTTGCCATGGAAGGTTTTGTCATTAATTGTTTTTAATTTATATGCTTATAAATTGAATAAATTTATCAATTTATAAATTGATATGCTTACAAAAGTGATAAATCTACCGTTTTGCAGTGTGAAACAGACTTTTTCGAGTGTGTTAACGGAAGAAAGTGACTTTATTTGGACAAGTTCTTTCTAACCCGTACAAAAATATGGCTACGAATAACAAGGGAATGTGAATGTGAAAATATCACAGAAGGTGATGACATTAGCGAATAAAATTGAGTTATTAGACAAAATTTCTAATGGTGAAAGTGTCTTCTCAGTGGCAAAACATTATAAAATCAATGAGTCAACAGTATGATCAATCAAAAAATCGGAAGAAAAAATCCGCCGTAGGGTCTGTGAAAACGTGCTAATTGCTTCAAAAATTTGCTCTGTAACTTGTGATGTTAAATTAGAAAAAATGGAAAAGGCTTTAAATCTGTGGATAGAAGACCGAACTCAAAATAAAATTCCATTAAGTGCACTCATCATTCGTGAAAAGGCAAAACTCCTTTATCAGCACTTTAGCGAAACTGGTGATAGCACTGGCGGGATAAGTTTTTTTAGCTAGCAAAGGCGCTGGTTTGAAAGATTTGTTTGAAATTTCTAATAAATATTACACTTAATATTAAATTGTTTCTTATTTTCATTTCGATGCCATATGCTTGCATTTCACTATGTACTGTCTATGTACATAGTGAATAATATGTCTATGTAGATAGTGAATAATATGTCTATGTACATACACAGACAAAATTTTAGACTAGTTTTTCTTATATATTTCATACTTTGGAAGAGAACCCCTTTATTACTATGAGAGCCATAACTCAGTATTCACGTTTTTGGTATTCGTGGAATTTCTCAGGAACGTAACCCCAGCGAATAGCGGGGGTTTACTGTACTCATACTACAAAGAATCCCCCAACCTTCTCCCTACTATCTTCCTCCCTCCTTTCCTCTGACTTTTTTGGGCATCCCTAGACATTCAGGATGCCCAGTGCGAAGGAGTAGAATCTGGCACACCTCCATGTGGCTAGAGATGGGGGTCAGGGTGCAACTGACTGTTTGTTCAGCCTCCCTCCCAGTTGCAAAGTTACTAAAATTCTGAACTTCCAAATTTTACACTAAAAAGCATAAGGGAAGGCATAGAAGGCAATTAGAATCTTATTTTTTGAATGCTGATTCATTGACTGAAAGGAGCCCAAAGTTCAAAAGGAAGCTTCAAAAATGCTTAGTTCTATACAAAATTTAGAAAGATCTATCAAGCAAAAGTGAACAAACCCAAATTGCTGATTTTTTAAAGAGAGCAGAAGATACACAAAATCTGGAGTCATGTATTTTTATTAGCTTTTGGAATGTAACCCCTCCTTTTTGTACTGGTTCTTAGTCCCGTATAACATGGTTTCGCACTACACAAGATTTTATAGGAACCTAACTACCATGTTATATGAGGGTTACCTGTAATCAAAAAACTGGCACGGAATGATATACCATATAGATATATTAAACTGGCCTGTAATCACACTCCTAATTCAATTATTAAATAGGTAGGGACTCCAATTAGTTAAATTAGGGGGATATGTCAGTATTGAGATGGCTATTTTCAAATAATTCACCAGGTTCAATAGTGGTTAATTTTTCAGGTTGAATTGTCTGGTAGGTCATACCACTGGAAGTTACATATATGCCTTACAGCCTGAGACACCCTATCCATATTGCAAGGGTGATGGCTTTAACTTAATTCAATATGACCATTACACACTACCAATGAATGAAACATTACCAAAAAAATTGCCTTAACTGATAACTCATTAAACTACCTTTACTCCCAAGGTTGCTTACACTGAAACAGGTGCATTGGTGTCTCACATTCATGTACTGTAACATGAATTCTAACTACATTAATTGTATTTTCAAGGGTATAAATTATTTTCCCCTTATATGACTCTGTATAATTATTAGTACGAGAAACAGCAAATGATACAAGAAAGTAAGCTTATACAGCATCAGCAAGAAAAAAAAAAAAAAAAAAAAAAAACACCACATATCCTCAACATCACCAGATGGAAGTTTATTCCATCAATCAACCATTCTCTCACAGAAAATTAGAATATATTAATAACTGAAATTAAAAAAATTAATCATAAAACTGGCATAGAAATCAAATTTCTGCATATCTATCCTATAGCCATCTCTTTTCAATATAAAATTATGTCCCCTTATGCATGCTGTCTGGGCATTAGAATGCCATCCACATTTAATTTACTCAATCGATCTGAGGCCTTAAACACTTCAATCAAGTCTTCTCTCAAGTGCCTAGTTTCCAGATGCTGCAATATACAGAACTGAAGTCCTTGGTAAGGGCATCATTTTATTACACCCTTTATTATATTAATTTTTTATTTATCTTACTGATTTAAGTGAAATTTGTCTAAATCATGTGTGTGTGTGTGTGTGTGTGTGTGTGTGTGTGTGTGTGTTATGGAGGTTTAATGGCGCATAAGCTGCTGGGGTATAGTGCGCCTTCTAAATCATGTGAATAGTTAAATGAGACTATACACAATTTCCAACATAATAGCCTTAGTTGCTTTAGCACTTATTTGTTGGAAATGAGATAGTCAGGATATCTTTTTGCCATCTCACAATGCAGGGATATAGTAGCACTTGTGTTTGAATTGACTACTGTGGTTTCAGCCCATGCGATTGCAAAATACAGTGTAATGATTTTTTGTCAAATTAATTGTAAACTACTCTGACCTATGTGGTTGTGTCAGAGTATAAACAGAACATTTAAAAAAAAATTATTTGTTCCTATTATGCAGTATAGTGTTAAAATATTTAAGCAATTACAATATTTAAGCTACTACTGTGCTACTCACAAGGGCAATTAACATAGGGATATACAAACATAACTATGAGAATTTTTTTTATGGCTATACTTTTTCCCCAGTTAAAAAAATAATGATGCAGAGTGAAACTAATCCATAATAACAGGAATGAAAAAGTATTTCTTAACAGAATTACTGAGAGATGTGATACATTATTCTTATATGCTCCTGCAGGCCAGCATTCTTTCACTCAGATTAAAGCCCACCTTCAGATTTCTAATCCATATTTTTATTTTAATTCAAAAAAAAAATAAAACAAGATCATAAAATGTGGCTAAAATTCACACAACTCAAATATCAGTAATTAAAATTGATTAATTCTTTTACTATCAAAATTATGCATTAATACATGCACACTCATTTCATCATATTCAAAGAATTTTTTTTAAAATTAACTTCTATAAGCATCAAGGATAAAAAAAGGATAAACTTCATAACAGCTTTCTATGTACTTAAATGAAACATCCATTTTCAATGCAAGTTTTCTCAGTGACTTTTGGGTAATATCAGTAAACACTGATTAACATCAAGGTTTTCTTTGCTTGGTAATAAAGGGCATCCAGTTCTTTTTTCTGTCACAAATCCCACTTATTTTATGAAAATAGGTTTCAAGTCCTGAAATTGATGATTTATTTGGTATGGTGAATCAACATGTTTTTCTTGAAATCAGCTTCAACATTCACATCAATTTCAAACAAAAGTATTGTTTAACTATAAACAAACATTCACACAGGGAATATGTCATGGCTTCATTATGAACAATCCGGTAAGAAATGAATTCACGTAAACTAACAACCACTGTTCTGCACACAGTATAGGGAGGTATAGGTGCTGCCACAGATGGTTGGTTGTTGTTGGGTTTTTTTACGCAAAAGCAACTTTGGCCATATTGCGCCTATCTATTAATGTTTAGTGACAAGGACATTTATATTTCTTAAATATGATTTATATCTGGTCAAAATATCCTATTAATTTTAAATAAGTAAATATATTTTCAATGTTGGAGTTATTGCCTAGGATTTGTGATAAGGTCAGAGAATCTTGGAAAAATATAGGGAGATGGAAGGCTGATTGCCGCACCATGTGGTATTGTGGACATTCTATAAGGAAATGTTTTACAGTGAGTTGACAAGAACAGTGAAGGCATTCTTTGGTGAGTAAATAATTGTGCGTAAGATGTGTATGTCCAATGCATAGTCGGGATATAATGACTTCTTCATGCCGATTCTTGCGAAGACTCGATTTCCATGCCTGTAGTTCATGTTTTATTTGAAACAGTTTATTGTTTGATTCATTTTGCCACATTTGTGACCACTGATTGTGGAGAAACTGTTTTATGATTGGTCTGTAATCGGTATATGGAACTTTGCAAAGCCTTTGGTTTGTGTTTGTAGGATTCTTTGCTGCTCGATCAGCTCTTTCATTACCTTCAATGCCTGTATGTCCCGGGATCCAACAGAATTTTACTTGCCTCATTTTGCTTTTAAGTTTCACAAGGTGAGCTTGTATCTGATAGAGAATGGGATGTGATGGAGTCTGTCTTTGTTGGAGAGCATGTATTGCCCTCAATGAATCTGTGCATATGAGATGTTTTAGAAGAGGAGAAGAAGCTATGTATTTTAAGGCCATTTGTAGGGCGAATAGTTCAGCAGAATAGCTATTGTATTGGTTTGGAAGTTGTTGTGAGAGAACAGTGTGTGGAAAGACCACTGCAGCACCAACTTTGGTGTCTGTTTTAGAGCCGTCTGTATATATATATGAAGGTATTCCGAGAACTGTGATGTGTGGGCTGCATACATCGGTTTTATGTTGACATCTGCCAGAGTGCTTTTTCCCCGTTGTTGAAAATAAGTGTCACAGTTTGGCGTGAAAGTGTGCCATGGTGGAATACTTATGTTATTATCCTCATGTACATTGTCAAAGCTTACGCCCCATTTTGAGATTGTTTCTTTTAGTCGTATTCCGGCTGGTTTATTTACTGTGGATTTATTGCTGTAGAGGATTTCCCACTGTGGATTGAAAAGATACTGCCAAGTAGGATGATGAGGAAGACTTCGGATTTTAATTGCATAGTTTAATAGCAGCATTTGCTTCCGGAGATATAATGAGGGCTCATGAGTCTCTGCATATAAGCTTTGTACTGGTGATGTTCTGTATGCACCTAAAGAGATTCGTAAGGCGCTATGATGTATGGAATCAAGCCATTTGATGACACTTGGTCTGCACGAGCTATACACAAGGGCCCCATAGTCAAGTCTTGATCTGTTTATAGCATGGTACAGGTGAAGAAGTGTGAACTGATTGGCTCCCCACTTCATTGCAGAAAGAATTCTGAGAATATTTAGTTTTTTTTGACAGGTTGTTCGGAGGTATTTGATGTGCACCAAAAAGTTAAGTGTTTTGTCAAGAATCAGGCCAAGGAGATGTATACTATTTGCTAGAGGTATCAGCTGGTTTTCTAGTTTTATTTCTGGATCTGGGTGCATTTTTCGTTTTCTACAGAAATGTATGGCTATTGTTTTTTGTTGTGATAATCTGTAGCCATTGTTCTTAGTCCACAATTCTATTTTGTTCACTGCGCTTTGTAATTGTCTTTCTATCATGTTCATGTTTTGTGAATGGCACGAAATAGTAACATCATCTGCATAAAGGAATGTTTCAACTGTTTTTGGCAGGTCTTTAATAATAGAGTTTATTTTGATGATAAATAAGGTTGCACTCAGCACTGAGCCTTGGGGTACTCCTTCTTCCTGTATGTATATTTGTGACAGATTGTTTTGATATTTTACCTAGAAGGTTCTAACTTTCAGAAAGTTTTTTACCAAGAGTGGTAAGTTTCCTCGCAAACCAATACTGTGGAGATCTTTAAGAATGCCGTATCGCCAGGTAGTATCAAAGGCCTTTTCTATATCAAGACTGATCATTATTAGATGCTCATTCCTTAGAAATGAACTGCGGATATTTGCTTCTGCTTTTATCATGGGGTCCAGAGATGATCTGTTTTTACGAAATTCGTATTGATTTATGTTCAGTACATTATATGTTTCCAGAAACCAGGTTAATCTGTTGTTCACCATTTTCTTGAGGATTTTCTCAAGGCATCTTGTTAGCGCTATTGGTCGATAATTTGTAGAGATCGTATGATCTTTGCCAGGTTTAAGTAAGGCAGTTATAAGGGAGTGAAGCCAGGAACCTGGATAGTAGTTTTCCATATAAATTCTATTGTATAGCATAAGCAATGCCTTTAGAGATTTTTGATTAAGTTGTTGGCTCATTTCCTAGTGAACTCCATCAGGTCCTGCTGCACTCTTCCTAGACTTAGCCAGAACTTTTTGTATTTCTTCTATGTTGAAAGGTTGATTATATGGGAGTTGTTGGTTGGTATTAAAATTTAGTCTGTATTTTTCAGCTACAGTTTTCACTTTCTGAAAAGATGGAGTATATGCCGATACTGCTGATATATTTGCAAAAGTAGTTGCCAGTAAGTTTGCGATTTCCTTGGGGTTGGTTATCTCCTGTCCATTCCAGATTATTAGTGGAGTTGGAACTGAAAGAAATTTCCCATTTAGTTTTCTGATTTTGTTCCATATGACATGGGTATCTGTATTTTTGTTAATTGTGGAGGTGAAACGTATCTATGATTCCTTTCTACTTTTATGCTGGAGATATCTAGCTTTGGCTCTGGCTTTTTTAAAATTTAGGAGAGTGATGAAAATGGGATATTTTTGGAAGAGATTCCAAGCTTTATTCTTCTCTCTTTTGGCCATACTGCATTCTTCAGTCCACCATGCTGTGTCATGTTTATGGTATTTTCCAGATGACCAAGGAACTGTAGCTTCAGCTGCTATTAAAATTTGGTTTGTGGCATGAGATGTAGCATTGTCTATGGGCTGAGTGGTGATTACAGTAAACCCCCGCTATTCACGGGGGTTACGTTCCTGAGAAATGCTGCGAATACCGAAAACGCGAATACTGAGTTATGGCGCCCATAGTAATAAAGGGGTTCCGTTCCAAAGTATGAAATATATAAGAAAAACTAGTCTAAAATTTTGTCTACGTATGTATTATATGTACCTTCATAATATGATTATGTACATAGTGAAATGCAAGCATATGGCATCGAAATGAAAATAAGAAACCTTTTAATATTAAATGTAATATTTATTAGAAATTTCAAACAAATCTTTCAATCCAGCGCCTTTGCTAGCTAAAAAACTTATCCCGCCAGTGCTATCACCAGTTTTGCTAAAGTGTTGATAAAGGAGTTTTGCCATTTCACGAATGATGAGTGAACATAATGGAATTTTATTTTGAGTTCGGTCTTCTATCCACAGATTTAAAGCCTTTTCCATTTTTTCTAATTTAACATCATGAGTTACAGAGCAAATTTTTGAAACAATTGGTGCGTTTTCACAGACACTACAGCGGATTTTTTCTTCCGATTTCTTGATTTATCGTACCGTTCACTCACTGATTTTATAATGTTTTGCCACTGAGGAGACATTTTCACCATTAGAAATTTTATCTAATAACTCAATTTTATTCGCTAATGTCATCACCTCTTTGATTTTTTGACATTTCCCTTGTTATTCGTAGCCATATTTTTGTACGGGTTAGAAAGAACTTGTCCACAATAAAGTTACTTTCTTCCATTAACGCCCTCGAAAAAGACTGTTTTACACTGCAAAACAGTAGATTTATCACTTTTGTAAGCATATCAATTTATAAATTGATAAATTTATTCAATTTATAAGCATATAAATTAAAAACAATTAATGACAAAACCTTCCATGGCAAGCGCATAACACCTACTGAACAAGGATTAGCGAGAAACATCCACGCTCGCGATTTTGTCAACCCTCTCCACCCACCCACTGAGCGCTGTTTTGACCAGGAAAGATAATTTTAGCCACACCCATGTTTTTTTATGGCGGAAAATGTTCACAGCACTTTAAAATTCAAATTTGTTTTAGGTTTCATTTTATATTAAATCAGTGACCGCGAATAGCGGAGGTTTACTGTATTTGTTCGTCTAATGCTGCAATTGTTTTATATATAGTCCAGTCAGCTTTATGGAATCTCCATCTTTTTTGGCCATCGTGATGTGCAACATTATTTGTTAGTATTTTGCAGACCACAGGAAAATGGTCGTTATTTAGTGGATTATTCAATATTGACCATTCAATCAATGGATATAGGACATGTCATATGGATATGTCAATTGCAGAGGCTGTTCCAGTGGGTAAATGGATGTATGTCTAGGTTCCAGTATTAAGGAGAGAGAGGTTTTGCTCTTCCAGTAATTTCTCAATCAATTTACCACATTTGTCTTGGTGATGGGATCCCCACATGGGATGGTGACCATTTAAATCTCCCATGATACAGACCGGAGGTGGGAGCTGGGTTACTAACTCTTCCAATTCTGAAAGAGAAAATTCTTGATTTGGGGGGAGGTAGAGTGAGACCAGTGAGAAAGTAAATTATATTGAGACTCGAACTGCAACTGCTTCCAAAAAAAGTTTGTAGTTGGAGGCATTTACACGGAATTTTGGAATCAATTAAGATTGCAACTCCACCATGAGCTCCTCCGGAAAATCGTCGGTCTTGTCTATAGGTACCGTATTGGTTTACTGCTGCATTTATTTGTGGAGTTAGGTTAGTTTCTTGAAGGCAGACACCTACCGGGTGATATTTATCAATTAGGTTGTGAATGTCATCAAGGTTACTGCGGAAACCTCGACAATTCCACTGTATTATTGTGTGCATTATATTGGCTTTGTGTTTGTATTTGTTTCCAACTTTTTACGAGTGGGGGTCTGTTTAGATCGCTCAGGCTTTTTCTCTTTTCTGGGGAAGATTGGGCGAACTTCCATCTCTTCCTCAGCACGTATTTCTAAGATTGGTTCTTCTGGGACTTCTTTTTCACATGTATCCATATGATCATGGGCAGGGAGTTTGTCATCTATATCTATGTTTTTAGCATTTATGGTTGGCCGTGACATAGAAGGCATTGTTGGCGGAATTGTAACAGGTGTATTTATGGCTTGATTAGAAGTTGAGATCGAAGATGATTTTGCTGATGGAGCTAGGATTGAGCGAGCCTAATCAGAAATAGAGATGTTTGGTGGGACTGTAATGTTGGTATGAACTGAAGTGGTAGTAACAGCAGTTATCTGTTTATGCTGTTGGACAGTTGCTGCATATGAGCGTGTTACTGTAATTGGTGATACTTGTTTCTTTGCCTCAGGGTAGGAGACTTTGTGCTTGGTTTTATACTTCTGAATCATTTTTTCTTTTTTCCATGTTTCACAGTCTTTGGAGTAAGCAGAATGGCTGCCTCTACAGTTTGGACACTGTAAAGTTTGTGCAGAGCATTCGGTATGGTCTTTAGATCCACATGAAGCACATACAGCAGTCCCTCGACATACTGTCTGTGAATGCCCAAATTTTTGACATTTATAACATCTGATTGGGTTCGGTATATATGGTCGGACATGACAGTTCAAGTATCCGGCTTTTACAGATGCTGGTGGATTTGGCAAATTGAAAGTTAGTATAATGTTTCTGGTTGGAAGCAGTGAACCATCCTTTTTGATTAGTATTCTTTTTACCTGAATAACATTTTGTTCTGAAAGCTCTTGTTTTATTTCTTCCTCGGATATATGTAGAAGATCCCATTCTGTTACAACTCCTTTTGAGTAGTTTAAGGTGGCATGAGGTGACACTTCTATGGGAGTTCCTCCAAGTGTTTTCAATTTAAGTAGCTTGTCAGAATGCTTGGATTGTGTTGTTTCAACAAGCAGGTTGCCTGATTTTAGTCTGCGAACCATTTTTTGTGAGCCAGTAACATTCTCTAAACTTTTCTGGATCAGAAAAGGAGAAAGCTTGCTGACTGGCTGGTCAGTCAAAGAATGTATTATGAGGAAATGAGGCCAAATATTCTGGTCTGTATCCTTCTTTTGTCTCTTTGCAAAGGAAGGGTTGTATTCTTCCTGCTCTCTAGAATGTGATGGGGCATTGATCCCGCAAGAGTCAGTATTGGTATGGTCCATCTTTGCTCCTTTTAGCCCTTGGCAGAGAGACTTTTGTGCCAAGATTTCCGGCCCCGCCACGGGGAGGCAGGAGCAGTGCCTGGTGTGACCAGGCGAAGAGTAGTAGGGGTTAGTAATATACTATGAGAAAATAAAGAAAGGTGGCTTTCCTTCCTTGCTCTGTACAGGGACTTTTGTTACGAGAGCTGTTATAAAATAAATTTTTTAACAATAAGCACAGAAAGGAACTGTAAATCGCTTTCTGGAAATTGCACTGGAAGTACAGAGAAATCGCTTGGCACCCGGGGCCCTGCCACAGATGGGGGTTTCATAAGAATTGCATAATTGCATTATGCTATTAGTGATATGTAAATTTTCATTCAAGTGGAATCAACAGTTAAGTTAATACTGTTAGTAGGATTAAAAACAAAAGCATCCACTACACTGCATTAATCAAATGCAATGAGTAACGCCATCCAATGAGCAGACAACTTGCATTTCTTGTAATGAATCAGGGTTCATCTATTACATAAGTATATAAAAACCATACGAATTCAACGTTCGCTGAATGGGTGCAAAACAATCAAATATTAATATATTAAAAAAATTATAACATTTACCAAAGGAGATGTCAAGTATTTCTTTCTCAGATTTAGGTTTTCTTTCCTGTTTTACTTTTGGTTTCTCCTCTCTTTTTGGTTCCTGATTTAAAAAGGAAACAAAACTAATATAAAATGTATTTAAAAAGGTAATGAATGCTATATACAAAAAAAAAAAAAAAAAAAACCCACATATATACACTTAATGATCAAATGCACGTGTCCTGAGTAGGTGTTAAATCAGAATCCCACTATATCATTACTTGAATGGGATTTTCCCCATATATGATATAGTGGGGGATATACATCCTCCCACAAATCCTCCATTTGTGTATACCAACACAAATCTTTGTTATACACAGCATTGTTGACACAACTAATGTATTCTTTATTTAATGCTTACATGGTGCTTTATCTTAAACACACAGACAGACACGGCTGTTTACAATTCTGTATAAAGTTTAAAAGCAATTACAATTAAAAATAGCAACAATGGCCAACCTTTGACTTATAACAAACTAGTGAATGCCTGATAGCAATTTGTCTATCTAAACGTCAATCACTTTGAATTTGGTGTTACAATAATAGGCCCATAATTGCCTGAACATGGCCAATCTATCAAAGCACCAATTGCACAACTGAAACTAACCTCAGCATCACAGGCTGCCCACGTACATACATATTAAAGCAAAAACCAGTTAGCAAAATGATTCAATATAAAAGCAAAATTAAAATGTGACTTCATTCATTCTATATGATCACCCTCCCACTACACTGTCTTTGGAGAGGGGAAAACAGGTAAACATCCAGTCAGAACAAACAAAAGTTCAAGCTTCTCTTAGCCTTATACAATTTTCAGAATTAAGCACTAATAATTTACAAAGAAGTTAGAATAGAAGTTATTATTTTTGGTAACTTTCAACTTAACTTGTTATTATTTTTTTTTAAACCAGCAACTAGCAATAAGTTGAAATTTTTTTGTAAAAGTAATGGATTCCACATTAAGTTAGTTCAGAAATAACACCTTGCATTTTTATAATTTTTCCATGAGAAAAACAGATCTATATGAAAAATTGATAAAAAAAATTTGCTAGAGGGTTAGCCTGAATTTCCAGGAATGTGAATATTTTAAGCAGGTCATGGCCTATTTGTTCTATGTGCAAAAATTACCATGATCCCATAATACATAGCATGTGCTCAGCCATTGGAAGGATTTTATAACATGACCTATAACTTGCACCAATTACTGGTTCCTATTTCTAAGAAGGACCCTACTACTCTCTTTTAAGATATAAAATTGATTTCTAATTTAGAATCAGCACTAAAAACCATATCAATTTGTATTTTGTGCAAAGGATTTATTTATTCATTTTATTTTTTTTAGATTGTGGGTTGAGATATGAAATAAGATATCGATATTTCAGAACAGCCTAGCAAGATAAATTTGCATATAAAAATTAACCCAAAACTCTGGAAAATTAACAGGAACGATAAGACATTAAATGAAATATTTATAATTGCCCAGAAAAAACTTCGGCCATTTCTACCAGTTTTCCTGCAAGGAACAATGATGATTTACCAACAGTAACTCTAAAAATGATATTTTTAGAATATTTTACATATGCAACAGAAAATAATGGAGGGGGGAAAACAGATCAATATCCAGTCAGAACAAACAACAAGAGTTCAAGCACATATACTTCTCTTAGCCTTATGCTTTGTGAGCTACGAAGAAAACCCTGGAGACTTCCTGATGCCGAGTGATGCAGCAATTGACTATTTAAATAAGTTAAATGTTCATTTGTGACTCTTGTTTTATTCAATTTTATATCTATCATTCTTGAGCCATATAATTTGATTCTGTGTGTACTATACAAGTCATATGATAAATAAAATCATCAATGGTCAAATTTGGATGGGTCAGTTGCTGCACAATTAAGAAGCCAGCAAAATGACATCTAACAATAACATCCCAATTGAAATTGGCCAGTTCAACTCCATGTACTATGATGAGAATAACTAACTTGTATGCCTTCCTCACATACCAGCTTGAGTCAGTTATTTATCTGGGAAGGTCCAATGAACTATGAAAATAATCAAACAAAACAAACAATCTGAGAATAGTACATCCTAATAAAAAAAAGCCATAGAAAAAAGGAAACTGAAACCAAAAACAAACCATACATAAGAAAATTATTCAAATTTTAAATGCTCCATTCCAAACATTGATGTTCACAAGCAACAATAGCTGTTAGAATGCAAATTTGATGAATATCTTTATAATAAAACTGCTAGATTTCATTCCATCAAATGTATTTCATATCTGAACAGAATTCATAATTAATTTAATATATATACATTTTTAGTTATGCCCAAATAAAATTTCTTAATAATGGCACAGGAGTTTACTATTATTTCTTGGAATTTTTAGCAGTAGTAATTAGAAACAAAACCATTTTTGAAATGAAAAATGTTTTGCAGTGAAGTCAGGGAGTAATCACACACTTCTCTTTCAGTTTTATATATTTCCCCAAAGATTCTCTCCTCACCTGACTGCATATGAGTGCTCAGTTGCCATGATATTTCCATCAAAATCCTAGGAATATCCGTCATGGCTTAGCCACAAAAAACAGCTTGAATCCATTCCTCCTGCTGCTGGTTATAACTCTAATGGCAACTCAAGATTTGACAGCAGTGGCTGTGTTATTATAATATATAAAAGCCATAACATAACCAGAGGCCAAACAAATCAATTTGAGAATTTTTGCAGAAATACGTATAACCCATATGAAATGTTCTTGTAACTATTCATGCATTAAAAATCTCTAGATAAAGGAACCACTAGTTGGCAGTGAACATAATATACTGATGTTGTATTTATCTAAAGATATAACCAGTGTTACAGGTAAAAGAAAAGAATTTTGCTTTCATAAAGGTGACTGCAACTGTCTTAGGCAATTTTTAAATTCTTTTCAGTGGGAGCCACCGATGATGCTACCAACTAATGGGTGACATGGAAGTTTATGATAGATATAAGCTGGTCTGGAACCAACTCACAAAGGAGGTTAGGCAGGCAAAGGCAGATTATGAGAAATCCTTGGCAAAAGATGCAAATAAAAACAGCAAAGAGTTCTTTACCTATGTAAACTCTAGAAGGAAGGGAATTCTTTACCTATGTAAACTCTAGAAGGAAGGGAATTCTTTACCTATGTAAACTCTAGAAGGAAATCAGATTGATCCACTGGATATCGATGGTTCAACTGTTGATGATCCTGCTCAGGTGGCTAACAAACTAAATGAGTATTTTGCATCTACGTTCACACATGAGGAGTTATTCAGGGAAATGACAGAGGTGAATTAAACTTTGGCAGTGAGCTAGATGATTTTGTAATAATTGAGAGGAAAGTGGAGGAGAAATTGTTGAAGATAAACATAAGAAAGGCACCCGGGGTGGATGGGATCTATCCAGTTATATTAAAGGAGGCAGCAAAGAAAGTAGGCAAACCCTTAGCCATAATTATGAGAGCTTCCTTGGACTCAGGGGAGGTACCAATGGACTGGAGATGTGCAAATGTGACCCCAATTCACAAAGGAGGATCAAAGGGCGACATAAGTAATTACAGACCTGTTAGATTAACTTCTGTTCTAGGGAAATTAATGGAGGCACTGGTTAAAGAAGCACTACAGGATCATCTAGACAAGACTTCAGTTATAGCTCTGACACAGCATGGTTTTGTTAAGGAGAAGTCTTGTCTGACCAATTTGAGTGGATATTATGATGTAGTCACGAAGGAACTGGATGCAGGGAATAACTTTGATATCGTATATTTGGATCTTAGAAAGGCTTTTGATACTGTTGCACAAGGAAGACTGCTGCAGAAATTGGAGCAGTGTGGCACTGGAGGCAAACTGCTGCTATGGATAAAGGGATGGTTGAGTGGTAGAAGACAGAGAGTGGTAATCAATGGACGCTGCCCTTCGTGGACTAATGCTATTAGTGGAGTTCCTCACGGTTCAGTTTTGGGTCCATTGTTTTCTGTATTTATAAATGATATTGATGATGGTATATCAGACAATGTTCAAGTTTGCAGACGATACAAAGGTTGGCAGGGTTGTTAAGGACACTAATGACAGTATGCTGCTGCAACAGGATCTAGAAAAGTTGAGCAGATAGGCTGAGAGGTGGCAAATGAAGTTTAACATTGACAAATGTAAAGTAGTACATATGGGAAGCAGTAACCCCAGAGTAACGTATCAACTCTGTGGTACTACACTGACAGCGGTAGAGAATGAAAAGGACCTGGGAGTAACTGTGCAGGCAGATATGAAGTTTTCTGAGCAATGCAGACGGTCTGCAAGAGTAGCTCATGGTGTCTTGTCATTGATATACAGCAATTCTTCTAGCAGAGATAAGGAGGTGATTATCCCCTTGTATAAGGCAATGGTCAGGCTACACCTTGAGTACTGTATACAGGTCTGGAGGCCTCATTTTAAGAAGAATGTAAAGCTGTTGGAACGCGTACAGAGAAGGGCAACAAAATTAGTGAATGGAACAAAGGGTTGCTCTTACGGAGAAAGGCTTAAGTTAGTTTTGCAGATTATAGTGTCTGGAGACTAGACACCTGCGAAGTGATCTGATTGAGGTGTATAAAGCCTTGAATAGTTTGAGCAAGCTGAATGCAGATGGGATTCTTCCTTTTGCTCAGACTAAGAACCTGAGGAGGCAAAGTTTCAAATCGAGGAAAGATAGTTGTAGAACAGATGTGCGGAAATTTGCCTTTAGCCAGCGGGTAGTTGATTGGTGGAACAGGTTTCCATCTTTTGTTGTGGAAGTTGATAACCTAAATAAATTTAATGCTGAGCTGGACAGGTATTTGGAACAAACAGAGGGGTGAAATGGGAGCATTTTTTTTTTTTTTTTTCTTCTGGCAGATGCTGCATAAGCTTGCTTCCTTGCATCATATGCCTGTACTAATGCTAACTACAAATTCTAAATAGGAAGCTTTCCGGGATGTAATCATAGAAGCTACTAAGCTTTTTATACCAACTATGAAATACTGTTCAAGGTTTAGACTTCAATGGATATCAGATAAACTAATGAATTTAGTGGAAGACAAAAACAAACTAGTTAATGTATGCAAGTGCATTACATTTCAGGTATGTTAGCAAATAAAAATAATTTATGACACACACACACACACACACAGCTATTATGAAATTTGGGGAAGCTCAAGAAACTGTCCCAAAAGAGCCAAATATAAAATTTCAAGAAAATCCATCACCCGAGAGTAGAATTATTACATACGGATGGACAAAGAAATAATAATTGCCAGATTTCTACTGGCCCAATTTCAATTAAATTTAGGATGGCTACAGAAATCTTTCTGAAAACAGCAAGATGTAAAGTTTCATGAAAATCCATCCATTTGGAGTAGAATTATTTAGTAGAATTATTACATGCAGATGGACGAACAAAAAATAATTATTAATGGTCTGATTTTAAAGAAATTTGGAATAGGTCAACAAAATTTTCTAAAAGAGCCAAATATAAAATGTTAACAGGCACTTTACACTTATGCTAGCACACCAAAAAATGCATGGGATGATTATGTTATCAGGAGACACAGAAACCTAGGGTAATTACCAGCTAGTCTACAACAAAGTTACAACAGACGTTAGGCTAGCTAAGGCAAATGCAAAGTCCTTAGCTAAGAATGCAGAGAAAAGGAAAGAAAGAAAAGGATGAACCACACTGACCTGCAAAATACAAATGGCAATTCCATTCAGATTATTCACAAAGTGAATAAATATTTTGCATTTGTACCAGTAGTATACACCAGGTTATAACTGGGAACTAAGTGATTTTGTGATAACTGAAAAAAGTGGAAGAAAAACAGTTGAAGCTAAAGTAAATAAAACACCAGGGGCTGATAAAATATATTCAATTATATTAAAAGCAGATAAAGTGGTAAGAAATCTTTGGCAATAATCATGAGCACCCCTGGATTCAGGGTAGATTGGAGATATGAAAAAGTCTCTTATATTCACAAAGGATTATCATCAAAGGATAAATTCAGTAATTTGGACACGTAAGCTTGACTGTTGTTCCAGGGAATATAATGGAGTCAGTGGATGAAGATGTAGTGCAGGATCATCCTGACAGGAATGCAGTTATACAAAAATCACGGCATGGATTTTTTAATGTAAATCTTGCCTGACCAATTTCATTAGCTACTATGATGCAGTAGCAAAGGAACTGGGCACAAAATATAATTTTGACATCATATACTTAAATTTCAGCAACACTTTTGATATTGTTCATTTCACTGTTATGCATGAAAGACTGTTGTATGAACCAGAGAAATGTAGCATTAGGGGCAAGTAACTGCTACGGATAAGTTCAGTGGCAGAAGACTAAGGGTGTTTATAAATGGGCACTGCTCTTCTTTGACTAAGGTTATTAGCAGCATTCCTCAGAATTCAGTTCTCGACCCTCCCATACTTTTTTCAATATTTATTAATGATACTGATGAGGGAATATCAAGTTTATTGACTAAGTCTGTGGATGACACAAAGGTTAGCAGTGCAGTCAATGATAGAAATAAAGGTGTACTACTGCAACAAGAATGAGAAAAATTAGGCAGATCAGCTGAGTAGTGGCAGTTGAGATGTTTGTCATTAATAAATATAAGGTACTGTATAGGAGAAGTACTTTATACACTGATGAGCCAAAACATTATGACCACCTACCTGATATGATGTTGGTCCTCCACTTGCAGCCAAAACAGCTCGTGCCCGGCAAGGCATGGACACTACAAGATTTCTAAATATGTCTTGTGGTAACTGGTACCAACATGTAACCAGTTTTGGATATGCTCTGACCCAGTCGTTTGGCAATTACAATTTGGCCTTTGTCAAACTTGCTTAAGTCCGCTGCCTTTCCCATCTGAAGAACAAGAGTAACACTAATTAACGGAGCTCAGTATCAGGTGTTTTTTATACCATGTCCCGACCCACGAACGCGCCTTCAATTTGCATAATGACTTGCTGGTCATAATTAGGGCTCACAATACCGGCCAAAATCTTAATACTGGTATTCCAAAATTTTTCTTCATTTACTGGACCTATAAAGTACGTGTGTTACTGCTAAGTGTATACCATGGACTAAACAAAGCTGCTGTTTGGCATCGATTGCTTTAACAAATTTAGTCATAACTAGTGTGCCATCAGTTCTTATGAAACTTCTTGCGTCTTTAGAAAGAAAGAGACCACATTCATCTAGTTTTTCTCTACAAGTTCTAAGCACGTTGACATACTGCAGTACATACGCACTAATCCAATATTCCACAAAATTTCCCCAACAGAATGAACATTTATATTTAAATATAGTCTATTGCATACTGAGGTCCAAAAGTCAGACTAAATATTTTACCTTTCTGAGTTAAGCTGAGCTATTTCATTTACTACAATTTTTCGAAATATGTGACTGCAGTAATCCAGTACTTTATTATTTTTTTAATGGTTACAGGCAATTTGGATAAATCACTAAAACCTGTTGTGACCAACTTAACTTCCCCATTGCTTCCCTATACCCTAAATGACATACCAACCGATTTTCACAGCACTATCTCCAATCGTTTTGAGACTAGGGTCTGGTGAATAGGGAAACTTATTTTATAATCACCCGGTACATCATGTATTTTCTTTAAAGTGCATATGAAGCCCACTTGTAAATCCCCAAACGCATCGAATTTCTTTTAAACATTTTTCCCCTATCAAATAATAAAACCACATTGAAGACATCGCTTCCATTTCTGTGTTCTATGAAGACATTTTGTGTCCATTAGGCCTTTAAATATAAAATTAATTTAAATTAACCAAAAATAAAAAAAATTACCTTTTTTGACATTTTATGGCACGATATCCGTATTAGCGAAAGAAAGAGGCTGACGTTTAAGCTTGGTGAGGAAATCAAATCTGAGTTTCAAGGAGTTTTCCATTGCATTTGTATTGTGTATAATAATCCATCATTTGCAAATTCAGCAATATTAATGATTTAATGTTGTCGAGTTATGTGAATAAATCATGAACAATTATTTTTTTAAATTAGTACTGAAAAACCAGTATTTTTCTTTCAATACCAGTATTTGAATACCAGAAAAACATGACCGGGATCCCGGTATTATAAGCCCTAGTCATAATGTTCTGGCTCATCGGTGTAGTTATTAATATAAAATACTGCACTCAAGGAGATGGAAAACAAAAGACATAGATTGTAGTCTTACACAAAGAGCAGTGCAGACAAGATGATACGAGAGCTCATAGGTTTAGTAGCGTTCGTTAGCTTCTTTTTTTGAATTTAACTAGTGATTTTTGGAAGTTATGAATCACCAGTGTTGGTGCCAATATTGTTGAACTAGCCGCCATGTTGTAGTTGATAAGAAATAGCATAACATATATATCTCAAACTAATAGTGTAAGGTATAACATAAAACTAGATAGTGTAATACAAAGCACTGTATTAGGAATCTGTTAGCTTGGTACAGCATCATCATCAGCCATTTTCAATCCACTGCAGGATGAAGGCCTCTCCAGCAACTTTCCAGTTCCTTCTGTTTTGTGCAATGGCCATCCATTTACTACCCACAAACTCATGAATTTCATCTATCCATCTCTGCCGTTGTCTTCCAAGTTTTCTTCTAGCTCCTCTTGGGTACCATTCTGTTATTTTCTTAGTCCATCTGTCATCATGTCTTTGAGCTATGTGTCCTGCCCAAGACCATTTAGTAATAGTATTATCAATTAATCAAAAATATTTAATTTTAATTAAATTTCATTGTTATTAAATTGTATTTAAATGGAAATCATGACCCAGACTAGAGCTGTGAAGCAACATTCACAGACCAGTGAGAATGCTGTGGCTCGGGGGAGATTCTCCAATGCATCATAGTCTCAAAAAATGTGCGAAATGTTTGCAGACCTTTCTAAAATAGGACATGATCTAACCAAGGAGAATGCCTTTGTGTGTGCTAGGTGCCTAGAGTGTTGCAAAATTAGGCGCCAACTCAGCATTCTGATGGGTGTCTATGAGAGCTTCAGGTATAGAGTAAATACCCTCGAAGAAATTAATATGAGGTGCCCATCAAGCTCTCAGCTGCCCAGCTCAACGGCAGAGCTCACTCTTGTGCAACAGGCAACACAGAGGCAATCTCCAAGGCAGAATGCACTGGTCCCACAGGAACTAGTTATTATTGGTGACTCTATTGTCAGGGAGATGGGGGAATATACTATGCAAAAAGGATAGGTAGAACAGGACCAGTGTATGTCTGCCAGGGACAAAAGTTGATGACATTGTAGAGCAGATATCATCTTTTAAAGGCACAAAAGGTGATATTGTTGTACACGTTAGAACTAATGACATTAAGAGACCTGCAGATTTACTCAACAAGTACAGGTCAATGTCGAAAAAATGTCGCGAGTTAGGGTTGAATGTTAAAGTGTCTGCAATTCTACCCAGACATGATGGGAAGGAGTACATGATGAAAGCCTTGTCAATCAATTCAGCCCTGGAGAGATTGTGCAAGGCTCACGGGGTAGAATTTTTTTCAGTGTGGTCTGTGCTTGCTAACAGGAGAGACTGCTTCTACAGAGATGGGATACACTTAAATAGAAAGGGTGCAAGAATATTTCTAATATTTCAAGAATATCTCAGAAACAGCACTTCAAAGTCATCAAATTTATTTACTATACTCCTAGCACTGGCATACATGCACCTGTTCTTACTCTAACACAGCCTATGTATTTACTTGTGTCATGATGACTTGCAGCAATTCTTGAAATCCCCAGCAACTTGCTTTCCAGGCTGGTGCTCACTTGAATAGAAGCAGTGCAAAAATCAACCTCTGCCTGCAGATACTGTTAATCTATTAGTCTCTGAATCAAAACTTTATGAAAGCAAAAACCCTTCCCTTTACCCCTGTGGTATTTACATCTTTAAGTTAATCTCACACATCGGTTCACTATGATCACTGTCACCCAGTGATCATATCTTTATCTGCAAATTCTTAATGCATGAATAATCACTGCTCATAATCACATCAAGAGTATTACCCCCCTCTAGTTACATCTCGAATGTGCAGCTGCAGAAAACAACCATCCAGTAATTTCACAAAAGTCTTGCTAGTGCGCAAGTGACCAACCCACAAGTTCCAGTGAATATCTGGGAAGTTAAAATCTACCATTATAAGACATTCTGATTTACTGGTCTACTCACTTTCTTTGTACAGCTGTTCAATGTACTCGTCAAAGTCATTAGTCTTATAACATACTACTACTCTCGTTTTTGCTTTCCCAGTGCTTATGTCACACCAAACTGGCTCAAAATTGTGCAGGCCACTCATGTCAACTGGATACACTGCCTTAGATTTTATGTTTCTTAACCAACAGCATAGCCTCTCCTCCTTTCCTATCTATTCTTTCTGTACATATTGTACTCCCCAAATTCCAATTCACATTCCTTATATCTGTGTGACATCACATCTCCGATATCTCAACAATATCTGCCTTTGATGTCTTGAACAGCACTTCAAAGTCATCAAATTTATTTACTATACTCCTAGCATTGGCGTACATGCACCTGTTCTTACTCTAACGCAGCCTATGTATTTACTTGTGTCATGATGACTTGTAGCAATTCTTGAAATCCCCAGCAACTTGCTTTCCAGGCTGGTGCTCACTCGAATAGAAGCAGTGCAAAAATCAACCTCTGCCTGCAGATACTGTTAATCTATTAGTCTCTGAATCACTCCCAAGCTAGCAGTTTTCTAACCTACCTAACATTGCCTGAACAGCATCAGCAAATATTGTTGCACCCTTTTTATTTAAGTATATTTCATCCCTGTAGAAACAATCTCTCCTGTTAACAAGCACAGACCACGCTGGGAAAAATCCTAACCTGTGAGCCTTGTGCAATTTCTTCAGCGCCAAATTGATTGACAATGCTCTCATCATATACTATCTCCTATCGCGTCTGGGCAAAACTGAAGACACTTTTAAATTTAACCATAACTCACGACTTTTTTCAACATTAATCTGTACTTATTATTATTATTGTTAGCCACATGGTGCAAGGAAGCCCGAGGCTTATGCTGCATCAGCCAAAAGAAAAAAAAAAAAAAAAAATTCTGAATTACCCCAAGAGAGAAAACAAGAGTCAGAAGGAGAGGGGAATCACCAAGAAAGAGAAGAATGATGATATCCAGCTCAGAACCATGGGTGTGCCAAGCCTATACTCACCAAAGGTGAGACCCCAGAGTTAAACTTGTTAAGTAAGTCAGCAGATCTCCTACACTTAATGTCATTAGTGCCAACGCGTAAAATAATATCACCTTTTGTGCACCTGGGAGACATACCCTGGTCCTATTCCGCCTATCCTTTTTGCACAATATATTTCCCTAACAACTGAGTCACCGACAATAACTAGCTCCTGCGGGACTAATGCATTCTGCTCTGAAGATTGCCGCTATGTTGCCTGATGCACAAGAGTGAGCTGCAGCTTTGAGTTGGGCAGATGAGAGCTTGATGGACCCCCTATTTTAGTTATTACGAGGGCATCTACCCACACCCAAAACTGTCGTAGATGCCAATCAGAATGCTGATTTGGTGCCTAATTTCTTGACATTCTCTGCACCTAGCACACACAAAAACATCCTTCTTGGCTAGATCATGTCCTGTTCCAGAAAGGTCTGCAAACATTTCACATTCTGCATATTTTTTTTAGACTGATGATTTGGAGAATCACCCCCTTTGGTTCTCCACCAAGCCACAGCACTCCCGCTACTTTGTGCTCTTTGCTTTGCTGCTCTAGACTGGGGTATGAATTCCATTTAAATACAATTTAATTAACAATGAAATTTAATAAGTTTAATAAATTTAATTAATTAATTGACAATACTGTACTAAGCTAACGAATTCCTAATAAAGGTCCTACATAATTATGCTATCTAGTTTTACCTTATATTTTATGCTATCAAGTTTGAGATATATATTATGCTATCGATCTATTATACAACAATGCCAGCAAGTTCGAACGGTACAAAGTTCTACCGATACTAAGTAGTATCCTACAAAATCTCTATCTAAATTCAAAATAAACTAAAGAGTGTGACTAGGACTATAAAGCTACTTCTAGAAAATAAATTAATATGACAATTAAGTCAATAAAACAGCAAAAATGTATGTAAAACTTATCCATTTGCTGGAGCTGCAAAATCTCCCAAATGTGGTTATCCTTGTTCCCACATTAGGACATGTTCATAATTAAACAATAAAGGAGAGTTTTCTTTTTTGTAATCCTCTAATTGTTTTAATTGTGTTTGAAAATTTTAAATTGTTTAATTGCACTATTAAATCTGTATTATCATATACATAGCCCAGTGGTCAGAGCGAGAGTGCAGCACGCGTTCCTTGAGTGGACCAGAGTTCAACCCGTGACTACTAAATACGATAAATATTTGTATTGATGATTTATTGTAAACTCTACTGACTTGGTTGTCGTGCCGGAGTATAAACAGAAAATTTATTTATTTATTTATTTAAAACCTTAATTGCTGAAAATAATTCTGAATTTACACCACAAAATTTGAAAATTTCACAGAGTTGGGAACACTCTGACTTGCTAAACCTATACTCAAGCGTTACAATATGTAACTCATGTAAAATTAAGCACAACTGTTTTGTATAACTAGTATTGAAAGACTGGCTGAGTGCTGGATAGGGTAATGCAGGACAGTATTTATTTCTGTTACCACTTTGAAAAACAGCAAAATAGCCAAACACATTTATGAGGACAATGTTAGTTCAGTCCTCAAGCATCATTCCTCATGTATTAACTTGAGAAATAATGAATCTTACTAGCCATTTGATATATGTCCTTCAAAATAATCTCACTGACACCGTATATACTAATTACAACACTTCTGCAATTTCTAGAACATTCCCGACAGGCTTATTTTGTAACTGCTAACAGTTCCTATGATCTTTCAAGGAGGACTTTAAGCTTGGGGTAGGGAAATCACAGAGAGCTAAATCTGGTGAGTATGGAAGATGAGAGACTACAGTGCTGGTGCTTCACAAGAAATTCCTCAATGGAAAGTGCCAAGTGTGAAGGGGACATTTGCCACAAGGCAATCACCAATTCCTGAAACCCACTTTTCCAGCTATTTACACTAAAGAGCATCATGCAATCAGTGTTGTTGTTGTTATTTGGTTTTTAGGAGCATTAGCAACTAAGACCATATTGCTCCGGGTATATGCGGTGGTGATTCCCTGACCTTTCCGCATCCTCCGTATTTGGTGGTCACAGGCTCGAATCCCTGTCTAATCAAGAATTAGACCAGTGTGCTACGCACTGCCGCTGCTGCCCACCTGGCTATGGAGGTGCCTTGCAATCAGTGTAGAACTATTTTATGGTATTCCTAGTTCACTGTTTCACCATACAGTTAGTAGAGTCAGACCTGTATATAAAGAAATCAATCATCCCCTTGAAAAAATTCGTTAAACAGAAATGACCTTTTTGACAGTGAAAAATGCTGTTAATTCAGAAATACAGTAATACCCCGACTTACGCTACCCCGACTTACGCGAACTCGGAGTTACGCGGTTCTTGATTTTTTTCGTTTGGTAACGCTGCCGCCCACTATCTTCAAGGTCGTTTTTCATATGTTATCGATATACGGTGCGACGGCGGAGAATGAGAGCGAAAGATGAACAAAATTCAACTTTGCTGCTTTTATGTTTTTTATATCAGTGAAGGGGAAACACATTTCACCATAATAACGTAAAAACCAACACAATTCCAGCTATCGGTATAATCGCAAATGCAATTAGATCGAGTTTACTACCAATTTATAACAGATTTCACTAGCAGAAACGCAACTGGATTTTTATTGTTTTATGGTAGTAACCCCTAGAAATGTGAGGTGTTAATAGTGTATCTCTGCCTTTATGGTGTTGTTTAGTTGCTACATGCGCGCAGCTTTGTTTATGCGTATCAAGCGTGCCTCCTCGTTTTGTAATTGTGCTTTATTCCCTAAAAATGAGTAAAATACTTAATTAAAAGGTGTGAAAAGGAAGCGTCCTGGTGAAGACACTGCAGATTCAGAGAGAAAAAGAAAAGCAATTATCGATAAACAGAGGCGGACTGGGTCAAAAATTCTTACCCGGGAAAATTTATAGTGGCCTCATACTATGGTTTATGGCCAAAATCACACTGGCCCACCGGGGTTTCCCCGGTAAGGCTTATGGCCAGTCCACCTCTGTCGATAGAGCAAAAATATGAAATTGTGAAACGCTTTGAGCGAAATGAAAGACCATGTGATATTGCACGTGCTACAGGCCTAAATGAAGCAACGGCGAAAAGCACATGACAATTGCAAACTTGACAGGTTGAAAATTGAAAAGGGCTCAATTGTAAAGGGCTTAAAAATTTTAGAAAACAGACTCCAACGAAGAACGCGTTATAGCTACAAAGCAAGAAATAAAAAAATTATTAGCTTGCTACGAAGAAAATTCTGCGTGAAAAAAAGAACGCGCTGTGTCGTCAGACGAATTTGTTAGATTTTATGAAGCCATTGACATCGAAATAACTTTTTTACGTAAGTCATTTGTTTTTTTAATACATATTTTGTATTAATATGTATAAAGAACAGCAATTTTATTAATATTTTTCTTCTAAACTAGTGTTTTTTTTAGTCCTTGGTCCCAATTAAGCAAAATTTATATGTATTTATATGCAAAGTTGTACCCCGACTTACGCGAATTCGACTTACGCGATTTTCGTCGGACCCACCTATCGCGTAACTTCGGGGTATTACTGTATAGTAAAAGATGGGATAAATAAGTGGGAATGCATAAATTTTCTAACATTTTAAACAACTAATTTATTAATACATACATATTAAGAAATGACTATGTACATGATGGCGCACAATATATTAGTACACTTTTAAGAATTATGTCGTAAAATAGTTGGTTATTTTTTTTTTTGGTTATGTTGTACACTGGATTCTACTGTATACCATTCATAAAAAATATCGCATTTGTTTAAACACTCAAATATATTTTCTGTTATATTCTCTTCCCACTGAAGGCCTCGATGCAAAATTTAAAATACTGCCAACATTTCTTGTTTGGAAGGTTTAATATTGCTTTTGCTCTCATTCCCTTTGTTGCCCTCATTTTCATCCAACTCATCGTCAATATTGTCACTAGTTCTTTAAATATGCTCCAAAATGTTGGAGTCACTTGGATATTCAGTTACTATGACATCATTATCAACTCCTAAAAATTCATCAAGAACAATTTCTCCACTGATCAAACCTCGCTTGGAACTCTTCTCAAGATTGCTCAATGTCTTGTAGTACTTCATCCCTCTCATTACTGTTAATTGCCTTTTTAGCAAAACCTGCTTTTTCAAAACAATTCTTAATCATTGTTTCTGTCACATCGTGATTCCACACTTTTGCCAACTCTGATATGCACAACAGGAAATCTATAACAGAATCTATAGGTTGTTTAGTTTCTATTCTCAGTATAATTTTTTTCAGTATGCAACTTCGGTAGTGCATTTTCAAATCCTTGCCCCATTGGTTTAGATGAGGTATTTGGAGGGAAGAAAACAACTTTCACACTGGTAAGTTTCAAAATTACTGAACGAAGGTAGGCAGGGCAGTTGTCGACAATCGATACAATTTTTCTGTTTTTTTTTCATCTTTCTATCGAAATTTAAAATCAACTGTCCAAATTTTTTTTTTCAAAACTGTTTCTTTCCAATTGGTATAGTCTTCTTCGATTGCAACCTCACTTTCATGAGAAAAAAAAACTTTTTCGAGTAAGCCATGGTGCTCTTTAAATTTGTCCAGCCAATCAGAACTGCTCAGAATGTTTTATGCCCCTGAAAAGATGCATACACCATAGCCCTTTCTTTTATTAATTAATGGCTCTGATATCGGTACATTTTGGTTTCGAATCAACTTTATCCATTTAAAAACTGCTTCATCTACATCTTCATACAGGCATAATTTCGCACGCTTCCCACTGGGTTCCGTTTCCTCAAACAATTTGAGAATCGAAACACGGTTTTTCAGAATGGTTGATACACTACTGGCAGGGATACCAAATTTTAAAGCGATTTCTCTCTCTCTTTTTTTAACACCCCCAACCTACACTATTAAGCACTTCCACTTTTTCACAATCTTAGACACTGTTAGATTACTTGCACAGCAACTAAAACAAAACTGAAATTAGGGACCACTTGTACCAACATGTAAACAGAGACAGGTGAAATTTTGTGAAAGTGTGGATGGCTCATTTCTTCTAAACAACAGATGAATGCCCTCTCCTAATTCTCTAATAGGTTGCTACAGCAGAAATCAGGTTAATCAGACCCAATGTCCGTGTCAGGAATATGCCTTAATCTTTGTCAATGGCTGTGGACATATAGATAGCAGTTGACCAGCGCAACTCCTCGGTACAGTAGTTGTATAGGATGTTATAGGTTTTACTTTTTAGCTATTGCTGACCCATTGCTGGGCAAGGGCCTCTCCACTCTCCCAAAACCTTCCATCATTTTCTATCCCATGCCATGGTTGGCCAGGTTCCTCCTGCAGAGTTTTACGGGCACCACTAAACTGTAAAATGTTTTAGCTCTTAATTGGTGCTTTCTACAGCATCAGCTCTATTGAGAAACTTGGGTATGCATTGTTTGCATCTGTAGCCTAAAGACCACAGGTGCATACCCAAGTCAATGCATACCCAAGAAAACAATGCATACCCAAGTCTCTCGAAATGTTTGTTATATGGAAATTTTCTTCATTATAGGGAAACTATTTTCAATGTTTCAAGGACCAAGGGGAAATCAAAAAAGTTCGCTACATAGAAAAATTCGCTATATGGAAGTTCGTTAAAGAGAGGTCTGGCTGTATTTTTAAAATTGTTTCACCGTAGGATCATGCTTATTGTATATTTGATCAGGCTTATCTTCCTTTTTTTGGGTCTTGTAAAAGAATCTTCCAGGGAGAGGAATAGGCCTTTGTTTCCATGTCACAACTATAGATCCACAATTTGTCACCAGCAATGATGGAAAACAAGAAGTGTGAGTGAGAAGCATCACACTTATAAAGAACTTGATTTGAGAGAACTCGCCACTCTCTGATCATTATGAGGATGTTAGGCAAACTTGGCTGAAATGCATCACATTCCCATATCTTGCATTAAAACTGACTGACATGTCCCAGAAGAAATGCCAATTTCACTTTCAGTTTCACAGATAATTAAACAATGATCACTCTTATCACATCAAAAAGAGCAAATGAATCATTGGCAACTGAAGTTTTTTTGAAGCTGAAGGACACCCAGCACAAGAATCACTAAAAAGTCTTTGAATGATACACAGCATATTCTTTGAAAGTTGATTTTAACTTTTCATGGATTTCTATTACACTTTTCCCTAAATGGAAACAAAATTTGAAGCAATCTGCTGCTTAGTAAAATGTGTGTTTTGTCTCATTTTAAAATGAGACAAAACACACATATTAGTAAATTTCAAGATAACATCAATCTCCAAACTTTTTGATCACACCTTATGCAAACAAAGATATCATACTCAACATAATTTAATTTGGAAACATAAAATAACACTGAGGCAAGCTAGATATGAAGGGTTGGCACCAGGCTGCAGTGACTATCATCAACAAGCAGCAGAACACCATAGTATTATCCATGTTGCTATACAAGGAAAGTCTAGAAACTTTTTGCAGTTACTATGCTTTGAATTAAACACATTGCTAGAGTGATAGCATATATAAATAAATATCCTATCACAAACTTTACTGCAAAATATACAAAAATAAGAATTATATAAAGAATGAATTCACCAATTCGGTACCCATCTCATCAGGAACTGCAATGCCTCAGCATATGAAGAAACCTAAAGGATATAGCATTTAAATAATCCCTAAATACCATTTTATCCAAAATATTCCTCCTAATTTCTTAGGTACATTTTCTGTGTTGCATTTTTCTTTGTTCAATAACTTACAACTGAGAATGAAGTAAAATATAAAATTATTATTTATGCTACACAAAAGGAGAAATTATACTTAACTCCTTTGGAAGGCATACCATTACTTTTCTCTCCCCCCTTACCATAATGGTAGAGAAGTGACAGGAAGGCTGTACATATTTTACACTATAATACACTGAAATTAGAAGGAATATTTTGAAAAGTACTTATGCTTACTGAGACTAATTTAATTTTGGTAAATAAAATATTCTAAATATTCAATTAAATCAGCAAAGAAAAATTATATGCAGAAGAAGAAAAAAAAAAAAAAAAAAACCACTACAGTATAAGTATGGAGAACTTCACCTTGTATGCCTTGGTCACAACTCGTTTCTTTCTTTTTAGTTCACCCTCTGCTTCTGTATCAGATACAGGTTCATCATTTTCATCAATTGAAAAGTCTGAATCAACTTCATCACTTTCATCCTCTTCTGTTTGATATTCATTGTCTCCTTCTTCCTAAACAAAAGAAGTATTAAGCATTATTTTATCTTTTGTAATAGATAAGTATAACAAAATATAATTCAGTCAAAAAATATTATACATGATTAAAAAATGAAGCACTGTCTGTAAGACTTTCAAAAGGCATAAAAACATTTACAAGATCTAAAAGCTAAAACTTGAGGATTCAGAAACTGCCAGTGGCAAAACTAGCAGGTCAGCAATAGAGGAGAGAGTCAAGGGAGCCTAAACAATTAGTGTTGTGTTGCTTTTAAAAAGCACAGAGAACCCATTCATAACCTTGCAAGAATGAGCAGAATTTGTAGTCTCGCTACTGACTGTTAGCTTTGACTACATAAGCAGACAGTTTATTCTAGCAGTCAGCAACAGTGACAAAATATAAACTTCCTGAGGTTCATGCAATTAGCCCTCACCCCCAATAATTTGCATCAGTATCAGCCATATGGTGTAAGGAAAAGGTTAAACCAGCAAAGAAAATCACTATCAGTGTTTTAGTGTAACTCATTTACACAGTTTGTAAGTATATCAATGCATGTAGAAGGCAATCTCTTTTTAAAATCAAAGGATCAAAGCGAATTTTAAAGACTTATTAAACTAACACCTGACTAGTTATAAATGTGCATCAAAGAAAACGCCGACCGGGCTAGCCAGGTGGGTAAAGTGCATGCCTGGCAACGCAAAGGTGTAAGGTGTATTTAGTGTCAGACGGCACCAGGGGTTTCCCCCATCTCCGTGTTGCTTTCATTGTGGGTGTACCAGTTCACTGGGAAATGCCAGAGATTTAAAAGTGTGTGGGCTTTGTATCTGTATGATGTCATGTACCGTTGTTCATCTGGTTGTTTAGCCGCTGGACCCCATGCTGAGGCCCAACGTTGCCCCACCTTCGCCCTGTGGAGGCAGACCAGGAACCCAGTAGTTTTAGTTTCACTCTGGCAGGTCCTGCCACCTAATTTCCTGAGATTTCAGAGGCTAGGACCTAAAAAAAAAAAAAAAAAAAAAAAATGCGCACGCTCTTTTATATGCACGTACGTACAGACAGATACACATATCCATCATCGTAGGTTTGATGATCATTAGGTGAGGGAGATAATGCTCGCATAATAAAGGCCGAAAGAATGCGCGAACGGGAATTTTGACATAATTAAGTTTTTGTGTGTGGTTCGCTAGCATAAAGATAGAGTGGGTGGGAGACTGAAGGCTGGGGGGGGTTAAGGCAGAAATATGGGGATGATAGAGTAGGCAACCCCAGAAGTCAGTGAGGCATGCCCATGCCTCACCAGGAGAAAGTAGGAGGTGCCGGGGAGGGGGGGGGGGCATCCCACCACCGGCGCAGGGGAGGGGGTGGAAAGGCAGCAGGCAAGGGAGCCCGGTGAGCTGAAGAACAGATGTTCTTTGGTTATAATGGTAGTGGGTTGTGGGCTGCGGCCATTTGGTTTCTCCTCGTCCTCCTCCTCGTGAACAGTGCCTGTGCGTAATCCGAGAAGGCTTGATACTCCTCCTTCGTGTCTAGGAGGTGATGTTCTTGTCCCTGTGGTAAGTAGCGGATTCTGGTGAGTAAAACACCACATAGGTCTTCATAGAGCCTGCAGTCATACATTAGGTGCTGCCAGCTCTCCAGCCCCCTGCAAGTGCAAGTTGGATCAACCTGAATCCCAAGTAGAGACAGTTTGGCATTAATCGCTCTGTGTCCAGTTAAGAGGTATGTTGCTTGTAGACCTGGGGAGAACCAGCTGGGTGAGGTTGGGTAGTTTTGTTCAATATTGGGTAGAAATTTCTTTGTGATCTCTCCCTTTTGAGAGTTCCACCACCTTTCCTGCCATGCCTGCTGCAAGTGAGTTTGTATCCTCTTCTTTTCCACATTTCTGTTGCTGGTTAGGTCAATAGTGAACCCCAGAAAAGTCTGTGGGGTGCCTTTGTCTAGGTAGTATAGTAGGCCGCGTTGTATGATTTCTAAGTCCAGCGGGAGAGTGCCTGCAAGCACTTGCAGGGCGTGGGTGCTCACCATGCGGCAAGCGCGAGTGATGGTTAGGAGGATGGATCTGTGAATTTGGTCCATGATACGTCTGTTTACTGCTGTTGTAGTTTTTTGAAACCATGCGCCGGATGCGTAGGTGACGATCGGAGTGAAGATAGCTTTGTAGAACAGTTTGAGGACTCGCTTTTTCAAGCCCCATTCTTTACGTGTGACCCTGGCAACCATGGCTGCGTAGCGTCTTATTTTTTTACGGAGATATTTCAGATGGTCCTGAAACGACAGGTTTTGGTCCAGTACCACGCCTAGGTATTTCAGTTGGTTGGAGAATTTGATTGTTTCCTGTCCAATTTTTATTTGCGGAGGCCGCCTAAGATCAAGGCGTCCCTTTAGCAGGATGGAGTTTGTTTTTGTGGGAGATATTTTGAGTTGATTTCGGTTTGCCCATTCTTGGAGAGTGGTCAGGGCCCGATTTGCGAGGACCTCTAACGCGGCTCTTGAGTTTGCTGTATCGTCAGAATGAGGTCATCCGCGAATGCCTGAGATTGTACTTCATTGAGATCGATGTTAAGAAAGGTGTCCAAGACAATATTCCACAGTAGTGGGCCAAGGACCGAACGTTGAGGCCAGCCCCGATAGACATGCATGGAGAGTGTGCCATAGGGGGCAGTGACTTTGATGGTTCTGTTGCTTAGGTAACTTTTGATGGTGTTATAGAGGTTTTCCGGCATGCTGGCTTCGTGCAGCCTCGCCAGGACGTTTGGCCACCAAAGTGAGTCGAACGCCCCAGTGAAGTCCACAGCTATCACTAGGAAGTACTTTATATTACATCTGTTTACTTTGGTCAGGAGGTGAGTTAAGGCGTCCACGGCGGAGGTTCCCCGCCTGAAGCCGAATTGGTTTGCTGAGGCCAGGCCTGCCTCCCAAAGGTTGCGGGTTCGAATCCCGGCTCGGGCTTGGATCAGAGTAAAATGCAAAAACTTTGGGAGGTGCATTATGGCTACAGAAGCCGATGCGCCAACAACTAACAAAAAAACTTTTTTTAAAAAATCATAGAAAACTTCAGTGGATTTTGTTTCATGTGTTTTATCATTTTTTGGTTCGAGGCTATGACCAGTCCAGACAAAGAATTTTGAGCTGTTGGAAACGTTTTTTTTTTTTAATTTTTGTCAACCTCTTACAAAATGTGCTACTTGTGTGATGTTTATGAACCTGTCTGGAATGGGATGTAATATAGCCAAGGGGATGTCTTTGTGTGTGTTCAGTAGTAGTAGTAGTAGTGGTGGCATGTGATGCAGAAAGCAAGCGTATGAGCTTATGCAGCATCAGCCCAAAAAAAAAAAAAAACAAAACAAAACAATCCCCTCTAAATATTTGTCCAATACCTCCTTAAATTTATTTAACCTATCAACTTCCACATCGACATATGGAAGTTTGTTCCAACAATTAACCACCCGCTGGCTAAAGGCAAATTTCCACACATCTATTCTACATCTGTTCTTCCTCAATTTCAATTTATGCCCCCTTAGGTTCGTAATCTGAACAAGTGGAAGAATCCCATCAGAATTCAGCGCTCAACCCATTCAAGGCCTTATACACCTCAATCAGATCACCTCGCAGGTGCCTAATTTCCAGCTGCTGCAATTTGCAGAACTTAAGCCTCTCCTGGTAACTGGTAAGAGGATCCCTTCATTCCCCTCACCAATCCTGTTGCCCTTCTCTGTACACTCTCAAGCAAATCTACATCCTTCCTAAAAAGAGGCCTCCAGATCTGCACGCAGTACTCAAGGCGTGGCCTGACCATTGCCTTATACAGAGAGACAATCACCACCTTTCCTTGCTAACAAAATTCCTGTATAACATTGACAACATCCCATGACCTGCCCTGGCAGCCTGTCTGCATTGCTCAGAAAACTTCATATCTGACTGCACAATTACTCCCAGGTCTTTTTCATTATCTACCTCCTTAAGTGTAGTACCACACAGTTGGTATGTTTCTCTAGGGTTACTTCTACCCATATGCAGTACTTTGCATTTTCCAAGGTTAAACTTCAGTTGCCACTTCTCAGCCCATCTGCCCAAATTTTCTAGATCCTGTTGCAGTAACATAGTGCCATTACTGTCATTAACAACCCTGCCAACCTTTGTATCAACTGCAAACTTGGACACTAAGCCTGATATACCTTCATCAATATCATTGATAAATATACAAAACAACAGTGAACCCCAACACTGAACCTTGTGGGACTCCACTAATAACATTAGTCCAAGAAGAGCAGCACCCATCGATTACCACCCTCTCTCTGTCTTCTCCCACTCAACCATCCTTTTATCCATTGTAGCAACTTACCCTTAATACCATTCTGCTCCAATTTGTACAGTAGTCTTCCATGTCAACAGTATCAAAAGCTTTCCTGAAATCCAAGTATATGATATTAAAATTATTTTTTGCATCTAGTTCCTTTGTAACCATACCATAATATCCAATCAAATTTGTCAGACAAGACTTTCCTTTAACAAACCCATGCTGTGTCTGAATTATGGCTGCAGTCTTGTCTAGATGATCCTGCAATGCTTTGTTAACCAGTGACTCCATTATTTTACCTGGAACAGAAGTCAAACTAACTGGTCTGTAATTACTCGTGTCACCCTTCGATCCCCTTTGTGAATTGGGGACACATTTGCACATCTCCAGTCCGTGGGGCCTTCCCCTGAGTCCAAGGATGCTCTCATAATTATGGCTAAGGGTTTGCTTACTTATCTTGCCGCCTCCTTTAATATAACAGGATAGATCCCATCCACCGCAGGTGCTTTTCTTATGTTTAACTTCAACAATTTTCCCCCCACTTTGCTCTCATTTATTACAAAATCATCAATAAGTACCCTGCTACAATTTGATAACCTTCTTCCATTTTCAAACCTTAATAATTCCTCATGTGTGAATGTAGATGCAAAATACTCATTCAGTTTGTTTGCTATCTGAGCAGGATCATCAACAGTCGAACTATCAAAGTCAAGTGGACCGATGAGATTCATCCCCTTCCTTTTAGAGTTTATATAAGTAAAGAAATCCATGCTGTTTTTCTTAGCATCCTTTGCCAAAGATTTTTCGTAATCTGCCTTCGCCTGCCTAACCTCCTTTGTGACTTGATTAGACTAGCTTATATCATAGGCTTCTGTGTCGCCTGATAATTTATATGCATTCCATGCATTTTTCTTCTGTGCCTCATTAGTTCATTTGACAACCATTTAGGCCTAAACCTTGAACAATATTTCTTAATTGGTACGAAACGTTTAGTAGCTTCCACTATTAATTCCTAGAATGCTTCCCACTTAGAATTTGCTGTTGGTAACATCATCAGTTGGTCCCACTGTACAGAATTTAAAAACTGTCTGAGATCACTATAGTCACCTTTATGGAAGCAAAATCCTTTCCTTTACCCCTGATGGTAATTATATCTTTAAGTAAATCCCACATCAGTACACTGCGATCACTGCCACCTAATGGGTCCTTTATCTGCAAATTCGTAATACACGAATGGTCACTGCTGATAACCAGATCAAGAGCATTACCCTCTCTGGCTGCCTCTCGAACATGCTGCTGCAGAAAACAATCATCCAATAAATCCACAAAAGTCTTACTAGTGTGCGAGTGACCAACCCATAAGTTCCAGTCTATCTGGGAAGTTAAAATCCCCCATTATAAGACATTCTGATTTACTAGCCCACTCCATTTCTCTGTACAATTGTTCATAGTACTTAATCGAGTCATTAGGCCTATAACACACTCCTACTGTTATTTTGCTTTTGCAGTTATGTCACACCAAACTGACTCAACAGTGCACTGTTCATCTATATCAACTGGATGCACTTCTTTTGATTTTGTTTTTCTTAATTAACAGCATAACACCTCCTCCCTTCCTATCCTGTCTATCCTTTCTGTACACATTGTACTCCCCAAATTCCAGTTCTGCATTCCTTATATCTGTGTGACACCACGTCTCTGAAATCCCAACAATATCTGCCTTTGATGTTTTGAGCAACACTTCAAATTCATCAAATTTATTTACTATACTTCTAGCATTGGTATACATGCAAGTATACATATACCTATTCTTATTATTAGTTACCCTAACACATCCCATACACCCACCTGTTTCACAATGACTGCTATCAGTCCCTGAAACCCCAAACACCCCTCGCTCCATGCACACTGCTTATTCTAATAGAATAAGCAGCGTCACTGCAAGAATCACCTTCACCTCTGCTTGCAGCTACTTTTAACCTTTAATCTGTGAATTTCCCCAAGCTAGCAGTTTTCCGACCCACCGAACACTGACTTGATAACATCAGCAAATATTCTTGCACCCGTTCTATTTAAGTGTATCCCATCCCTGTAGAAGCAGTCTCTCCTGTTAACAAACACAGACCAGGCTGAAAAACGTTTTATCCCTTGAGCCTTGCACGTTTCCTCCAGGGCCAAATTGATTGACAAGGCTCTCATCATGTACTCCCTCCTATTGTGTCTGGGCAGAATTGCAGACACTTTCAAATTTAACTAATAATAAGAATAGGTACATGTATACAGTCAGTCCTCGTATAACACGTGTTTACACAACACGAATTCGATCATATACGATTTATAAATAGGGGAATGATATCGTATATAACATGAACCGAATTCGCTTATGCACAATTCACCTTTTTGTTTACAAGAAACGGCAGTCGGACGTGGAATCACCCCAACTGAACGCAACACGATGGGAATGAAGAGAAGATTCTGAAAATGTATTTATGTTTTTTATATCACTGAAGGGGAAACACATTTCACCATAATAACGGAAAATTCCAGCTATCGGTATTATCGCAAATGCAATTAGATCGAGTTTATTACCAGTTTATAACAGATTCCACTGGCAGAAACGCAACTGGAAATTGTTTTTATTGTTTTATGGTAGTAACCCCCAGAAATGTGTGCTTTAGTAAAATGTGAGCTAGTGAGGTGTTAATAGAGTTGTCTCTGCCTTTACGGTGTTTTTTATTCAGTTGCTACACGTGCACAGCTTTGTTTGTGTGTGTGTGTGTGTGTGTGTCAAGCATGCCTCCTCATTTTGTAATTGTGCTTTATTCCCTAAAAATGAGTGAAATACTTAAAAGGTGTGAAAAGGAAGCGTCCTGATGAAGACACTACCGATTCAGAGAGAAAAAGAAAAGCAATATCGATAAACAGAGGTGGACTGGATCAAAAATTCTTACCCGGGAAAATTTGTAGTGGCCTCATACTAGCATTTATGGCCAAAATCACACCGGCCTCCGACCCACCACGGTTTCCCTGGTAAGGCTTATGGCCAGTCCGCCTCTGTTGATAGAGAAAAAATATGAAATTGTGAAACGCTTTGAGCGAAATGAAAGACCGTGACATTGCACGTGCTACAGGCCTAAATGAGGCAATGCCGAGAATTACAAAGAATGCAGAGAAAATAAAAACAACTTTCATAGCAAGAACAACTCGTGTAATTAAACAAGTGTGATTAAAATCCATTAGATTAAGACACAAAGAATTGGAAGAGATGGGATGGCTGTCATCTGTTTGGATAGAAAATCAAACAAAAAACAAGTTTGCTTACAATAGAAGCAAAAGCATTAGCAATATTTTATTACGTAATAGTCGTAATAAAATACGTAAGTATTTTATAATGATAATTTATCGTGTTTGGTAGTCTTGATTACAAATGTGTGTTCAATTCTTGGGTGGTCGGCACTTAACCCTATTTTTCCCATAGGGCCTGTTGTTTATATTGCAGATTTTGTAGATTTCTAGGAACACAACTATCGTGCTATATGAGGACTGACTGTACTTGCATGTATGCCAATGCTAGAAGTGCAAGAGTATGAAGAAATTAGGCACTAACTCAGCATTCTGATGGACATTTATGAGACTTAAAGAGCAGGGTGGATGCCCATGAAGGAATTAAAATGGGGCTCATCAAGCTCTCAGCAGCCAAACTCATTGCCAGAACCCTCACTTGTGCATGAGGTAACACAGCAGAATTTGCTGGTCCTACATGAGGTAGTTATAGTCAGTGATTCTACTGTTAAAGAAACAGGATATATTGCGCAAAAAAAGATAGGTCAAATGCAAACAGGATATGCTTGCTAGGGACAAAAGTAGATGACATCATAGAGCAGATATAATCTTTTAAGGGAAAGAAAGGCAACATTATTGTACATGTTGGCACTAATGATGATAAAAGTAGATCGGAGGATTTAATTACCAAGCAGAGGGAAATGTTGTGAAAAAGTCATAAGTCAGAATTGTGGCACTGGAGATATTGTGCAAGGCTCAGGGGGTAGAACTTTTCACAGCATGGTCTGTGCTTGTTAAGAGGAGAGTGTGTTTTTACAGGGATGGGATATACTTAATTAGAAAGGGACAAAAATATTATCTAATGGTACAGTCAATGTGAGGTAGGTTAGATTAAACAAAGCCACAGGCAGTGGTGAAAATGATTCATGCACTGCTTCTATCAGAACATACAGCAGCCTGGAAAGCAAGGTGTCATAAATTTAAATTCTATTATCGGCCATCATGGAACAAGTAAATACACGAGTTATATTAGGGTAAGTAAGAACAGATGCATGTACATTAATATTACGGGTATAAGAAATAAATATGATGAATTTGAAGTACTGATTAAGTCATCAAATGCAGACATTCTGGGGATATCGGAGATATGCTCAAACAGAAGGAATGCAAAATTTGAATATGGGGTACAATGAGTATAGAAAGGACAGCATATAGTCTTGTTTGTCAAGTGGCACCGGGTTTACTCTCCCAAATCCACATAGTATACTATGGGATGTAGTATAAACTGTAAAGGCCAGATATAATCAAGTTTTAGAGTAGTTTTGTTTGTGCTGGTCTTTTCTTCCTCAAGCCATTTAGCTGAAGGACCGCTAGTGGGTCTCCATGTTGCCCAGTTAAAGGCAGGCATGGTTTAATATGGAGTAAAGAAGTCTCATGCCACAAGCAAACCGAAACCCTGGACATCGCTTGAGCTTGCAAGAGAGGGCCCTCAGTAAAAAAAAAAACAAAACACTAATGAAAAAGGGAGTGGAGAAGACAGATGAAAAGAAGAACAGGTGAACATAAAGAAAGTGGATTATAGGCAGGCTCTCCACCTGGAAATAGGAAGTAAAAGCAGCAGAGTACCACCCCTGTGGAAGGAGCCCATCCTCCACAAGGAAGGATTATTAAGAGCAGGAAAAGATTTCTGGCAGTAGAGTACACCAAGCAAAAAGACAGGGTAACAGACATGGACAGTAGGGGATTCAAGTCATAGGAACAGAGCACCCCTATGTTGGGGCAGGCAATCCCACTGTGGACATGCAGTGCTTCTCTGTTAGTAATTTGACACCAGACAGGCCAACTGAAGCTGGTGTCAGCAACTTACATGCCATGCCTCAGAAAGACATGCCAATAGCAGGTTATAATTAGTAAAGGCAGAGGCATATGATGCAAGAAAGGAAGCTTATACAGCATCAACCAAAAAAAAAAAAAAAAAATCCTTCCCATTTCATCCATTCATTCGCTCTAAAATTTGACCAGTTCTTCCTTGAATTTATTTAAACATTGAACGTCCACAACGACCGATGGAAGTTTGATCCGGCACTCAACCACCCGTTAGCTAAAGACTAATTTCTGCATATCTATTCTACAATTGCCTTTCATCAGTTTGAATTTATGCCCCCTCAGGTGCATAATCTGAGCAAGAGGAAAAATCCCGAAAGCATTGAGCTTTCTCAATCCATTCAAGGGCTTATACACCTCAATCAGATCACCTTGCAGGTGCCTAGTATTCATATGCTCCAATTTGCAGAACTTAGCCTTTCTTGGTAAGAGCAACTCTTCGTTCCCCTCACCAATCTCATTGCCCTTCTCTGCACTCCTTCCAGCAGCTCTACATCCTTCCTAAAATGACCTACAGATCTGTATGCAGTACTCAAGGTGTATCCTGACCATTGCCTTATACAAAGGGATAATCACCTCCTAATCTACGCTAGCAAAATTCCAGTTTATCATCGACAAGACCCCATGTGCTGCTCTGGCACCTGTGTGCACTGCTCAGAAAACTTCGTATCTGATGACACAATTACAACCAGGTCTTTTTCATTCACCACTAGCCCGGGTTTAGTATTGCACAGTTGGTCCATTTCTCTGGACTGCTACCCATATACAGTACTTTGCATTTGTCAATGTTAAACTTCAGTTGCCACTTCTCAGCCCATCTGCTCATCTTTTCTAGATCAAGTTGCAGTAAAGTACTGTTATTAGTGTCATTAACAACCCTACCAACCTTCGTATTGTCTGCAAACTTGTACATTAAGCTTGATATACCTCCATCACTATCATTAATAAATACAGAAAAGAACAATGGGCCCAACACCAAAACCTGGGACACTCCACTAACAACATTCGTCCATGAAGAGCACTGCCCATTGATTACCACTCCCCTCTTCTCCCACTCAACCATCCTTTTATCAATCACAGCAACTTGCCCTTAATGCCATACTGCTCCAATTTGTACAGTAGTCTTCTGTTTGCAACAGTATCAAAAGCTTTCCTGAAATCCCAGTACAGTAGGGAACCAACATCCGATGGTAATTTGTTCCACAAAACCCATTGTATAGAAAATATTGTAAGTTGATTGGTCCCTTCAAAGTTACATTCTGGACAACAAATAGATCTATGATACTATGCAGTATGTACTCAGATGTAAGGATGCATACAGGCTTGAATCGCCGTGTGAAAATTAATTTTCACCCTCCCTGTGCTGTTATCTTGATTCGACATCATCGAGGGGTGCGATTTCGTCAGCTAGCCTCGGTTGTCGAAATAGCTTGGCACTGTACTGATGTGGCCTGTCAGTGGCGCCCTTGGCGCCTGCCCCATTGCCAAGGCGTTCCTACACCACTGGCCAAGGGTTTGCTTACTTCCTTTGCTGACTCCTTTAACATAACTGGATAGATCCCATCCACCCCAGATGCCTTTCTTATGTTTATCTTCAACAATTTCTCCTCCATTTTACTCTCAGTTATTACAAAATCATTTAGCTCCATGTTAGAGTTTGATAAACTTCTGGTCTCTACTTTCCCACAGAATTCCTCATGTGTGAATGTAGATGCAAAATACTCATTCAGTTTGTCAGCTACCTGAGCATGATCATCAACAGTTGAACCATCGACATCAAGTGGACCAATCTGATTTATTCCCCTTCCTTCTAGAGTTTATATAATTAAAGAAGTCTTTGCTGATTTTCTTTGCATCCTTTGCCAAAGATCTCTCGTAATCTGGCTTTGCATGCCTAACCTCCTTTGCGACTTCATTACAGACTAATTTATATCTACCATAGGCTTCTGGGTAGCCTAATAATTTATATGCATCTTGTATTTTTCTTCTCTGACATAAGTTTCATTAGTTCATCTAACATCCATTTAGGCCTGAACACTGAATAACATTTCTTAGTTGGTATGAAAACCCTAGTAGCTTCCAAGATTAATTCCTTGAATGCTTCCCATTTAGAATTTGCAGTAGGTAACATCATTCATTAGACTGTATAGAATTTAAAAACTGTCTGAGACCACTGTAGTCACCTTTATGAAAGCAAAAAACACCTCCCTTTACCCCTGATGGCAGTTATATCTTTAAGTAAATCCCACATCAGTACACTGTGAGGAGCAGCTTCGATTTTTGTCACTGCCCAAAAAAAATATAAACGAGGATTGCGTATGTATTTTACATTGTATCCTGTTTTAGGCAGCATTGAATCAATCTTTTCTACTTAATCTGACATACATATACTTTATCCTCATATACAAAAAATAAATTAATAAATAGCAGGCATCAAGATAAATATTTTTTTATTGTAATAGATCCTTGTAAACAAGACTGATATGAAGGCAAATTATTCAGAAAAATTAATGAACTCACCTCATAGAAACCACCATATGTAGTTTTATAAAAGTCATCCTCTTCTTCAGCTTCTAACAGCTTACCCATCTGACTGCCTGCATTATTTCTTCTGTCTCTTGTAAGTGCCATACTGATAACTAATTAAACATTACAAAAAGTTTGAAAAGTAGAATATCTCTAGTGTAATTAAAAACTCACTATGATCAAAAGTTTTTCCTAGCCTTTCACTTGTTCTATACTAAGTCAATAACCATGATAAAAATTCAGGGCTAAAAGTCTCAGACTATGGAAAACTTACAGACATAAGTTAGTGCAAAGGCCCACCCACCTGATGATGAAGGGCCAAATAGGCCTAAAATGTATGTTAGGGTGTTGGTATCCACTGAGAATAAGTAAAAATAGGCTTATTTGATTGGGAAAACGTTACTTATTTGAAGTATAACCGGAGAGGCAACTCATTATGAAAACATTCACAATATGAGATGTCACAAAACAAGGCCATTATAAATTAACTTTGGTTAACTTATTATGTATAGACATGATGCATTTGCACTAACTTATGTCTAAGTTTTTCCTTAGTCTGAGACTTTTAGCCCTGAATTTTTATTAAATCTTTAAACTACTAAACATCTTTTGGCATTTCTCACACATTGTGGAGTTATTTTCACATGTCGGTTGTCAGCTGTTATACCACTGGATACCTATGGTCAATAACCATGGTTATTGACAGACATTAGTGAAAATAAATTCTTAATTTCTTAACGTAACTTTTATATAAACCATCAGTCATTAGCTAATGCCTCATACAATTCATAGTTAGCTAGAACTAATACATTTTTTTATAAAATTATTTCTCTCAATTAAAAGTCCTTAGTTCAGCTTGCATTAAACATGTTCCTGGCTAAATAAAATTTATCTCTTATACTGTGGAAATAAAAGTACTTCCAATAATGTGAACACTGATACATACAAACAAGGCAGCAAAAGAGGGCAGCCTAAAAAGTAATGCTTCTAGATAGAACCATAGCCTTAGTACTAGGTGGTGCAGCATGTTCCAACTTGGTTCTTCATGCAGCTAATAGTTTTTAGTTAGAACATGCACAGTAGCATTTGTGTGAAAGCTCACAAGTTACACTGGTTTAAGTGGAAGCATTTTATAAATTAACTGTGGCTCAAACAGTGAAGTTTTTTTTTTTTTTTTTTTAGCTGTTGGTGCATGAGCTTCTGTGGCCGTAATGCAAACCTCCCAAAGGTTTGCATTTTTACTCTGATCCAAGCCAGAGGCGGGATTCAAACCCGCGACCTAACAGTGAAGTGTTTGAACCACAAACACTGTTTCAAATGCTAAAAGGATGCATTTTCAAACATTACTGCGACTCAAGATGAATCCTCGATTTGACACTATTATTCCAAAAATAAAATATAGCCAAGGTTTGGTTTTGGTTTTTTTTTTTTTTTAGGAGCTTAGCAATATGTGGTGGTCATTCCCTGACCTTTCCGCATCCTCCGTATTTGGTGGTGATAGGCTCGAACCCCGGTATAATCAAGAAGCATGTGCTACGCACTGCTGCTCCTTCCCACCTGGCTACAGAGGCACCTGTATAGCCCAAGGAATTTGTGCCATAAAACGTCTCACCAAAGGTCAAAGCATCATCCAATTGAACTTATCCACACTGCATTTTTGGAAAAAGGGCACAATCAGTAAAGCACAAGACACTAGATGAGTTAAAAAATAATGATTCTAGGTCATAACCTCAGTACTAGGCGGTGCAGCATAGCATGCAACTAATAGTTTTTGTTAGAACATGAGCAGTAGCATTTGTGTGAAAGCTCACAAGTTACACTGGTTTAAGAGGAATCATTTTTTAACATGTGTTTCAAACACAATGAAGAAATTTATCAATAACTTATCCCCAGGGGCTCACATCTTGTGAGTATGGGCTTGGCACACCCAGGGTCCTGAGCTGGATATCATCATTCTCTCTCTCTCTCTCTCTCTCTCTCTCTCTCTCTCTCTCTCTCTCTCTCTCTCTCTCTCTCAGGGTAACTCGGGAATTTTTTTTGGCTGGTGCAGCATAAGCCTCAGGCTTCCTTGCACCATATAGCTAATAATAATAATAAACCACTGTCCTGTTTCAAATGCTAAAGGATGCATTTTCAAACATTACTGCAACTCAGGATGAATCCTCAATTCAACACTGTTATTCAGAAAACAAAATAGAGCCCAAGGAATTTTGCCATAAAACATTTCCAAAAGGTTTAAGCATCATCCAATTGAACTTATCCACACTGCATTTTTGGAAAAAGGGAACAATCAGTAAAGTACAAGACACTAGATAAGTTAAAATATAAATGCAGTAGGGACTCGATATAGCAATATTGTGTCACAAGATCTCACAGTAGCCATGCAATGCTGGCAAGAATTTCATCACTCAGATTTGAAGTAGTTCTACATCCTCCCTAAGGCCCATATTTGGCTCCAAACAACTTTCCATCAAAATCATAAAGAACACATCATCCATCTATTGACAAATTCAATGGAAACATTTGTTGAAACTCAAACGGCTAGTCTTGACATTTCTAAGGCTTTTGATTGTGTTTGGCACAAAGGACTTCTACATAAGGACATCTTATAGATGGCCAACTATTTTTTTAGTATTAGTATTAGCAATGGTGCAAGGAAGCCTATAGCTTATGCTGCACCAGCCAAAAATAAATAAATAAATAAAATAATAAATAATAATCATCAAAAGACAGAGACATTTGCCGTGGTGATTGAGGAGCTCTGTTAGGAGATGGCACACAGAGAAGAAGAATTATAAAAATAAAATAATAATAATAAGAAAATTTTACAAAAATAAATAATAAGAGAAAAGAAAATATGCAACCTATGCATTTCCCTCCTCCCCTAGGTAATTATGCAGCTGACCTTTGAATTTCCTCAAACTTTCAACCTTTACCACCCATATAGTTAACTTTTTCCAGTAATTTATCTCGCTGGCTAAAATAAAACTTTCTGCAATACAGTCTAAACATCTCGCCCCGTGACTACGAATTATGGCCCCTAGTTCTGGAATCATTTATAACCGAGGAAATTTTGTCCTCATTCATTTTACTTATGCCTCTCAGAGCGTTAAGCACCTCAATCAAGTCTCCTCTAAGGTGCCTAGTTTCCAAGCTCTGCAACTCACATATTCGAAGTCTTTCATCATATGAACGCAATTTTGCAAATCTCACTAAGTGAGTTACTCATCTTTGGACCCTTTCAAGAAGCACAATGTCATTCTTTAGGTGCAGTCTCCATACTTACAGTATTCCAAGTGAGGTCTAACGATAGCCTTATATAATAGGATTATGAGGTCCTTATCTCTAAGAGCAATTGTTCGATAAATCATCGATAGGACACCATGGGCATTCCTTGCAACCTGTCTACAATGCTCGGAGAACTTCGTGTCTGACTGTACTGTAACACCCAAGTCCCTTTCCTTCACTATTGGCTTTAGTTCAACTCCACCAAGTGTATAAGTTATTTTGTGATTATTGTTCCCCAAATATAATACCCTTACACTTCACTGGATTAAAGCACAGTTGCCATTTATCTGACCATCCCTGAAGTCTATATAGATTACTCTGAAGAAGCTCTGCTTGGCAGTGATCATTAACTACTCTACCAATCTTTACATCATCTGCAAATTTAGACATCACTCCCTCTATCCTTTCATCAATGTCATTTATGAAAATCAAACACAACAGTGGTCCTAATACTGATCCTTGGGGAACACCACTTCTTACATCAACCTAATCTGAAGAATAACCATTTATCACAACTCTCTGCCTCCTGCCCTGAAGCTATCCACCTTTAGATAGAAATTCCATTTCTACCTAAATGATCCCGAATTCCACCATTGATCACTGTCTCTGATTTTCCTTACTATTGAAGTTAGGCTGACTGGCCGTAACTGCCCACTTCACTGTTAGAAACCTCTCTATGTACTGGAGATACATTGGCACTTTTCCAATCAAACGGAATCACTCTCGAGTCCAGTGATGCTCTCATAATTAGCCTCAATGGTTCAATCCTTTGCCTTAAGATTAGAGGGTATATGCCATCAACCCCAGAAGCCTTACTGGCCTATATGCTCGAAAGCTTTTTCATAAAATAAATGTGAAATAACATTTTTTTCAACTTCACTCCCATAATTTCTCATTAGCACAAAGTTTTTCTTCTGTAAATATCGATGCAAAGTAACTGTTGAGTTCACTGCAACTTCAGCTGGGGGTATCTAATGCTATCCCATGTCCATTACATAAGGGTACGATCTGGTTTGGCCTTCTCTTCTTTGCATTTATATATGTGAAGAATTACTTCTACCCGCTCTTCGCTAGCGATTTCTCATAATCTGCCTTTGCCAGCCTAACCCTTTCTGTGGCACTGTTACAGATCACTTTGTAGCTGTTATAGGCTTCATTACTTTTTATTGCTCTGTAACTTTTCCATGTTACCTTTTTCTTCTCATGTAATCTGGCAACTTCATTATTCATCCAACTTAGAATCTTCCTTGTGGAGTATTTTTTTAATGGTATATAAGCATTCAAAGTTTCTGTGATTAATGTTTTAAAGGTATACCATAATCCAATTGCATTTGCTCTTTGTGCGATATCTACCCAGTTAATACAGGCCATGTAGCTTAAGCCATCATAATTTCCTTTTCTGAAATTATAACCCATTTCTTTGCCTTTAACTACTGCTATCTCTCTCTTCATTGTCCATTGTAGAACTCTGTGATCACTTCCTGCTACTGGTTCCTGTACTGGCATCCCTTTATATGCCATCTGGTTCATGAGTGATGATGAGGTCTAGAATATTCTTTTCCCTAGAATGATCCCAGACATGTTGATACAAATAACAATCATCTAGTTGTTTTAAAAAAATTTTGTTTCTCATGTTGAGTTTCCTTCCCATTTGCTCCAATCAATTAGAGGCAAATTAAAATCACCCATAATAAGACACTGATGCTTACTTGCCCATTCCATTTGAATGTAGAGGCTCTCACCATAATCTTCACAATCACCTGGCCTATAGGCCTCACCTCCCACTCTCATTATACCTTTGCTTCCAACTATCTCACACCATACAGATTCTATGCTAGCATGCAAAACATCTGAATCCAGGAAAGCTTTTCATCGTGCTCAGACTGCTTTTGATAAGAAAAGAACATAAGAACATACCATACTGAAACTCATCATCCCCTATCTCCAGGTGGCACCACATTTCCGTAAGCCCTATTATGTCAGCTTTACTTGTCCTAATCAGCAGTTCGAATTCACTCATTTTATTGACGACACTTCTGACATTACTGTATAAACAATTAAGACTTAGTGTTCTTGTATAGGTAACTACCCAGAGACACCGCTTGTTGTTTGTTTTTTGGTTTTTAGAAGCATTCGCAACTAAGGCCATATTGCTCCGGGGATATGCGGTGGTCATTCCCTGACCTTTCCGCATCCTCCGTATTTGGTGGTCACGGGCTCGAACCCCGGTTTAACCAAGAAGCGTGTGCTATACACTGCTGCTGCTCCTGCCCACCTGGCTATGGAGGCACCGAGACACCACTTAATTTTATTTAAGCTCTCTTCCCAGGCATTAGCTATCTGCTCATTTGAAACGTTTCTGCCCTAAGAACATCTAGCTAATATGTTCTGTTGCGGTAACAAACAAGAACTATTGGGGTATGTGCAAGAGTTATTTTGACCAATATTATCAGTAGGGGAGTCCCCAGGATGTTGGTGTTGGGGCCATTGTTATTTTGTTTATTTATCAATGATATTGATGAAGATATAAAACAGGATTGTTAATGACGGTATACTACTGCAACAGGATCTTGAAAATTTAGGCAGATGGACTGAGAAATGGCAACTGAAGTTTAACATTGACAAATGCAAGGTATTGTACATGGGTAGCAGTAGCCCCAGAGTAACTTATCAACTGTGTGGTACTCGGGGTAGTGAATTAAAAAGTCCTGGGAGGTGGGTAATTGTGAAGCAAGAATACCAAGCTGCCAGGACAGCTTATGAGGTTTTTTCAATGATATACAAGAATTTTTTTAGCAGGGATAAAGAGGTGATGCTGTATGTATAAGCTTGCTTTCTAGCATCATACCACTACTAATGCTAAAGGACTCAAATACTGCAGCTGCATTTTTTTTACAAAAAAGAAAAAGAAAAAAAAAAAAGCAGATTTTCTATAGTTTCATTTTTTTTTTCTTTGTAAAGTCCTTTATAACAGGATATCAAAGCTTCAATCTTCTTGCCATACCAGTGCTATAATTCTACAAAAAGATCATTTTTAGAGGCAATATTAATATAAAAGCACTTTGCGTGGTAGGACTTTTTCTCATGCAAATTTTTCACCTGAACCACTTGTATTAAATTTCATTAATATATATTTATATATTAGTATAAAATGTATTAAAACACTGGGAGATATTTTTAGCATTTTTAAATATGATTTAAAAATATTTGAATAACTGAAAGTAACATTAAGATTCCAATGAAATTTATAAGACATTTTTAGAAATTCTTAATAAATACACAAAGCAAAACTGATTTAACAGCAATATGACCCAATGTTATTTAGTTTTTAGGAGCATTAGCAACTAAGGTCATATGACCCAATGTGAGCTATCATGGCCTGTGAGGTGCACATGATAAAAAGTGGTGAAAAATGAATGAAACTACGAACGAGGACTTGCTGTAATATATTTTACTGTGCATTCACTTAAACTGCTACTGTAGCATGCTAAGCAATTTTGTGAGTGAGGGGAATCTTCACACTGAACAATCAATGAAAAGGAAAAATTGACCAAAGATTCTTTGTTATCATGATGCAGAAATCGAGGTGGAAGTATGATTAAGTGAAAGGGCAAAACTTGACATATGCTATGCAAAGCTGTAAACAAAAAATGAAGGGTTCTGTTGGCCATGAATTTCAAATAATCACCTATGCAGCCTATATAATTTTGGAAAAGAGGTATATAGTGAGCCGACTGGGATATCACTGGAATGGTAAGATTTTTTTGAATGAATATTCGCTGAGAGTCAGAATGTTTTTTATTAATTTAATTTCTATAATGAGATAGTGTACTGGTAAGGCATTATTATTATTAATAAATCCGTTTAGTAGCTACAAGGGCTTGCCATATTTTTCAGCCTTCTGGTTAGGACGGCTATAAATAAACATAGATGAACCAACAATTATACAGAGTAATATCTACAAATATACATAGTCATACATACAAATATCCATAGTTATATATACAAATATAGATCATTACATTTACAAATATGCGTAGTTGTATAAAGTGTTACATAAACTTTCGCAAAGTATGAAATACGCCATGTTCCTGTAACAAAAACAGATGCACAGGTTACTGAACTCAGCTACAAATACAGGAACTCCTCGATTTAAGCAATACTCGACTTGCGGAAATTTGACTTTACGTAAGTTTTTGCCAGCCGGTGGAAACTTAAAAAAATCGTGGAAATGTATTTTGCATCCTGTAGGAATAAATGGAGGTATCATGAAAATATTGTAATGTCAACGAAATAACACATTTTTTATTTTTTTTTGTAATTTGTTCCAAGTCCTTGGAAGTTGAAAATTTCGCTATATTACTAAGCTATTTATCTCTCTAAAAGGTCATATTTATAATGGAAATTGCACTATCCTTTCATCGTTATCATATAACAATAAATTTTGTTATATGATAACGTTATAACAATAAATTTTGAACACCTTTGTGATATTTTTCTAAAGCACGTTTCTGGAGGTCACAACCATAAAAAAATAAAAATAATTGTCACTTTCCGGTTTATTGGGCTTTTCTGTTAGTGCATTTAATTATAAACAGGTAGTAAACTCGATCTTATTGCATTTGCAATAATACCAATAACTGCAATTGTATGGGTTTTTATGCTATTATGGTCAAATGTGTTCCCCTTCACTGAAATCTTCAATCACATAAAAAACAAATTTTCAGAAACTTCTCTTCATTCATATTTACATATTATGATGATGAAGGGAAAGCAACCAATGAAAAGTGAAAACAAAACAAAACTGATTTAGAAATGAAGATGAAAACAATTAAGTACGAAGCAGGACAAAGTTTGTTATCTATTGCAAGGAAATTAGGTCTCGCTGCTTCAACAGTGAATACTATTTTAAGGGACAGTGCACGTATAAAAGAACATGTTAAAGGATCAACACATTTAAGATCAACAGTGATCACAAAACAGCGTTCAAGTGCTATATCGAAGATGGAACAGCTGTTAATAATATGGATGGAAAATCAGATTCAGAAGCAAGCGAGTGCTTGCTTCTGAATCTGAAGCAAGCCTAATAACCATTCAAGCAAAAAGTATTTATAAAGATATTAAGGATAAGTACGGCAAACCCCAACCCAAGTTCACGGCAAGCAACGGGTGGTTTAATAGGTTTAAGCATTGCACTGGTTTCCACGTTAAAGTATGCAGTGTTGCCAGTGCCGATTCTGCAGCTGCAGAGAAATTTTGTGATGTGTTGGAAAAAATTATTGATGAAGGCGGCTATCCAATGCAGCAAATTTTTAATGTTGACGAGACAGCTCTGTACTGGAAAAAAATGCTGGATCGAACATATATTGCCAAAGAGGAAAATACAATGCCAGATTTAAAGACGTCAAAAGATAGGGCCATGCTCCTGCTTGGGGCTAATGCAGCGGGAGATTACAGATTAAAACCATTGCTTGTGTACCATTCTGGAAATCCTTGTGCATTTAAGGGCATCAATAAAGTCACCCTACCCGTGCATTTCCAATCAAACCAGAGAGCATGGATAACAATATCTCTCTTTGAGGATTAGTTTAAATGCTGCTTCATTCACGGGGTTGAAAAATATTGTAAAGACAACGACGTTCCTTTAAAGATTTTGCTTCCATTAGATAATGCTTCTGGACATCCTACGCATCCAGATGATTTCAATTTAAATGTGAGAGTCACATTCCTACAGGCAAACACAACTTCACTCATCCAAGTTATCGATCAGGGTGTTATTTCAAATTTAAAACCATACTATTTATGCACATTTGCTCAGGCATTGTCTGCAGTAGACGATGAGAAAAATTTTACATTAAGAGACTTTTGGAAATCTTACAATATTTACCACTCCATCTTAAACATTAATAAGGCCCGGGCGGAAATTACTAAAAGTTGTTTAAATGGGACATGGAAGAAAATATGCCAATGTTAAAGGCTTCGAAAAAGACGAATCATACGAATAGGTTTCAGATAAGACTAAATGTTGCAGAGCTACTTAAGTTGAAGGTTGATGCCAAAGACATGGAGAAGTTAATAGAAGAGGAGAAGGGATTATCTAACGAAGAACTTACTGACTTGCAAGCAGCGATAGTGAAAGAAAAAAATGCTGATGAAGCTCAAGATGAATCAAACGAGAAGCCGAGATGCTTCATCACCAGAGAGATGGCAATGGCATTTCGTGAAATTGCATCGGCAATGGCGAGGTTTGAGAAGATAGATTCTGACAGCGAACGATTCTTAAAAGTTAACAGAGGAGTGAATGATATTCTTGCTTGCTACAATGAAATCTACAATGAAAAGAAAAAAGCACCATCCAGTCGTCCATTAATATGCTCTTTTGTAAGGTTGAGCTGCCGACCCCTTCTAAATTTCTACGGCCCTCAACTTCGGCAGCGGCATACTTATCAGATGAAGGTATTGATTCTGGCAACGATGCTCAAGAGGTAAAACTTACTGATGTTATGCCTGTATCCTCTCTTTTTTTGTAATTTTATAATTTTGAAATTTTTTTAAATTTCAAGCTTTTGTAATTTTTCCTGCACATGAGATAAAAAATTGAATAAATACAATAAATAATTCTATTTACATGTTTGTCGAACATTTCTTTTTTGATTCAACCAATTCAGCGAGCACAGTTGCAAGTGCTGCACAAGCACAGGGATAATTCTGACTTATGTAGTGTTCCACAGAACACAACCCTTACATAAGTCAGGAAGTTCCTGTACACATATTACATTCATAAGTGAATTGGCAAAACTTGACACGATATGTTAAGCAAAGCTGTAAACAGAAAATGAAGTAATGAAATATAAATGAAGTAATGATAAATAAAATGAAATATGTAATATACATATTACATTTATATATATGCAAATTTATACAAAATGTTACATTTTCCACATCGTATGAAATTTACAGTATTCCTGTAACAGAAAATACAGATACATAGAGTTCTATACAACAAACGATTAAATTTGTGAAGTACAATATGTTTCCCTTATGATTGGATTGTAGTAAGACTTGTCTGTGCAGTTTCTCACTATCAATTTTTAGAGCATTGAAGATCCTGAGCATGTTAAGCTTCTCAGTGGGAGAAGGTCACTTTCACCGCTTCTTCCTGTCGCCATGCAGTGGTAACCAAAGCTAAGATGTTTGGAGAAGAGATTCTCCCCGTAAACAAATATGCAAGGATATACAGGTTCCTGGTAAGGACTTGTTTCCACAGGATAGGCCCTAAGTTAATGTGGAGAACAGCACATAAGATGGTGAAGGATCTACTTCCAACTCCGTTCAACCATCTGTGTGTCCAGTACTGCTGAAAAAATTCCTTCTTGGTAAGAATAAGCTTTTGTGCCACAACTAACTTTTGTTGATCTTCTTTGCACTCTTTCCAACAAATCTATATTCTTCAAACTTGTAGGTAGTATTCCAGATGTGGCCTAACCATTACTTATACAATTGGATGATCACCTCTTTGACCCTGTGGACCAAATTTTATTATTATTCTCCAGGCACTGCAATTTGCAGAATTGAAGCCTTTTTTGGTAAGACCACCCTTTTTTTCCCTTCATCAAATCTCGTTACCTTTCTCTGCACCAATTCTAGCAGATCTACGTGCTTCCTAAAATGATGCCTCCAGACCTGTATGCAAGACTCAAGATGTGCCTTAACCATAGTCTTATAATAAGGGGATAATGATTTCCCCAGCTCTGATAGCAAAGATCATGTATACCATTGACAAAACTCCATGAACTGTGCAGCCTGTCTGCACTGCTCAGTGACCTTCATATCTGACTACAATTACCCTTCAGGTCTTCTTCATTTTCCACTGTGCTGAGTGCAGTACCATCCATTTGGCACATTAGTCTGAGATTACCACTGCCCACATACAATCCCTTGTATTTATCAGTGTTAAATTTCAACTACCATTTCTTAGCCCATCAGCCTAATTTGTTTAGATCTTATTGCAGAAGCTTACCCTGATTACTGTCAATAACACTGCCAATCTTAGTGTCATCTGCAAACTTAGACATTAAGCTTTGATATACCTCCATAAATATTATTAATAAATATAGAAAACAACAATGGGCTCAGCACTGAATCCTGGGGCACTCCACTAATAACATTAGTCCAAGAAGAGCATGTCCATTAATAACCACTCTGTCTTCTCACCTCCACCATCCTTTTATCTATAGCAGGTAATAACTACAAATATACGTATTACATTTTTATATATGCAAATTTATGCAAAATATTACATGTTTCACATGGTGTGAAATTTACAGTATTCCTTAATGCCACACTGCTCCAGTTTGTGCAGCAGTCTTATGTACAACAGTATCAAAGGCTTTCCTGAAATCAAAGTATATATTATCATGAAAATTATTTTTTGCATCTTATTCCTTTATGACCACATGGTAGTATACAGTCAAATTGGTCAGACAAGACTTACCCTTAACAAATCCATGCTGTCTGAACTATAACTGCAGTCTTGTCTAGATGATCCTACAATGCTTCTTTAACCAGTGACTCCATTATTTTCCCCAGAACAGAAGTTAAACTAAGGTGTCTGTAATTACTCCTCTCACTCTTTAATCCCCTTGAAATTGTACAAAAAACATTATGGGAATCCTATTGTCTCAAAACTTGATACTATGACATGTTGAACAGACAACTTGTGTAATCGAGACCAGCTAATATTCGTAAAGTCGGACAAATGTTAACTTATTATGATTTTCCCTTGTAGAGGATCTGTGTCCTCATTTTGAATTTAAACCAATGGTTTGATTTTAAATCAAATAAAAATAAAATATTACATAAATTATTAGGATATTAAGAAATATTCTATATCCTATATTCTATTTAATGTTTTATTTTTATTTGATTTAAAATCAAATCATTGATTTATATTCAAAATGAGGACACAGGTCCTCTACAAGAGAAAATCACAATAAGTTAGCATTCGCCCAACTTTACGAATATTAGTGGGTATCGATTACACAAGCTGTCAGTCCAACATGTCTTTAATCCCCTTTGTGATCGAAGCTTCTTTGGGGATACATTTGCACATCTCCAGTCTGCAGAGACCTCCCCTGAATCCAAGGAAGTTCTCATAATTATGGCTAAAGGTTCACTTATTTCCTTTACTGCCTTCCTTAATAAAATTGGATCGATCCCATCCACCCCAGGTGCATTGCTTGTTTAACTTCAACAATTTCTCTTCCACTTTCCTTTCAGTTAAAATCATTTAGCTAGAGCGTGATAAACTTCTGGCATCCAATTCCCTAAAGAATTCCTCATATGTGAATGTAGATACAAATATTCATTCAGTTTGTCAGCAACCTGAACAGAATCATCAACAGTTGAACCGTTGACATCAAGTGAACCAATCTGATTCACTCCCTTTCCTTCAGGGTTTACCTAAGTAAAATAGCCTTTGCTATTTTTCTTTGCATCCTTTCTAAAGATTTCTTATAACTTGCCATTGCTTGCCTAACCTCCTTTCTGACTGAATTACAGACAAATATATATTAACCATAGGCTTTTGGGTCAGATAATTTATATACATCCCATGCATTTTCCTTCTCTGCCAAAAATCTCATAAGTTCATCTGTCACTCTCCTGCAGTAGTACGCGCTCTTTGGGTGGACCAGGGTTCAAACCCGCTAAATACGATTAACGTTTGTATTGATGATTTATTGTAAACTCCACTTAACTGGTGGTCGCTGGAGTATAAACAAGAACTTTTTTTTTTAACTGAGCAAGAGGAATAATCCCATCAGCATTGTGCTTGCTCAAACCATTCGAAGCCTTAAACACCTCAATCAGGTCACATCGTAAGTGCCTAGTCTCCAGACGCTGCAATTTGCAAAAACAAAGTCTTTCTTGGTAAGATTACCCCTTTGTTCCCCATCCTGAGGTCGAGAAAGTTGTTAGTACTGTACTTAGGTCTCTTCCAGATCCATAAGAAAAGATTCTGTTCTAGACGAAACTGACATCGTCTTTTATATTGGGTTTTCAGCTTGACCAGTTCAAGATTTTTTACTGTAATAGTAAAACTGTCACCTCATATTGTTTTTCAATTAACCTTTATTCTTACCTTTGGAAAGGTGCCGGACAAAAAGAAAACTTTGATACTTAATTAGCATTGACCAAACCGTGAAACAAGAACACCAACATAGCTTCACTAAAACTCACGATACGACGATCACGACATTATACACAAGCACAGACGCTACAGTTCACAGAATAGTAGTACTGTGGGCCAGTGTTGCCAACTCTTAATAATACTTCCCACTAGCGGCATGCTCAAAATCCGCTATTTTTAACACTTAACCCGCCAACTTTTAAATTTTCATTTGGGTTAAATCCTATTAATGGGCGCCATAAAAATTTTTAAGACCCTACATTATGTCCAGACAAAAACCTCCAAATTGCATATCAAAAACAGTTTATTCTGAGGAAGAAGGCAAAAATAACTACCGTATAACGGAGTTGATGAATTTATGCAGTGGCATTATTGATCACTTGATTTCAAGGTTGGCGAAAAATCACATTTTGCAAAGTACAGCTTTTGGTGAAGTTTGCAAACTTGAAATGTGGCTAACAAAAAATAAATGTAAAACTGATATGTTTAGATGGGGTTGTAAGAAACCTTGCCGTAAAACAAAGAGTATTAGACATAAATCATTTTTTTATATGATAGTACATTAGTGTTATCTCAAAATTTATTATTTCTGTGTTTCTGGTCCTAAGATTGGTCTCAAGATCGCATTGCTCTTGATTTAAATATCAATAAAAGAAGAAGAAAAAAAAAAACACTGTTATTGGAAAATGCAAAGATCTGAGGGAGATCTGCATGATATCAATAATTGATTAAGATAGTTAAGGGGATTTCAGAAAATGGAATACCTATCAAACTTTAAATTGATGAATCAGCATTTTTCAAAAGAAAATATATAATAACCCCATGGACTCACATCTGGTGAGTATGGGCTTGGGATACCCAGGGTGCTGAGTTGGATATCATCATCGTTCTTCTCTTTCTTGGTGATTCCCTTCTACTTCTCTCTCTCAATAATTCAGAATTTTTTTTTTTCGGCTGGTGCAGCATAAGCTTCACGCTTCCTTGCACCGTATAGCTAATAATAAAATAATAGAGGACGACTAATAGGAACACAATAGGCTTTTGGTGCATTCGAAAGAATTACCAAACGATGTTTTTTTAGTTCCGGTAGAAAATAGAGATAAAACAACTCTATTATCAATTATAAGAAAGAGAATATTGTCAGGTACAATAATCATCAGTGATAGATGGCCTGCATATAGAGATCTCTACCGAGACATTAATTATACCCATGATGAGGTTATTTATCGCTATAATTTTGTTTCTCCAGATGATTCAATTACGACGAAGAAAAATAATCCAATGGCATTCCTTCGCGGTTTCAAAAAAAAGGTGGGGCTAATTCATTACAATTTTTTCCACATTTTTAGATTTGATTCAACAATTTAAAGCTATGAACCAACGGTCATATCGTTTGACGGCGAGTGTAACTACGTGTTGAAATCGTTGTGGTTCCCCTCAGGGGATCCCTGAATAATATAAAACCGATTCTTCGCTTTATAAAAAAAACCCTATTAAATAAGATATCCCTACTATGTTTACGATGTATATCAATAAAACATTTCAATTATGAAATATTTATATTGTTAAATAAATATTTCTTAATTTAAATGTTACATTGCCAAAATATATAAAATGCTAAACATATTTAAAATTTTTACATTTAAACTCATTCCGCTAAAAAAACCGCTATCCGCTATTACATAATTTAATCTGCCAAACCTGAAGCAGTTCCGCTAAATTAACCCCGGGGGCTCACATCTAGTGAGTATGGGCTCGGCACACCCAGGGTCCTGAGCTGCTGGATATCATCATTCTTCTCTTTCTTGGTGATTCCCTTCTACTTTTCTCTCTCTCTCTCTCTCTCTCTCTCTCTCTCTCTCTCAGGGTAACTCGGGAACTTTTTTTTTCCTGGTGTAGCATAAGCCTCAGGCTTCCTTGCACCGTATGGCTATTATTAATAATAATAATCTAGCAGGAAAACCGCTAAATTGGCAACACTGAATAGTAGTACGTACTTTGGGCACAGAGTAGTAACATATCTTACTTCTCTGTGACTGTAGTATCCACTAGTTCAACGTCCTGCGTCACGGTCAGCAAGTCACCGTCAGCTCCAACTTGTCGTGAGTCGTATTCTGATGGGCGCAGTTCCGACTTGTCACCAAACCTGTAATTCTGACGGAGCATGCGCGGCGCTCGCTGAATTAAAAATAATGAAAAATAAGATCTTTCAGTAAGTTTTTATATACTTTTAATCTCTTTTCAGAAAGAATTTAAAATAATTTTCGGTAATCATCCATAGAGGCGTATTCAGGGGTGGGCAGAGGGGGCATATTTTCCCCTAACCAAAAATTGAAAATTAAAGAAACAGGGCGCAGGAGGCATTCTAAAAAAAAAAAAAAAAAAAATGAAAAGTCTGGTCGCCATTCCTCCCCTTACGATGTTATCTGGACCTGTTCGCCATGCCCCCCCCCCTTACGATGATACCTGCATACGCGACTGATCCTCCGGTATAGCGTCATGGGTCACGGTCAGCTCGCCAGTTCTCGTCAGCTCCAACGTGTTGTGAATCGTATTGTGATGGAACAGTTCCGACTTGTCACCGAACCTGTATTTCTGACGGAGCATGCGCGATGCTCGTTGAATTAAAAATAATGAAAAATAAGATATTTCAGTAATTTTCTACCTTTTCAGAAAGAATAATGAAATCTAAGAACTTTCAGTAAGTGTTGTATACTTTTAGTGTGTTTAACGCATCACGGCCAGATCCCAATTTACTATCAGCTTCGACTTTACTGAGCATGCGTGATGCTCACTGTATATGCCGGTCTGCGCTGGGAGTTGTTACGGAGAATGCGCGAAGTTCACTGTATTTACCACAGAGTAGTAAGATCACAGAGTAGACACTCTCATAGGCGATAATGTTAATTTCTTTTACATGTTAAAACGCATAGAAAGTGGAGCCACAATTGTAAACATAGAAACAGGCCAGAACATTGCGAAGAGTTTCATTATTATTATTATTAGTCACATGGCGCAGGGAAGCCTGAGGCTTATGCTGCACCAGCCAAAAAAAAAAAAAAAAATTCCAAAGTTACCAAGTGTACCAAGCCCACAAACCAGATGTGAGCCCCTGGGGTGGGTTTCTGGAGAATTTTCTACAGTTTTGTAATTGCGATGCACAATAAGTCAATTCACTGATTATTAGAAAGTACACTGAAATTGAGAGACTTATAGATTAATAGAAAACTCACTACACAATTATTATGGGGGACTTCGATGCTAAGTTGGAAACAGACAAAACAGTGCAGAAAGGGAAACTATAGGAAATTTTGGATTTGGTGAAAGAGGTGAAAGACTTGTGGAATTGCAGAATCTCAAGGAATGTCAGTAATGACATTCCTTGTCAGTAATATGGCAGAGAAGAAAAATGCATGGGATACATACAAATTAACACGTGACACAGAAGCCTATGATAGATAAAAGTTGATCTGTAACCAAGTTACAAAGGAGGTTAGGCAGGCGAAGGCAGATTACTAGAAATCTTTGGCAAGGGGTGCAAAGAAAAACAGCAAAGAGTTCTTTACTTATGTAAACTCTAGAAGGAAGGGGATGAATCAGATTGGTCCACTTGATATCGATGGGTCAACTGTTGATGATCCTGCTCAGGTAGCTAACAAATTGAATGAATATTTTGCATCGACATTCACACATGAGGAGTTATTCAACGAGATGAATGCCAGAGGTGGATTCAACTCTGACAGTAAGCTAGAGAATCTTGTAATAACTGAGAGTAAAGTGGAGGAGAAATTGTTGAAGATAAATACAAGAAAGGCACCTGGGGTAGATGGGATCTATCCAGTTATATTAAAGGAAGCAGCAAAGGAAGTAAGCAAACCCTTAGCCATAATTATGAGAGCTTCCTTGGACTCAGGGGAAGTACCCATGGACTGGAGATGTGCAAATGTGACTCCAATTCACAAAGGAGGATCAGAGGGCAACACAACTATTATAGACCTGTTAGTTTAACTTCTGTTCCTGGAAAATTAATGGAGGCACTGGTTAAAGAAGCACCGCAGGATCATCTAGACAAGACTTCAGTTATAACTCAGACACAGCATGGTTTTGTTAAGGGGAAGTCTTGCCTGACCAATTTGATTGGATACTATGATGCAGTCACAAAAGAACTGGATGCAGGGAATAACTTTGATATTATATACTTGGATCTTAGAAAGGCTTTTGATACTGTTGCACATGGAAGACTGCTACACAAATTGGAGCAGTGTGACATTGGAGGCAAATTGCTGCTATGGATAAAGGGGTGGTTGAGGGGGAGAAGACAGAGTGGTAATCAATGGACACTGCTCATCTTGGACTAATGTTATTAGTGGAGTCCCTCAGGTTTCAGTATTGGGTCCATTATTCTTTTCTGTATTTATAAATGATATTGATGATGGTATATCAAGCTTAATGTCCAAGTTTGCAGACGATACGAAGGTTGTCAGGGTTGTCAAGGACACTACTGACACTATGCTACTGCAACAGGATCTGAAAAGGTTGAGCAGATGGGCTGAGAGGTGGCAAATGAAGTTTAACATTGACAAATGTAAAGTACTACATATGGGAAACTGCAATCCCAGAGCAACGTATCAACTCTGTGGTACTACACTGACAGTGGTAGAGAATGAAAGGGACCTGGGGGTGGTTGTGCAGGCAGATATGAAGTTTTCTGAGCAGTGCAGACGGGCTGCAAGAGTAGCTCATGGTGTATTGTCGATGATATATAGGAATTTTTCTAGCAGGGATAAGGAGGTGATTATTCCCTTGTATAAGGCAATGGTCAGACCGCACCTAGAGTACTGTATACAGGTCTGGAGGCCTCATTTCAAGAAGGATGTAGAGATGCTGGAACGAGTACAGAGAAGGGCAACAAGATTAGTGAATGGAACAAAGGGGTGCTCTTACGAAGAAAGGCATACGTTTTGCAAATTACAGTGTCTGGAGACTAGGCACCGGCGAGGTGATCTGATAGAGGTGTATAAAGCCTTGAATGGTTTGAGCATGCTCAATGCTGATGGGATTCTTTCTCTTGCTCAGAATAATCACCTGAGAGGGCATAAATTCAAATTGAGGAAAGACAGATGTTGGATAGACGTGAGGAAATTTGCCTTTAGCCAGGGGGTGGTTGGTTGCTGGAATAGACTTCCATCCCTGTCGTGGAAGTTGATAGCCTAAATTAGTTTAAGGCTCAGCTGGACAGGTATTTCGAACGAACAGAGGGGTGAAGTGGAAGTGGTTATTTTTTATTTATTTATTTATTTATTATTTTTTTTTTGGCTGATGCTGCATAAAGTTGCTTTCTTGCATCAAATGCCTCTACTAATGCTAATGCTAATGCTAATGAACACTTTTTTCAAGTAAAGGGTGAACAGAAAGTGTGAACAGAAAAGGGTGAACAGAAAAAACTCATGAAATTGAATTTATCCTCACTAACAGAAGATATATCATGAACGATGTTACCGTCTTCAACAAGGTAAATATTGGAAGTGATCACAGAATGGATCGCAAACAGCACACAACTTTGTGTCTGATGTGTGCCGTTTGTTTTAGTTTCTCAAAATTTCGAAATTCTGCTTCATCCAGCAACGTCCCAATTAAAGTCTTTTTTGGTCAACCCCTAGAGCGTTTTCCCTCCAAATTCCCCTTCATTGCATCCAGAAGCAAACTTCCATGTCGAATTGTGTGGCCCACCCGTTTGAGTCTAGTTGACCTTATTCTACCTAGAATTTTCCTCTGTTCTTGGACACGTCTTAATACTTCCACATTTCAGACTTTTTCAGTCCATTTAATTGTTACCATCCTGCTCCAGCACCATATCTCGAAGGCCTCAAGTCTCTTTTTTCTCTCTTTGTTAGAATCAATGTCTCTGCTGCATATAGTGCCACTGACCGGATATATGGCATTACTATCTTCCTAATTTACTGCGACATCTTCTTCTGTAATATCAACGGCAGTTTGTGTTCCCATTGCAATTCTGGATTTTAATTTCAGTTTGACATGAAATGTTCTGGGTAAATAACTGCCCCAGATACCAAAAGTTCTCTACCTGTTCTAGTCTTACTCCATCGATCTTAAATTCAGAAGAGAATTAACCTTTTACTCATGATCATTGCCTTTGTTTTCATCACTTTTATCTTCATTCCATACTTCAGAGCGTTCTTATTTAGTCTTTTGATAATTTTTTGCAGCGTAACAGAGCAACCTGCTAGTATGCAAACTTAATAGCCGTAAGTAGTTATCATCTATTTTAGCGTCCCCCCACTTCTTATTCCCAAGTGCCTCCTTAATTATCACTTTGGCAAAAGCATTGAACAAACCAGGTGAACGTAAGCATCCTAGTGTTACTCCTTTTCAACTTTAGCTTTTTCTGTCAGTTCGCCCCTCACTCTTATCACCGCATTTTGTCTTCTATACAAGTCATAGATCAGCCCAATAATCTTCTTCTTGCATCCGATTTTCTCAAGCAATGGTAACAGTTCTCTACAGATTACTCTAACAAACGCCTTCTTGTAGTCCACAAAACACACATAGCAGTTTCTTCCCATGTAATACATTTTCTCTCCCAACATTCTCAACATTCCAATACCATCTATCGTCGATATGGCTCTGTGAAAACAGCACTGTGAGTCATCCAGAAATTGTTCAATGTGACTCTCCATACGAACTTTGATAACTTACAGCAAAATCTTGGATGCATGGATAATAATAAGATTTATAGTTCTGTAGTCTTGGCATACTGTTGGTGTCATCTTCTTGGGCATGGGGATTGATTGTGATTGATATGCAGAATTCCTCCGGCCAACGCTCATCCCGGTATATCATTTTTACCAGTTCAAAAAAGACTTTCTTCACATTTTACACTGTATTTTAAAAGCTCTGCAGGTATGTTGTCAATTCCTGGTAGTGTTCAATTCATCTTTAGATATTTCCTCCTCCATGTTTTCTTGTTCTTCTAGTGTCCATGTGCTCGTGCTTGAATCGTCATAAAGTTTATCAACATATCTCCTCCATCTTTCCTTTTGTTCTTCGAACTTAAGCACTGCAATTCCCTTTTCATCTCGCATGAATTCCGCTACTCTTTCTCGTTAACTCTCCAAATTTTTATATGCGTCAAGTCCACCCGATCTTGTTGTGCGAGCGTTTCAATCTCTTGTCAGTTCTCTGCCCACCACTGTTCTTCAGCATTCCTACATTCCCTGTCAATTTCCTTTTTCAATCTATGATAGTTTCTTTGATCATCATAATTTTTTTGGCCTTTCAGTCTCCTCCTCTCATTCATTTTCTGAAGTAAAATATCTGTGATCCAAGGTTTTCTCCTAATTTTTTCATACTTACCCGATGCAGCTTCACAAGTCATCTCATGGATTAAAAACCTATTTTACTCTAGATCGTTCGTAGTCTCCTCAGCAGCGATAATAATAAAAAGTCTCCCAGCTAGATCGTTCGCAGTCTCCTCAGCAGTCAGATCTTTAAACACATTTTTTACACTCACCTGTATACATTTATCAACGTTCCATCTCATGAATGATTTACTATTATTATTATTATTATTATTATTGCTCTTATATTATTTCTCCCTAATTGGATATTCCACATAGTGAGGAGTATTGCTACTAAGTACACGTGGTGGTTTTTGTTATGTCTGGTGTTACTGTTGGCCAAGGAACTCTCTGACTATCCAACAGGTGTTCAGGATTGTGACTTTCTGGAGTTCCTAGTAGGTGTTCGCTGGGAGACCTATTGCTGCTAGGCTGTTATGTAGGTCTTTGGCACCATACCTGTGGTTGACACGATGATCGGGATGGTCGTTACTTGTTGCATGTGCCACATCTGTTTGATCTCCTGTCTTAGGTTTGTGTACTTCCTGATTTTTTCCCCATGGGTTTTCTGCACGTTGCTAGTGTTGGGTACCACTACGTCAATCAGAAGGTAGTCTTTTCCTTCTTGTCCACAAGGGCTATGTCCGGCCTGTTATGCGGGACTCACCTATCCGTTATAATGGCGCGGTCCCAATACAGCTTGTGGGTTTGGGTCATTAGAACAGCCTGGGGTTCGTACTTGTAGTATACACTTTCTTTGGTCAACTGGAATTTCCTCGCTAGCTTCTGATGTATTATCCTTGTTACCTGGTCGTGTCTATGAGTGTACTCAGTCTGGGGGATCACCTTGCACCTCGCGGTGATGTGTTGGATCGTTTCTGAAGCCAGGTGGCATCGTCGACATGTATCATCGGACACTCCTGGCTCTTTGGCGATGTATTTGCTATAATTTCTGATAATGATTAACTGGTCTTGGATGGCGAGCATGAATCCTCCAGTCCCGGGGAAGACCGTCCCGCTCGTGAGCCATGCATTGGAAGCAGTTTTATCTATGTGATCTTGATGGAGATCATTGTAGTGTCTGCCATGGAGTGTCTTCTCTACCCATCTTTCTAGCTTCGTTTGTACCTCCTGGTTGGGGGGGTCTCCTCGCTTAGGTTGAGTGGGGTATACCGCTTGTCTCTCTTCTTTATTGCTTGGTGAAGTGCTGCTGTGTGTTTCTGGAAGTAATCCTTCAGGTTAACTATCGCTGTCTTCTGTTGCGCAATGAGGTCTATTAGGCCCCTTTCTCCTTCTTCCCGGGCAATTGTCAGTCTCTCCACGGCAGATCCCGGGTGGTGTTGGCGGCTCTTGGTCATAATTGTCCTTGTCTTTCTCATGATATCCTCCAGCTCGGTGTTGGTCCAATCTGTGACCCCAAAGGAGTATGCTAGCACTGGGACTGCATATGTGTTTATGGCTTTAACTGTGTTCCCTCTATTCAGCTTTTCTTTCATCAGGCCTCTGAGCCTCGAATGTTATTTTTCGCTGAGACAGACCTTAATTTCCTTGTGCTGTAACTGCTGAGCTGGAATCATCCACAAGTATTTGTAGATTGGTCCACTGGATATTGATGGTTCAACAGTTGAGGATCCTGCTCAGGTGGCTAACAATCTAAACGAGTATTTTGCATCTACATTCACGCATGAGGAGTTATTCAGGAAGGAGAATGATGTAGGTAAAGTAAACATTGGCAGTGAGCTGGATGATTTTGTAATAACTGAGAGGAAAGTGGAGGAGAGATTGTTGAGGATAAACATAAAAAAGGCACCTGGGGTGGATGGGATCTATCCAGTTATATTAAAGGAGGCAGCAAAGGAAGTAAGCAAACCCCTAGCCATAATTATGAGAGCTTCTCTGGACTCAGGGGAGGTACCCATAGACTGGAGATGTGCAAATGTAACCCCAATTCACAAAGGAGGATCAAAGGCTGACACAAGTAATTATAGACCTGTTAGTTTAACTTCTGTTCCAGGTAAATTAATGGAGGCACTGGTTAAAGAAGCACTGCAGGATCATCTAGACAAGAATTCAGTTATAGCTCAGACGCAGCATGGTTTTGTTAAGGGCAGGTCTTGCCTGACCAATTTGATTGGATACTATGATGTAGTCACAAAAGAACTGGATGCAGAGAATAACTTTGATATTATATATTTGGATCTTAGAAAGGCTTTTGATACTGTTGCACCTGGAAGACTGCTGCACAAATTGGAGCAGTGTGGCATTTGAGGCAAATTGCTGCTATGGATAAGGGGATGGTTGAGTGGCAGAAGACAGAGAGTGGTAATCAATGGACACTGCTCATCGTGGACTAATGTTATTAGTGGAGTTCCTCAGGGTTCAGTGTTGGGTCCGTTGTTGTTTTCGGTGTTTATGAATGATATTGATGATGGGATATCAAGTTTAATGTCCAAGTTTGCAGATGATACAAAGGTTGGCAGGGTTGTTAAGGACACCACTGACGCTATGCTGCTGCAACAGGATCTGGAAAGGTTGAACAGATGGGCTGAGAGGTGGCAAATGAAGTTTAACATTGACAAATGTAAAGTACTACATATGGGGAAACAGTAACCCCAGAGCAACGTATCAACTCTGTGGTACTACACTGACAGTGGTGGAGAATGAAAAGGACCTGGGGGTAATTGTGCAGGCAGATATGAAGTTCTCTCAGCAGTGCAGACGAGCTGCAAGAGTAGCTCATGGTGTCTTGTCAATGATATACAGGAATTTTTCTAGCAGGGATAAGGAGGTGATTATTCCCTTGTATAAGGCAATGGTTAGGCCACATCTTGAGTACTGTATACAGGTCTGGAGGCCTCATTTCAAGAAGGATGTAGAGCTGCTGGAACGGGTACAGAGAAAGGCAACAAGATTAGTGAATGGAACAAAGGGTTGCTCTTACGAAGAAAGGCTTAAGTTTTGCAAATTACAGAGTCTGGAGACTAGGCACCGGCGAGGTGATCTGATAGAGGTGTATAAGGCTTTGAATGGTTTTAGCATGCCCAATGCCAATGAGATTCTTCATCTTGCTCAGAATAATCAGCTCAGAGGGCATAAATTCAAATTGAGGAAGGACGGATGTCGGATAGATGTGCGGAAATTTGCCTTTGGGCAGCGGGTGGTTGGTTGGTGGAACCGACTTCCATCACTTGTTGTTGTTGATAGCCTAAACAAATTTAAGGCTCAACTGGACAGGTATTTCGAGCGAACGGAGGGGTGAAATGGGAGTGGTGTGTTTTTTTTTTTGTTTTTTTTTGGCTGATGCTGAATAAGCTTGCTTTCTTGCATCATATGCCACTACTAATGCTAATGCTAATGCTAAGAACTCTCACTCTGCTATGGCATCGATCTCTTTACCAGTCTGCAGCTGGTAGTTTCGGTTGACTAATTTTCCCTGACGCATTTCGTGGATGTTGTATTTTGTCTAGACCAAATTCCATGCTAATATCATTGCTGAATTCTTCGGTGATCTGGAGCAGTTGCTGGAGGTGCTTCTGGGTTCCCACGTAGAGCTTGATGTCATCCATGTACATCAGGTCGGTGAAGGTGTACAGGTTCTTCTTTCCTTCTTTCAGATTATATCCGTACTTGCTACTGTTGAACATGCTGGATAGAGGGTTAAGGCCTAGACAGAACCAAAATGGCCTCAGGACATCTTCCTGAAAGATTCCTCTCCTAATGGGATTGGCCTGGTTGTGATGGTTTGGAGCTTAATGGTAGTAGTCCATTTCGCCATAGTTTCTCCTAGGAAGTTTGTCACTGTCGGATTGACTTTGCAGACCTTCAGCGCCTCTATTAGATGGAATTATTATTATTATTATTATTATTATTATTATTATTATTATTTTAGGGCTGCCCGTAATTAAATACTTTAACCCGTATTTTGTGTCTCTAAATTGCATATGTTCTATAGTCGATTTGCCTGTTTTGCTGGACAAAAAAACCCCAGTTACTGGGGAGAATAACCTTGCTATCTACGCCTGAGACCGACTAACTCAGCCACGGAGTGAAAAAAGCCCATTAAAATTCCTCGCTTCATCGACGGGATTCGAACCCAGGCCTTTTCCACCCGGTGTGGGAAGGACGGTGTCGATATCACTGTGCTACACGCGTAGACTATTAGCCAGGAATGAGGACGGAGTCGAAGGCCTTGCGGTAATCGATGTAGGCTGAGTAGATGTTGCGGCGCTTTTTGTAGGCTTGCTCCATAACCGCGGCGGATATATGGTTAATTGCTCCTTGCATCCTTTGCTCAGCCGCTTGCATCCTTTCTGCTGTTCGGCCATTATGTTCTGGCTCTCTTATTATTACTATTATTATTATAATTATTATTATTAATATTGTTGTAGCACTTATATTATTTCTCCATGATTGGGGAGTTCCACTCCATGACGGGTACTGCTACCAAGTACACAGGGGGGGGTTGTAATGTCCGATGTTACTGGTAGTCGAGGAAATCTCTTACTATCCTACAGCTGTTGAGGATTGCAACTTTCGGGAGTTCCTTGTAGGTGTTCTGTGGAAGACCTATTGTTGCTAGGCTGCTATGCAGGGTCTTTGGTACCATATCGGTGGTTGACACGATGATCGGGATGGTCGGTACTTCTTGCATACGCAACATCTCCTTAACGTAAATCAGGTAGGTAGGTAGCCTTTTCCATCTTGGGCACAAGGGTTATGTCCGGTCTGTTGTGCGGGATGGTCTTATCCGTTATTATGGCGCGGCCCCAATACAGCTTGTGGGTTCGGGTCTCTAGTACTGCCTGCGATCGTACTTGTAGTATGATACACTTTCTTTGGTCAACTGTTATTTCCTCTGTAGCTTCTGATGTATTAACTTGGCTACCTGGTGGTGTCTATGAGTATACTCAGTCTGTGTGACCTCTTTACACCGCGCGGTGATGTGTTGGATCGTTTCTGAAGCCAGGTGGCATCGTCGACATGTGTCATCTGACATTCCAGGCTTCTTTGGGATGTATTTTCTATAGGTTCTGGTGTTGATTACCTTGTCTTGGATGGCCAGCATGAATCCTTCAGTCTCGGGAAAGAGTGTCCCGCTTCTGAGCCATGCATTGGAAGCAATGTTATCGATGAGATCTTGATGGAGGTCATTGTAGTGTCTGCCGTGGAGTATCTTCTTTGCCCATCTTTCTAGCTTCGTTTCTTGTACTCTCTGGGTGGGAGGAGCTCTTTGCTTAGGATGAGTGGGGTATACCATTTATCTATCTTCCTTATGGCTTGGTGGAGTGGTTTTATGTTGTTCTCGAAGTAATCCTTCAGGTTAATTATCGCTGGTTTCTGTAGCTCTATCAGGTCTATTTGTCCCCTTTCTCCCTCTTTCCGAGCTATTGTTAGTCTCTCCTCTGCTGACTTTGGGTGGTGTTGGCGGCTCTTAGTCATCATTGTTCTTGTCTTTCGCATGATATCTTGTAGCTCGGTGTGAGTCCAATCTATGACCCCGAAGGTTTATGTTAGTACTGGGACTGTATAGGTGTTTATCGCTTTAACTGTGTTCCCTCCGTTCAGTTTTGCTTTTAACAGGCTTCTGAGTCTCTGATGATATTTTTCGGTCAGCCACTTTTTGATTTCCTTGTGCTCTAACTGCTCAGCCTGCATCATTCCTAGGTATTTGTAGGTCTCTCCTTCTCTCATAGCTTCGATCTCTTTACCAGTCAGCAGCTGGTAGTTTCGGTCAACTGCGGTAACTTTCCCTGATGGAGTGTGTGGGTCTTGCATTTGTCTAGATCAAATTCCATCCTGATGTCCTTGCTGAATTCTTTGGTGATCCGGAGTAGTTGCTGGAGTTGATTCGCGGTTGCCGCGTAGAGCTAGATGTAATCCATGTACATCGGGGGGGGGGGGGGGGGGGTGTACAGATTCTTTCTTCGTTCTTTGAGGTTACATCCATACTTGCTGCCGTTGAGCATGGTGGATAGAGGGTTGAGTGCTAGACAGAACCACAGTGGGCTCAGATCATCTCCCTGAAAGATTCCTCTTCTAATGGGGTTTGGCCTGGTTGTGATGTTCTCGACCTTAATGGTGGTACTCCATTTTGTCATTGTTGCTCCCAGGAAGTCTGTCACTATCGGATTGACCTAGCCAGCTATGAGGTACAGAGTCGAAGGCCTTGTGGTAATCGATGTAGGCCGTGTATAGGTTGCAGTGCTTCTTGTAGGCTTGCTCCTTAACTGCGACATCTATGGTTAATTATTCCTTGCATCCTTTGTTCTTCTGCTTGCATCCTTTCTGTTGTTCTGCCATTATGTTCTAACTCTTTAAGTGGTCTGATAACTTCTTGGTTATGCAGCTGGTCAAGATCTTGTACATCGTTGGGAAGGAGGTACTGTATTGGCCTGTATTTCGCCAGGTTTCTTGTATCTTCGTCTTTAGGCTTCAGATATGTGATTCCTTTGGTGAGAAACTACGGGATTGTCTCCGGGAGCCTTATCATTCGAGTGAACTGCTGTGCCAGGTGCTTGTGTGTGTGCAGGTGAGCTTCTTGTACCAGAAGTTGTGGATGTTATCAATTCCTGGGGTTCGCCAGTTGTGGGCGTTCCTGATCGACTGTTTTATTCCTTCTTCTCGAATCTCCCACTCTCTCATCTCTTGTATGTCATTGGTTATCTTCCGTTCTACTTCTATCCAGGGTGCTCTGCTGTTATGTCTTACTTCACTGCTCCAGATATTTCCCCAGAACTCCTCGATCGTCTTCTTCTCGGGTGGTCCGTTTCCTGCTTTCTCATTTTCACCCATTTTCCTGTGGAAGGCTCTTTGGTCCTCATCGAAGATTCGGTTGTCTATTTTCCTCTGAGAGCTCTCTTTGTATGTGTAGTCTCTTGTCAGCGCGAGGAGGTTTTTCTTCAGTGTGTCCAAGTATTCTCATCTGCTCTCATTTCTATTCTCATATTTGCTGTGGACACTATCTATCTTGAGGATGCACTTTACCTTTCCAATCAATTTCTTACTTCTATTGCTCTGTTGCTACTGGGTCAACTGACCTATCTCGACTCTTAATTCTTCTATCTTCTCTGAAGTCTTCTTTCCCAAGCTGGCGGTTCCTTCTGTTTTCGGTTCTTCTCTTGGTCTCTCGTTTCTTTTCCATTAATCCTAGTAGCTGCTATGACAGCACAGTATATAACTGTGGATAGCCTCCAGCGTTGCACCATTGTTTTTGTCAAGGTCATGTGGCATTATTTGCCGATTGAAGTGGTCTGTTACTCTCCACAGGATTTTATTTTGCCTCTGCTTAGGTATCACGTGGGTTTTAGTGGGGTCGGTTCCTTCGAATTCTGTTAGGGTCTTCTTCCGCTCGTCTTCTATTCTGGATAGCATGACGTCGTCTCTTTCCACTTCAGCCACTCTGGGTTGTATTTCTTCTTGCTCTTCCTCCTCTGGTTCCATGGTATGCTTTTCCTCCTGTGGTTCCATATTGACCATATTCTTTGTGCTTTGTAGTTGATTGCCGACATCCTGCTTGATTTTTTCCAAGATGGCAGGAGCTATTAGGTTCTTCGTGACGATGGTCCTTCTTTGGTCTGCTAATCGCTGTTCTGTGACCTGAATATCCTGGTGTGGTTCCAACCACTTGGTATGTAGTCGCGATCAATAGTCATATCGGCCTCTATCCTGGTTATTTCATGCTATGCTCGCATGCTGTATGTATTCATTTCAATGGTCCACTTCATCCGTTGGCGTTTTCTTCTTTCCTGGGTGGTCACCACAGCAGTTGCACAGGAAGCACTTCCAGTTGGTGGGGCTGGATGGTCTTGTCCTTCTCTCATGTTAGCCTTATAGGGGCAGTAACACTTGCTCTACTGTCTTGCTCTGGAGACTGTCTCCAACATTTCGAACCGACCCCTCTGCCTACGGCCTGAACGCTAATAATAATAATTATTATTATTATTATTATTGCTGCACTTATATTATTTCTACCTGACTGGGGGTTCCACCTCGTGACGGGTATTGCTACCAAGTACAGGGTGGTTGTTGTTATGTCTGATGTTACTGTTGGTTGAGGAACTCTCTGACAATCCTACAGGTGTTCAGGATTGCGACTTTCTGGAATTCCTAGTAGGTGTTCGCTGGGAGACCTATTGCTGCTAGGCTGTTATGTAGGGTCTTTGGCACCATACCTGTTGTTGACACGATGATCGGGATGGTAGTTACTTGTTGCATGTGCCACATCTGTTTGATCTCCTGTCTTAGGTTCGTTTACTTCCTGATTTTTTCCCCTTGGGTTGTCTGCATGTTGCCATTGTTGGGTACCGCTATGTCAATCAGATAGGTAGCCTTTTCTATTCTTGTCCACAAGGGTGATGTCCGGTTTGTAGTGCAGGATTGTCCTATCTGTTATTCTGGCGAGGTCGCAGTACAGCTTGTGGGTTGGGGTCTCTAGTACTTCCTGGGGTTCGTACTTGTAGTACGGTACAGTTTCTTTGATCAACTGGTATTTCGTTGCTAGCTTCTGATGTTTTATCCTGTCTTCCTGGTCGTATCTATGAGTGGACTCAGTCTGGGTGATTACCTTACATCCCGCAGTCACGTGTTGAATCGTTTCTGTGGCCAGGTGGAATCGTCGACATGTGTCATCTAACATTCCGGGCTCCTTGGCAATGTATTTTCTGTAGTTCCTGGTGTTGATCACCTGGTCTTGGATGGCGAGCATGAACCTTCAGTCTGGGGGAAGAGTGTCCCGCTCGTGAGCCATGCATTGGAAGCAATGTTATCTATGAGGAATTTTATTGTGGCTTAAACACAGAGCGTACAGATAAAGCAGAAATATATGAGCTTTCGGCTATATGGTAGCCTTCGTCAGAATTAAAATACATGAATGGCAGTTGGAATGAAGATGTGCACTGCCAGGTGCGTGAGACGCGAGGTTTAATTGTTTGTTGACGTCTGTGGCTGTGACGCATGATGACGTGGCCAGCGCTTGTCCAATGACAGAACTACTGACTCTGTGATCGGGTTGACTTGGCAACCATTGTTCCTGTTTAAGGATTTATCCGAAGATTTTATATTTAATGATTCCAACCAGGTACGCTTTAGGTAATGGTGGGATCTGTCTACCACCACGACATCGCGGTGTGGGTCGATGTCGTGGTGGGTTGTCCAGACATGTTCGGCGATAGCTGAGTGTTCTATATCCGCTAAACGGATCGCTCTTTTGTGCTCCGAGAGACGTTTCTCGAGTCGACGTCCAGTCTCTCCGAAGTAGCAGCTAGTGCAGTCACGGCAAGAGATGCGGTAGACTAAACCGCTCTGCAGAAGGGTGGGGACAGGTGTTTTCACGTTGGAAATGAAAGAACGCAGTTTCCTGCCTGGGAGCTGGATGCACTTTATTCCGTGCGTTCTCAGGATTCTACCGATCTGTTGTGACAGGTTGGGGTAGTATGGGATGAATGCCCTTGTGGATGGCTCGTCACTGTTGGTGTTGTAGCTGGTCGTCACGATGTCACGTGTCTGTAGATCACACCTGTCGAGGACGTCAATGGGGTAGCCACACCTCGTAAGGTCTACTTTGACCCTAGTGACCTCTTTGCGTCTTTCATCAGCGGAGCTGGAGTGTATCCAGGCGCGAGTAAGCAAGGTTCGGGCCGTGGAGAGGAGGTGGCCTCGCGCGTGTGCTGACCGGAAGTTGGTAAACTGGCCAGCACACATGGGCTTACGATAAACTGTAGTCCTCAGGTATGTGCCTTCACGTCGGACAAGTGTGTCTAAGTATGGTAAAGAGTTGTTCGACTCCAGCTCAATCGTGAATTTTATGAAGGGCGATAGTGAGTTGAGGTATGATAGAAGTCGCTGACCTGAGTCTCTAGGGATGACCACGAACACATCGTCAACATAGCGACACCAAAAGGCGATGTGATCAGGTGCGTGTGCAAACGCACGTCCCTCTAACTCCTCCATCACGATGTTTGCTGTGACTGAGCTGACCGGGGAACCCATGGCCGTGCCATGTATCTGCTGGTAGACTGAGTCATTAAATATGATCGCACCCCCTGTTAAGCACAGTCTGAGGGCGGTGGAAATGTCATCGGGTGTGAGACCAGTTCTTTCGTTGAGGGTTCTATCATTGTCCAAGAGTTGTTTTGCACAAGAAATGGCAAGTTCCACAGGGATGGAGGTAAAGAGCGATATGACGTCGAACGATGCCATAACTTGATTCTGCGAGATGGATACAGTGCGAATCCTCTTTATGAAAGAGGTCATTAGGGTCAAAGTAGACCTTACGAGGTGTGGCTACCCCATTGACGTCCTCGACAGGTGTGATCTACAGACACGTGACATCGTGACGACCAGCTACAACACCAACAGTGACGAGCCATCCACAAGGGCATTCATCCCATACTACCCCAACCTGTCACAACAGATCGGTAGAATCCTGAGAACGCACGGAATAAAGTGCATCCAGCTCCCAGGCAGGAAACTGCGTTCTTTCATTTCCAACGTGAAAACACCTGTCCCCACCCTTCTGCAGAGCGGTTTAGTCTACCGCATCTCTTGCCGTGACTGCACTAGCTGCTACTTCGGAGAGACTGGACGTCGACTCGAGAAACGTCTCTCGGAGCACAAAAGAGCGATCCGTTTAGCGGATATAGAACACTCAGCTATCGCCGAACATGTCTGGACAACCCACCACGACATCGACCCACACCGCGATATCGTGGTGGTAGACAGATCCCACCATTACCTAAAGCGTACCTGGTTGGAATCATTAAATATAAAATCTTCGGATAAATCCTTAAACAGGAACAGTGGTTGCCAAGTCAACCCGATCACAGAGTCAGTAGTTCTGTCATTGGACAAGCGCTGGCCACGTCATCATGCGTCACAGCCACAGACGTCAACAAACAATTAAACCTCGCGTCTCACGCACCTGGCAGTGCACATCTTCATTCCAACTGCCATTCATGTATTTTAATTCTGACGAAGGCTACCATATAGCCGAAAGCTCATATATTTCTGCTTTATCTGTACGCTCTGTGTTTAAGCCACAATAAAATTCCTCAATGAATCCAGAGCGCGTAGGCCTGTTTCGTAATGTTATCTATGTGACCCTTATGGAGATCATTGTAGTGTCTGCCATGGAGCGTCTTTTCTGCCCATCTTTCTAGCTTCCTGTGTACCTCCTGGTTGGGGGAGACTCCTTGCTTAATTTGAGTGGGGTATATCGCTTGTCTATCTTCCTTATGGCCTGGTGGAGTGCTGCTGTGTGTTTCTGGAAGTAATCCTTCTGTTTAACTATCGCTGCCTTCTGTTGCTCAATGAGGTCTATCAGGCCCTTCCTCCTTCTTTCCGGGCAATTGTCAGCCTCTCCACTGCAGCTCTCGGCTGGTGTTGACGGCTCTTGGTCATCATTGTCCTTGTCTTTTTCATGATATCCTCCAGCTCGGTGTTAGTCCAATCTATGACTCCGCAGGAGTATGTTAGCACTGGGTCAGCATAAGTGTTAAATGAAACACCTAGTTTTTTCGCAAATACGTCTCATGGAATAACTTTCTTTATAAAGACAGGGGCGTTCCTAGGGGCGTTTATACACAGTCCGGGTGCAATCGCAATTTGGCACTCCCTCAAAAATATATCTATTTTTTGTTCTGCTTTTATTCATACAAATATAATAATAATTATATAGCTAATTTTTTAATGGTAGTTACCAGATCTGCCTTAAACACGTCACAGGGTATCGTGACTCACACGGAAATAGCCGATGGCGATTTACGGGTGAGTCATGATTTAATCCGTTGCGGAACCTGTGGAATGTTTTCCAAGGTCGACCTGGTGACTAATCATAGTTCACCTGGGGATTCTTTTCTTTGTGATCGATGTAATCAGTGCACTGATCTTAAATTACAATTTGGTGCACTGATGGAACTATTTGAGTCTCTGAAAAAACGGGTGCTTGCCCTGGAGAATAATGCATCTGGGAGCTAGTCAGGGACTGAAGACTCCAGCAATCTACCAAGTGATGCACACCCGATTCGGGCCTCAAAATAGAAAAATCAAGTGCAAATTACTCTGGTTAAAAAGGACATTGTTTTATTAGGATACTCCATTGTCTGGGAAACGGGGAATATTTTTTGTAATAAGGATACGTAGAGTAGATCTGCCGGGAGCAACTATTAATGATGTCACCAACAGATTGTCAGATTTTAAGGGGGGTAAAGAGAATATTATTATTCATGTGGGGACTAATGACATTAAACGTACACGATCTGACGATTTTTTGGAAAAATACAGGACCATGCTGAGGAAATGCCGCGAGCTATGCCACAATGTCTATGTGTCTGCAATCCTGCCCAGACACGATATGAAGAATTATAGTTTAAAAGCCTTGTGGATTAACTCAAGACTTGAAGAACTCTGCAAGGCTTTAGGGGGGAAATTTCTATCAGCTTGGCCCACACTTGTAGGTAGAAGGAATTTGTTTTGTAGAGACGGGATACACTTAAACAAAGGTGGTGCAAAAGTTTTTGCCAGTATTATTGAGGATACCTTAAAGGTTCAGGGAAACTGCTAGTTAGGGGGGATGTGGGTAATACTGACACGCGTTTATCGGATAATATTGGTCAAAGTAACTCTTGTACATACCTCAAGAGTTCCTATCTGTTATCCCAACTGGACATATCTAGATGTTCTGCGGGCAGAAACGTTTCAAGTGAGCCAGTAGCTAATGCCAGGGAAGAGAGCCTAAAAAACTTCAAGGGTTGTGTTAGGGTTGTTAAATATACAAGAACAGCAAGTCTTAATTGTTTATACAGTAATGTTAGAAGTGTCGTCAATAAAATGAGCGAATTCGAACTGCTGTTTAAAACAAGTAACGCGGACATAATAGGGCTTACGGAGACATGGTGCCACCCGGAGATAGGGGATGATGAGTTTCAGTACGGCTTGTATAATGTATTTAGGAAGGATAGGGTAGATAGAAGGGGGTGGTGGGGTAATGCTTCTTATCAGAAGCAGCCTGAGTGCGACGATAGCTTACCCGGATTCAGACGTTTCACATGCTAGTATAGAATCTGTATGGTGTGATATAGTTGGAAACAAAGGTATAATGTGGTTAGGAATAATATACAGACCAGGTGATTGTGAAGATTATGACGAAAGCCTCTACTTGCAAATGGAATAGGCAAGTAAGCGTCAATGTCTTATTATGGGTGATTTCAATTTTTCTCTAATTGATTGAAGTAAATGGGAAGGAAACTCGACATGGGGAAGAAAATTTTTAAATCAACTAGATGACTGTTATTTGTATCAACATGTCAGGGAAAGTACCAGAGAAGAGAATATCCTAGACCTCATCATTACTCATGAATCAGATAACATTGCAGGGCTGACAGTAGAGGAACCAGTAGCAGGAAGTGATCACGGAGTTCTACGGTGGATGATGATGAGAGAGGTAGCAGCAGTAAAAGGCAAAGGAATGGGTTTTAATTTCAGAAAAGAAATTATGATGCCTTAAGGTACTACATGGCCTCTATTAACTGGGTAGATGTCGAGCAGAGAATGAATACATTTGAACTGTGGTATACTTTTAAAACATTAATCACAGATGCCTTGAATGCGTATATACCATTAAAAAAATACTCCACATGGAGGGTTCCAAGTTATATGAATAGTGAAGTTGCCACATCACTTGAGCAGAAAAAGGTGGCATGGAAAAGTTACAGAGCAATAAAAAGTACTGAAGCCTATAGCAGCCACAGGGTGATCTGTAATAGAGCCACAGAAAAGGTTAGGCAGGCAAAGGCAGTTTATGAGAAATCACTAGCAAACAGAGCAAAGGGTGGGGGGGATAAGGAATTCATCACATATATAAATGCCAAGAAGAGCAGGACAAACCAGATCGGACCTTTACGTAAGGGAAAGGGGATAGTATTAAATACACCGTTGCAGATGAACTCAACAGTTATTTTGCATCGATATTTACAAATGAAAAACCTTTTGTGGCAATGGGAAATTGTGGGAGCGAAGTTGAAAAATATGTAATTAACGATATTGAAATATTGCGAGATTATTTAATGAAAAAACTTTCGAGCCAACAGGCCAGTAAGGCTCCTGGAGTTGATGGAATATACCCTATAATCTTAAGGGAGGCGGAAAGTGAGTGGATTGAACCATTGAGGCTAATTATGCAAGCATCACTAGACTCTGGGGAGATTCCCTTGGATTGGAAAAGTGCCAATGTATTTCCCATAAATAAGGGTGGCTGTAAGAGTGAAGTGGAAAATTACCGGCCGGTTAGTCTAACTGCAGTAGTAGGGAAAATCACAAAGACTATGATCAAGGGTGGAATTCAGGATCACTTAGATAGAAATGGAATTCTGAAGCTGGAATTACTCAGCATGGTTTTGTAAAGGGAAAATCATGTTTAACTAATCTGGTTAGCTGTTTTAACAGGGTTACTCAAGAGCTGGACTTAGGGAATAATTTCGACATTGTTTATTTGGATTTCAGCAAAGCATTTGACTCTGTCCCACATGAACGGTTACTTTATATGCTGGAACAGGTTGGAATCACAGGGAAAATCCTTAGGTGGATAGCTTCAGGGAATGAAATTGAAAAAAATTTCGAGCCTACAGGGCAAGAGGCAGAGAGTTGTGATGAATGGTTATTCTTCAGATTGGGTTGATGTAAGAAGTGGGGTTCCCCAAGGATCAGTATTAGGACCACTGCTGTTTTTTTTTTTTTTTTTCATAAATGACATCGATGAAGGGATAGAGGGCGTGATGTCTAAATTTGCAGATGATGTAAAGATTGGTAGAGTAGTTAATGATCACCGCTAAGCATAGCTTCTTCAGAGTTACCTAGATGGACTTCAGAGATGGTCAGAAAAATAACAGCTATGCTTTAATCCAGCAAAGTGTGAGGTATTGCACCTGGGGAACAGTAACGCCAAAATAACTTATACACTTGGCGGAGTTGAACTGAAGCCAACAGGGAGGAAAGGGACTTGGGTATTACGATACGGTCAGATATGAAGTTCTCCGAGCATTGTAGACTGGTTGCAAGGAGGAACATTACCTTTAGACTTGCAGGTTACTTATAGAGGATTTTTATACAGACTGAAAAACCAGATTGATACCGAATTTCTGGGAATAACCATCAACCTTCAAGATGATACTAAACGAAAAAGAAGGAGACGATTTAGTTAATATCTGGCAGTCTCGATAGGATACAGCTCCCGTTGGTGCAACGACGAGAAAATTTATACCACAAGTTTCATTTCTCCTGGATAAACGTGTTCGATTGTGGTTCTGCATGTCCTTTAGGTTCAATTTTTCACAAACAGATCTCTGTTCGTGTGGATCACCAGAGAGTTGGGAACACATCTTGTATCATTGCTTCCTGTATGATGATCTCAGACTTCCTCTTCATGCACTTACTCATTTTCAACCAGGAGTCGTCTCTGCTTCAAGGCTCGGGGTCATATTTGATTCTTCAGGCTTTTGCTCAAGGCGTTCAGTGGCGACAGATCTGAACAGGATGCAGCACAATGGTCTTGCTGATGCATCTTCTTTAATAATGGATATGTAAACTCAAATCCTCAAGAAGTGTTATTTTTACTCTGGATTAGGCCAGCATACAAAATTAAGTGCTTTTCTTTCTTTTTTTTCTTCTTTTTTTCTATTTTCTTTTAGCAGCACCACTACTTTCTTTCTTTTATGTATTTATTTATTATTATAATTTTTTTTAGCAGCACCACCACTACTTTCTTTCTTTTATTTGTTTATTTTTTATTATATTTCATTTATTTTTTAAATTATTTTATTTATTGTTTTTTAAAATTATTTTATTTATTTTATTTATTTTTTTATTATTATTTTTATTTTTTTATTTATTATTTTTAAATTTATTTATTTATTTATTTTTATTTTAGCAGCACCACTACCTTCTTTCTTTTTATTTTACTTATTTATTTTTATTTTATTTAATTATTTATTTTTTTGTCTTATTTTTATTATACATGTTTTATTTCATTCGCTTCTACTTCATTTATTATTTCATTTTTATTCTTTTCTTTTCCATATCCAGCACCATGGGTGGTCGGTTTTTTTTTTTTTTTTTCTACCAGTCGTGGTAGAAGCGTGCTGTGGAGAAAATACAGAAAATTATGGAGAAAGGGAAATAAAATATTTAAAAAAAAAATGAAAATAACGTTACGGAAATATTAAGACAGAAAATAAAATTAACGAGAAAGCAAAATTTTGGGAGAAAGAAAAATTTATATCTTGGGTATAACACACGTGCAATCAACTGGCATCACGGAAGTCAATTTGCGTGATAAAACTATTTGTGTGTTAGAAAAAAGTTTTGTTTAAAACGCTTCCAAGGTATATTTGTTATTCTCTAATGGTCGATCACGGCCAAAAATAGAATTCAGTCGGAAAACAAATCAATTGTTAAATTAATAGCCTTGTTCTTAGAGCAGTCTTTGATATTCAAATGCTGTAGCCGTTTAATAAATGATAAAAACAGATTAAACAGATCATTGTGTGAAAATTTTATAACTGTAATATAAATGAAATTTATATTAAAAGCAATTCAAAATTGTCAATTCAGTTTTAAATTGTGCTTTTATTCATCTTAAAAAAAAAACATAAAAAGATAAGATTTTCAAAAAATAGCTCTAATGTAGGAATTAAAAAGGATCAAACTAATATATGATCACTAAAGATTATAAAGCTAACATAATGCATAAATGAAATGCGAACCAATTTTGAAGAAACTGGTTTAAAAAAACAGGCGTTTTCCATTATTTCTCTAGCTTCGTGTTCATTTGATGTTTGATGGTCTTCAAATTGGTCATGTACATCTTCTTTGTCTCGTCCACAATAGTCTTGTACAGCTGGAAGTCCTCTTCCTTGGTACTAACTGCCTTCTGTAGAAACTCCCGCAAGAAGTCGTTCTCCTGCCTCAAAACCCCGATGCTGCAGAAAAAAAAAAAGAAAAAAAATCTTTCTCATTTAAACTTCATTCACTCAAATATTATATTATAGTATATTCGTTTTATATGTAGAGTTTGATGTTTACATGAATTAGACATCAATTTAGATTTTGAAAAGTAAGGGTTTTTTTCAATAGGTTGTATTTCATCTAATGGGACTAATTAACCCCACCTCCAATTATTTCAAAAGCATGCTTTTGCATGTTCTGCATTCGTATAGAACAATTTTCCTATGCTGTTAACTTCCTATACACAAAAGCTGGATCAGCCCTTGTCTTCTCCCCCCCCCCCCCAAATAAGAAGGTTGGATTCGCCCTTTGACTGTAGCATTTACATTACTTTAATTAGTGGAAAAAAGAAATCGAAATTTCACTTACTATATTTCCATTTCTTCATTTACAACGGCGGAATCCTTTTTCCCTTTTTTTGCCCACGGTTTCTGACGTTTCTTTTTCTTCAATAATTCATCCATTTTTACTATTTCTTGTTTTAATGTTTGACATTCCATATCCTTTTCTAGACACATTCTCTGAGTTTCAACCATCTGCCTGGTTAACGTATCCAATCTATAAAGAGGGGAGGAAAAAGCAAGAAAAAATATTTCTGTTTTCGCCTTAGAGCACACACACACACACACACACACACGCACGCACGCACATACATTTTATAATAGAGACTTGATCAAAATGACGTCACAAATTATTATCTTGCCGATAGATCAACGTGTATGTCAATTGGAGAACCTCCGCTAGAGTAAAATTACTAATATAATGCAGTCATTTTATTCTTGCATTTTGTACAGTACGAATATTATTAATAAAGAGTAAACATGTAATCATAGTAATAACTCTTAACACGTACTAATTCACATATAAAACTGCAGGAGTAAACATATATTATGCAATTTCGGTAAATACTATATGTTGTTTTTCAGTTAATCTAGAAATGTTGCCTTCAGCTTTCTACGGAAAAAAAATAAAAAAAATATATATATATATATAACAATTCCTAGAGTTACTGTCGACAGTGAGGAAGACATTTCTGTAGACAGTTCAGATGAGGAATATCAACCTGAAATTTCTTCAGGTCACATTTTTTGTTGGGTAAACAACTCCAGCTGCGATGCCTTTTCTTCGGATGCATACTCAAAATTGACTGAAATTCTAAGGTATCCAAACTCAGGTTTCATTGCATTCTATTTCGTCTTCTAAAGAATGATGTGATATCCATGATGTAAAGGTACCGAATTGGCAACTTGTCATCATGAGAGGTTCACTTATCGCTGAATCCATTCGAATAAACAACTTTATGCTTATTCTCTGCCGAGAATCCAGTTACATTCTCTTTAAAAAAGTAACATTCATCAGCGTGGTCTTTTGGCTTGCTTCATATCACAGGTACTGCAAACGGCAGCGGCTTTCTCTCTTTGCTCAACGAATGTTGTAATCCATTCGAAAAAGTGGTGGTGTAAACAACATGTGGAGTCCGAGCCTGTTTCTAATCACCTAGAGGGCAGCTAAAATACTGTATAACTGGTAAATTTACTGATATCCGTCTTGATCGTACGCCATTGTTATTAACTTAGGAAGTGTCCGCATACAGAGCAGAATTCGTTGGGATGATTTTTCACACTTTCGAGGCATGACGATTCATGAAGGAGGGGTGAAAGTATAACAGAAGTCGTAGTTGGCCATACTATATATTAAAGGGTTTTTGAACTAAGCCTTTTTTTTTTCAGACCAAAATATTCAGATATGGGATTCTTCCTCTAGCTCAGAAAAATCACCTGAGAGGGCATAAATTCAAATTGAGGAAAGACAGATGTAGGATAGACGTGCGGAAATTTGCCTTTAGCCAGCGGGTGGTTGGTTGGTGGAACAGACTTCCATCCCTTGTGGTGGATGGTTGACAGCCTAAATAAGTTTAAGGCTCAGCTGGACAGGTATTTTGAACGAACAGAGGAGTGAAGTGGAAGTGGGTTTTTTTTTTTTTTTTTTTTTTTTTTGGCTGATGCTGCATAAGCTTGCTTTCTTGCATTAAATACCTCTACTAATGCTAATGCTAATGCTAATATATATAGGAGCGTTAAAAATTCAGTCCGAGCGTGTTTCAAGATGTTTCCGTTAGTTCTGAAAATGCAGTTTGTGCTCTTGCTCCCATATCAAAGAAAACTCAAAATACATTCGAACTATTAACAAATGAAACTGTTAACATTACTAACCTACTATTAACAAAAATGAAAGTTCAGTACCTTTGATTGAGATTTCCAACAATTTCTAACAACTGAGCTTTCTCTTTTTCCAACGAATCCACTACAAGACGGTACTCAGTTATTTGCAGATTCAGCTTCTCGATGTCTCTCCGAAGTATATCTTCGACCGGAACTTCGTCCTCTCCTTCCGCTTGTTCTCCTTCCTCTCCTTCTTCCTCGCCTCCTTCTGTACTTTCTTCTGAAGTTTCTTCAGTTTTTTCCTCTCTGTTTATGAAAAAAAAAAAAAACACGAAATTTTTATACAGTCTGGCTCCTTACGTAGCTGGTTTAAATTCGCTGTATATACTCGCTTAAATGTATTGAAGTGTAGTGGAAATCTGCCATCGCGGGAGTCTGAAGAATTAGAAGGCCCGACGGCTGATTTGGTGTGGTTGTTAAAGATCACGTGGGAACTGTTCGGCAATCTGGTCTTTTCCAAAACTCAGGAAAAGACCAGATTGCCGTTCGAACTCAGGTCTTTTCGACGCGATGTGGGACCCACAACTTATAGTTTCGCCACTGCGGAAGGAACATTAATTTTTATATAATATTGGTGTTAACACACCATAGACAAGTCTTAAACAAAAAAACTACGTTAGTAGTGTAAAGGGCATCATTTTATTTGTATTTCATATTGTGCTCTTCCTTCACAACGAGTTGGCATGTATTTCGGGCCCGGAGGCAAAGAACATATTCGAGCCCCTAGTTAATTAATGAAAGTTACAAAACAGGAGACAGCCAAAGACGCCGGGACCCAAAAAGTCCCGGGCCCGGAGGCAATTGCCTTGTCTGCCTACATGGTAGTTATGCCACTTGCACTAGCCTAGTGGTCAGGCACACGGGTGCATAAGTACACGTGCCTTGATCGGGATTCAAGCCCGTGACTGCTAAATACGGTGCTGTTTCTTGTATTCTGTGTATCTTGTAAACTCCTCTGACCGTTTGGTCGTCCCGGAGTATAAAGAGAAAATTTATTCATTTATTTATCTCGAATAAGTAACGCTTCACTAAAAAAGGAGGCTATTGTTACTTATTCTTAGTGGGCACCACTACCCAGACGGCACAGTTTCAAGGCTTGTTTGCATATGTGTGGGATAATAACTCTACTGTCCACTTGTCCCTATTAGACTTAGAAAAGCAAAAAGTAGAGGGAAAGTTATAGTAGGAGTGGAAAAAGAAAAGAAACGGTGTAGAAGAATGAACGGGACAGTAGCTCCTTCAACTTACACCACTCAAAAACTCATAAATCCCTCGAATAGACTACGGTTCCCCAGTAGAGAAGACTGTTTTTACCTATTTTCGGAAACTCCGTGAATATCAGGCTCCCCTGGTGACTGTTTCAAGGCTTGTTGACCTTTCATCGGTGGGTGGGCAGGTACCAGGGTACCTGCCCAACAAGCCTTGAAACGGTGCCGTCTGGGTGGTGCCCACTGAAAATAAATAACAATAGTCTTCTCTTTGCAACTCGTTGTGAATACTTTTAAACAAAAAAAACTACTAAGGTAGTTTTTTATTTAAAAGTTGCCTATGGTGTGTTTACACCAATATTATATAGATTTTTATACTCTTAAAAGGTATGATGCCTTGTTGCATTTAATGTTTACTTAAATATTATCACGTACACCTTCTGGTATCTCTCATATTGTGGGATTATCTTCACAACTGGATTGTCATGTCTATAATACCAGAGTACCTGCCTGCCCACTGATGATGAAACCCAGTAGCTTTGAAACGATCGTCTAGAGGCTAGTTTGTGAATTGTTTCATTCAGATGTGTTCTACTCGTTCTGAAGGTTGAGGAAAGTGTCCGATCGTATCAAGAGGTTAGCGGCGGTCCTTTCAGCTGAGGTTACCCCGTTGTGGGGAACCTCCTTTAGGAGAGTAGTAAGTGATTGATTTTCTTTTGTTTTACATTTTCTTTGAAATTTATTTCTGCCAAGTTAGGTATTTTCTTTTTTCGTTTTGCTGGTGCTGTTTCGTCAGGCAGGACACGGGATTTTTTAACTATTCATTTTTCTTAAGGAACCGAGATTAATTATGGCACAGTTCTTTTTTAGAGAAAGAACAGTGGAATTTCAGACTACAGGGGTTTGTCCAATTAGAGAGGTAATGCGGGGAGTGACTCAGGTTGTTTCGGTTCACGAGATAAAAGGATTAACTCCATTACCGAGGCAGAAATATCAGTTGGTCTTGAAAACAACAGAGGCAAGAGAAAAGGTTTTGAAAGGGTTTTCTATTAGAAACGTAATGATCAAACCTGTGCAAATTGGTAACATACGCAAAGTGGTTACTATTGACAGGTTTCCGGTAGAAATGTCTAATAATCCTGTAGAGAATTTTTTTAACAAGTTTGGTAAGGTTGTTAAGATTCACAGGAAAGAATATGAGGAATGGGCAGGCGTAGAAACAGGTACGGTGCAAATTCATATTGACATGAAAACGCCCGTGCCAAACATCATCGATTTGATGGGTCATAGGTTATTAATAAATTACCCAGGAGTTCAGAAAGTTTGCTTGAGGTGTAGAGGTAAAGACCATTTGGGAGCAGAATGCCAAAAATCGCGTTGTTTTAATTGTAATGGCATCGGTCATATTACGGCCAACTGCCTTAATAATTGTAAAAAATGCGGAGTTTCCACGCATAAATTCATTCAATGCCCGGAACGCACGTTTGCCGAAAGAGTTGCTGGTGGGGGAGGACAGCAGAAAGCGAGCGAGCCGCCAAAAGATATGCCTAACGCTGAGAGCGCGGAAACTATAGTAGCGCAGAGGGGTGAGACGCAGATTAAAGAAATCACACCAACGTTTACAATAGCGTACGATATGTCGGTAACACAATCGGAACACGCAGAACTAACCGAGGATATTGAAGCCGAAAATACAGTACAAAATGTACATAAGCGGAGGAAGAAGGAAGAAATAAGCGGTAAAACTAAAAGAGCAAAAGGGGGAACAGAGGAAATTCAAGAAGAGACGGAAACAAAACAAATAGAGGGGGAAGAGGTATCAATTTTGTCAGGCGGTAAGAAAGATTGCAAAACACTTTCGGGGTCTGATTCGGATTCAGATGGCATACAAACGAGGGAATACGAAGGAATAGAATGGTTAAATGTAGTAGGAAACACAAAAGAATATAGGCGAAGCTTGGCGGAAATTGTTAAAACTCGAGGAGAAGCGATTTTTCTTTGGAATGAAAACGAGCAGGGTGAAGTAGTAAATATTACAGTTCGCTTGGGGAGATTTCGTTATTTCCAATATTAGAAACAAGAATGTTGGAGATCTCACTGTGTTGCTCACCAATAACGAATTAAAGTTAAATGCTGAACATAGGAATATCTTAGCAGAAGTTCTAGTAAAGTTCTGCTCATAATGTCCGGAATAACATTTATGTCGTTAAATATACAGGGTCTGAGAGCGGTTAACAAACAAAGGATGATATGAAAATTATGATGAACATGGGGGTGAAGATTTGGTTTCTACAAGAAACCCACTTCGCAAGTTTAGCAGACATCCAGCAGTTTCAAAACAGATACCGGTTGTTAGGATTTTGGAGTTTTGGGACAAATCGATCCGCAGAGGTGGGAATAGTAGTGGTTCCTCCAATTTTAGGGAGTGTACGACTGGCGGGTAGGGATACAGAAGGTCGGGTTGTGGCAGTGGATTGGAGTCATGGGGGGGCGCACAATTAGACTAATTTGTGTCTATAGTCCAAATTCCACTTTAGAAAGGAAAACTCTGTTTCAGGGACTGGGCAACTAAATGAGGGAGGGTGCAGTGGGTTGTAATGGCAGGGGACTGGAACTGCGTTCCTGACCCCATTATGGACAAAAATTCTGGGGGGTACCCCGCATCATGGTACGGGGGGGGTTCGTGAATTAATGGAGGTTTGTACTAAATGGGACTTGGTAGACGTCTGGAGGGAAAAAAATCCGGGGAAACGAGCGGCCACCAGAATAGCCAATAATATAGGAACTAGGATAGATCGCACTTATGCAACGAGTCAGTTGAAGGATAAGATGACAATGATACGGCATGTGAAATTTGCGGGAGGTCAACAAGTTTCAGATCACATGGCAGTAATGTGGAAGGGAGATTTATTTACAAACGTTAGTCTGGGAAAAGGCTATTGGAAGCTCAACCCAGCAGTTCTGGAGAGAGAGGATTGGGACTTTCACCTTCATGATAAAATAGTCAAGTATACTTCTTTTGCATCAATCCTGGGGTATTAAACATCGTACCCTTCGTCTTTTGTGCAAAGTGGTGTTTGTTCCGATTTGAACCTATGACGATGGCGCCTGGTTTTGGTATACTCAGAAGGTTGCCATTCAAGACAAGCTCTCCTCTATCCAAATACGTATGCTCTTAATGATGAGTCGTAACTGTCGCACTGTATCGACAGCTGCGCTTCAGGTTTTAAACGGTTGCCTACCTCTGGACCTGCAAATCGCTTATCGTGGTTTTTGCTATTACCTTAGACATGGCATTCCATTTCACTTTTTAGACTTAACTATTAATATCCGCTGTGATCCTAAAACTAAAAACTCGCTGCTGGAACCACCTGGTTCAACTCTGGCAAGATCGGTGGTCTTCTTCTTCCAAAGGTATAGTCACAAGAAAGTTTATTCCATCTGTGTCCCTTGTATACAAAAGTCTACTCTAAAATGGTTCAGTCCGAGTCTCCCCACTATTTTTACTCTAACTAGCCATGGTTTCCTTCGCACTGTGCTAAACTTGCTAAGTTTAACCTGTCTGATTCTCCTCTCTAACTGTGGCAGCCCAGAAGACTGGAAGCATGTTCTTTCACCTGTCCATATTACAAGGATCTTCATCAGGCTCTGTCTGCTGTGTGTCAACGATTTTCTTCAGGCGTCTCTCTTGGTCTCCAAAGAAAAATTTAATCTTCTGCAAGATTAAATTTTTATTTAATTTCAAAAAACCTTTAAAAATGCAATTTAAAAATCTTTCCATTTCATTTCTTGCATATTGTAATATAGAATACATATAGAACGTTTAATAGCCAGATCATTACAAAGCCATGAAAGGTGTTGATTTCATATATCGCTTGCAGATTAAGGCGGTCTGACTCCACGTTCGCGCAGTCATTAACATAACTTCGTTGTTCTCAACCGGGAGTACACGTACCCCGGGGATATCCCAGGCGATACCGCCATTTCGTGATACCATCGTCACTACCACCATCTTTCTGTCTTTTCGTTTTGTGCGTCTATCAAGTGTTTACTTTCTATCCTTCCTTCTGGTTAGTCTTTTCTCTATTGTGTGTTTTTCATTGCTGGCACCAACCTTGCAGTTGTGCGGGATTTTTATTTTATTTATTCATTTTTATATCTTTATTTTTTCTGATTTTTTTCTTCTTCTTGAAGAGGAGTGCTTCCATTTACAATGGGTTTCCTCAAATTAAAAGTTTATTGTTTTGGTTTCCCGCCATAAAGTGCGGTTCAAGGTATCTTGATCAGAATGGTCTGATTTTAAAATTTATTTTATTTTATTTTATTTACTTATTTTCATCTTTATATTTTCTGATTTTTTATTTTTATTTTATTTTTTCTTAATTTAATTTAATTTTTTTAAATTTTATTTTATTTCATTTATTTATTTTTAGTTTTTTTTAACTTTTTAATTGCTTTTATCTTTGTAATTTTTATTACTTTACTATTTTATTTTATTTTATTTGCTCATATTTTGAATGATTTGAATATTCAGTACGTGACACTCAAGGTTTACTGCGGTTCGCGCTCAGTTGTGGCCCGCCTCCACGTGGCGTAGACGGGTATCAGGACACATCTTTTTGGTGCATGTTGCTTCCTGATAGCAAAGCGACCAGAAAGAACTAAACAACATAACAAACACACATGGCACAAACATTTCTGGCCTTTCTGGTATCATCACAGTGTACCACAGCGGAGTTGAACTAGCGTTTGGAAGCCGCCATACGTAAGATACTATACATGTCTACATGAATAATTACTTAAACATCCAGTTTCTCCCCTCGGCTGGAGATGCAATAAAAGAATATTTTAGTGGAACACTAATTACAAACAGCTACCTCTGTAGGGGAATACCGCTACCATTCATCAAGTATAGTACATTAGTTACAAAGTAAATTTTTGTAAACTACAACACATGACATCTTTTCCGAATTTCGTCGACTAGAAGTTGCAGTTAGGATAACAAAACTACTAAGGGGTAAACTAGATAAAAATATACACGAAGTGACAAGTGATATATGGAGGAATCACCACTTCACTTCTGCACTATGATAGGCCAGACAGTTTGGTTTTGATTTAGTTCTCTCAAAACACAATAAATTCTAAGGCATCAGAAATAAATACTCGGTAAAATCAGTAAAAATTTGCAATTAATTGATAAATATTTTACTAAAAACTAAGCGATTGAAAATCCGCCATTTTGGATGCAACGCCCGAGGTATCGCTCAGAGTACCCCTGAGTACGTGTACTCCCGGTTGAGAACAACGAAGTTATGCCAACGACTACGCGAATGTGGAGCCAGACTGCCTTAATCTACAAGCGATACGTGAAATCAACAGCATCTTATGACTTTGTAATGATCTGGCTGTTAGGCGACTACGATATATGTGATTCTATATTACAATATGCAAGAAATGAAATGGAAAAGATTTTTAAATTGCATTTTTAAAAGTGCACAACTGGCGATACTTTAATCCATATATACAGGCCTCAAATCTTCTCTTCTCTGCTTTTAGAAATGCTCACATCAAAAGATCAGTCGTGAATTACTAAGTAATAACTAATGTTAGTGTAAAACAAAATTAAAAAACAAACAAACTTACTCATCTTCTCCTGCCTCTTTAGCACCTTCTTCTGTAGTTTCTTCTTCGCCTTCCTCATCCCCAACAAGCTGTTTGAAAATACAATTACAGTAACTTGAATTCTAAACCATATGCAAGGGCCGAAATGGAAAATTTTACGAAACACAACGGTGGTTAATAAAATGTTTTGATTGTCAAATATATACATGGCATTACCAATACGCGTGATGAACCGGAATGCTGTTCCAGTGCTCTCTGAGCCTTGAAACATAATGAAACATAATGGTAACGTTAACTAGTTATCACCAATTAGTGCACTTTTTCAGCTGATATCACAAACGAAAAAAAATTCACGTAAAACGAATGACATTCTCTGTATATTTTTAACTTGTATTTTTATATCTTCAGTTTTATTTCTTTGAGTCTTATATTTCTAACTTATATAATTAAATATGCTAATTTGCTTTAAAAAAGATTGTGTATATTGTTTTTTTTTTTTTTTTTTTTACTTATTTATGTTCAGTAAACAAAACTTTTCGAAAAAACATGTTTCTGTCCACTAAGTGTACATATACGGGTAAATGTAAGAAATCCCGGGTGGCCCTAATCTAATAATTTGAATTGAAAAATTGAACATTGTGTTCAATTAGACGTGCGTGTCAGAAACATGGCGTGTAACAGGACATAGTCAACTACACAGGCGTTTTCTGTCACTCTCAAAATGAATTTCATTCCGATCTGATGTGTATCAGAACTCTGCTCCTATTTAAAAATAAAATCACGAAGGAGAAATCATCTTTAGTAGTTCCATCCAATGCTTAGCAGCATTCTAAGTACTTTTTTCCAACTATACGAGGAGCGATCATTTAATTCACGGACTGGTGCAAGATCTTATCTTAATTGTCATCATCTGGATCTTATGTGAATTTCTCCTTCTCGAAATACTCTCCCTTGAACTTTACACACTTTGGCCACGGTCGTACCCACGCATTAAATTCTACTTGCAAGCCATTTTTCGAAAGACTGCAAAGTGTTTCCGTTGTGACTCTGCGAGCATCGTTGTGTCGGAGGCGAAACGCTTGCCTTTCAGACAGAGGCGGACTGGATCAAAAATTCTTACCGGGGAAAACTTGTAACGGCCTCATGTTAGCGTTTATGGCCAAATTCATACTGGGCCTCCATCGGTCTGCGGCCGATTTTCCCGGTAAGTCTTATGGCCAGTCTGCCTCTGCAGTTTCAGATCTTTCTTCAGACATGGAAACAGGAAGAAATCACACTGGGCTAAGTCCGGTTTATAAGGGCGATACGGCAGAACCTTAGCACCTATGGCAGTGTTCACCGGCTGCGCAACTTGAGCCATATGGGGCCTGGCATTGTCTTGATGGAAAAACCACTTCACATTACCACTCAGTACCATACGCTTCATTCATCTATTTAACTGTTTCCAATGCATTTAAGCCCCGTCTAACACAATAACGAATCACATGTCGCTGTTCAATCTGTATCAAAATGTGTTCAATCTGTATGTCCAACATGATACTTGGGCAAAACGATTGTCAGTGACACGCTGCTAAAAAAACTCTTCACTCAATACTTGCTCGACAATTACTGGCATGCGCACACAGAGTGTGCTCAGTAGCGATCAGGGACAGCGCCTCTAGCGGCAGGTATGGAAAGTTCGCGCAGTAAACATAAAATCTTGTACCAGTCCCCCATATTTAAATGATCACCCCTCTTAAGTTTCAATGAACAAAAGTCCTATCCCGAAAATTCTTTTAATTACCGTATGCCCAATGCATAGCTTCAATGGGCCCTTGGCATTCCTGAATGCGAAAATTGTGAAAGCAGTTACGTCAGTTTTGTTTACTGTCTCCTGTAAACATAATTCATTTTCACTATGCTAGCAGATTTTAAATCGCGTCGCTCACAGCAGAAGAAACTTTTCCTTCGCACCGAGTTGCCCTGTTATTGCACTACTTTAAAATAAATGACATCTCCTAGTGATTTTTTTTCTCTTCTTTTTTCTGCCATTTATAAATTTACTTATTTAAAATCGATCATCTGCTGTTTTACGAGGGATCAGCAAGTCCTGATCAGTTTTTCCCAAGTAGGTTGCAAGAGATCAATTTCTACTAACATCCTGAAGATGTCATTCAGAATGTAGTTTCTTTCTGTTTCCTAATCTTCAATCAGTTCCGACTTGTTACTCAGTAACAAGTCGGAACTGAGCATCATTTTAGTGATCTGAAATCTGCATATGAGCCTATCAATACTTTCCCTGAATGCGAAAATTTCAAAATAAATGGGACTCGGCTAAACATTATCAATACCATTCTGAAACCCAGACTACTAAAAATCAGTCATCACACTTTTCATTACAACTAAATAGTTACCAGAAGCGTCCCACAAGGAGAAATCATATCGCATACTTTTTTTTTTTTTTTTTTGCGACAGTCCTCGAACCGAACCTTACGCCTTCCAACACAGATTATGCCAATGATTTGAAATATTTTATCAAATCTGAAGAACCCGTGAATCATAACTGCTAACCAAGAGCTTTCCACGCAAATGAGAAACCTCGTGAACCACTTTAAGTCAATAGTCCAGTAATAAAACAAAAAAAAAACGGCTCAACCCACAATTACTAATAAGAAAACAAAAGAACGCTCTTATAATACACTGCTTCACAAAATTAACAGAACACGTAGAAAACGTGGTGTAACTCGTGCAGCCTGAGATGAAGCGGGACAAAATTTAGCATGGTGGCATACCATAGAATAACGATGAAATGAGGAGACACCAAGAAACTTCGGACAGGTAAAAGGGACATTTTTGGAGTTGTATACGAATTACCGAAAAGTAATTCGGATTACAGAAGTCAAAATATGGTCACATGACATTACGGCGTATTATCCCCTCCTACGGCTAAAGAGGTCTGACAGTGAAGAACCATGCTCGAGGGTTCTCCACTGTCAGGCTATCTGTAAGATTCTGTGGCAACAAATCCCATTCTTCCACCAGCACGAACCTCGACTTACCAAGTGACCGAAGGGTTGGCTGTCGACGTGCAATGAGATGCCCAAGGGCGTCCCACACATGTTCGATTGAATTTAAGTCTAGTGATCGCGTTGGATATCTTCAGTTTCAAGATATTCCTCCATCACTTGAGCTCTATGTGCAGTGGCGTTCTCGTGCAAGAAAATGAAATCTGGGCCAACCGCATATAAAAGTCTCACATAGGGTTCGAGGATCCGATCTCGGTATTTATGCGCAGTTACGGTACCCCTATCAAAAACATGAATGGGTGCGGCCGTTAATCATTATTTCGCCTCACACGAGAACACCACCTCCACCGTAAGTGTCCTTTTTCTGATGTTGGAGGGATGGTACCGCATTCCTCGTTGTCTTCAGATGAAATTCAGATGTCTAGAATCTGTTTGTAGGCTGAAACAGGACTCATCAGAGAACAGAACTGTACCACATTTGTCAGGACTCCAAATGACATGTTCATGGCACCAGTTTTGGCGAGCTCTGCGGTAGTTTGGGGTTAATGGGACACAAACCACTGGTTTTTGTGCGTTGAGTCCACTTGAATTGAACTTTTTAAACACAGTTCGTTGGAAATGTCTGCGTGGGTAGCACAGTGGTATCATCACTGTCCTCCCCACACCAGGTGGGAAGGCGCCTCCGTAGCCAGGTGGGAAGGCGCCTCCGTAGCCAGGTGGGAAGGAGCAGCAGTGCGTAGCACACGCTTCTTGATTAGACCGGTGTTCGAGCCCGTCACCACCAAATACGGAGGATGCGGAAAGGTCAGGGAATGACCACCGCATATCCCGGAGAAATATGGCCTTAGTTGCTAATGCTCCTAAAAAAAAATAACTAACTAAAAAATAACTAACTAACCAGGTGAGAAAGGCCCGGGTGCAAATCCCGTCGATGACGCGCGAGGAACTTTAGTGGGCTTTTTTCATTCCCCTTTTTAGGGAAAAATTGGGGTTTTTTGTCCAGCAAATCGACAAAACGACAGAGAACACACGCAATTTATAGACAAAATAAATATATGGGTAGATGTAATCATTTACATCTACCCATATATTTATGAGTAGATAACGGTCTGTTCTGGTTGATTTAGCCGTCGGATGACCTTGGCCAGCTCTTCTTGTAATTATTATTATGATATTAGGGCCACCCGTAATTTCTTACATATACCCATATATTTATTTGTCTGTAAATTGCGCGCGTTCTCTGGTCGATTTGCCTGTTTTGCTGGACGAAAAAGCCCGTTTCTGGAGGGAAAAAAACTTGCTATCTACGCTTGAGACCGACTAACTCAGCCATAGAGTGGAAAAAGCCCATTAAAGTTCCTCGCGTCATCTACAGGATTAGAGCCTGGGTCTCTTTCACCCGGTGTGGGGATGACGATACCACTGCGCTACACGCGCAGACTCTTCTTGTAATGTTTCCTGTCTCCTGAAATTACTTCCATAGTGCCGAGACGACACTGCGTGACACATTAAGCCAGTGGTTTCCGACATTTTTTAATAACGGCACCCCTAAGGAATTTAGTTTATTTTGTGGCTTCCCTACTCGATTTTTGCCTGTTAGATCCCGATTCTCTCCCTATATAAAAATATCGTACTTCATTTCAGCTAGCAGCCCAATTGAAAAAGCATTTTTTGTTATTATTTTTAATATTGGTCGCTGTCTCTTCTCACTATTAAAACTGTTAAAATTCTTTAGTTGTTTCTTTGATACAAACATTTACAGCCGAGTATGGCATTTTGGTTGTATGAGGGCTATAGTGTTAGGAGATAAGAAAAGGCACTTGATATTGCCATCATCGCTTGATAAAATTCAGAAGAAATATTTGCAGTTGCACTGTACAACAATGGACGGCCTCGTAGCCGAGTGGTCAGGAGCAGGAGTACAGTAGCACACGCTCTTAGACCGCGGTTCAAGCTCCCTGACTGCTAAATACGGTCGATCTGCCAAGCCGCACTGGACCAGCGTGGCAGATTATGGTCCATTTCCCTCAACATGAATTGTTGAGGAGGCCTCCATCCTGCAGCGGATTGGGAGAGCGTAGGTTGGAAAATCCCGGGTAGAGCCCTCAGAAACCCTCCAGTGCTCTGTTCTTACCTGCAGAAGCTCTCGACCTTCAAGCGGCACTTTCCGAACAGTATCATCAGCGTGCTGAACTCCGCCAACATTGATTTGGATGTGTGGTCCAGAGATTCTGCCTACAGAGAAGAAAAATGCGCAAATCCATATTCACGTGCCGTCAGCATTCCTGCAATTGTCAGCGGACCCGATCATAAATCTTCCCAGTGAAAGATTTCCAGATTGTCTCAATGTGTTGTATCATGTTACATAATAACTATATAATCTGTATAATATGATATAAGCCCTGCATAATCACTATTTTAGAAGAACCAGCTCAATATGTAATTAGCTTTAATTCAAACCTGATTATGTTAGCTTTATGTTGATTGGGGGTTCCACCTCGTGACGGGTGGTTGGTTTATTATTATTATTATCCATGTGGTGCAAGGAAGCCTAAGGCTTATGCTGTGCCAGCCAAAAAAAAATTCTGAATTACAGAGAGAGAGAGAGAGAGAGAGAGAGAGAGAGAGAGAGAGAGAGAGAGAGAGAGAGAGAATGATGGTCCAGCTCAGGACCCTGGGTGTGCCAAGCCCTGAGCTGGATATCATCATTCTGCTCTTCTTGGTGATTCCCTTCTATGTATTTGCTATATAACTGAATTTAATGTGTCCAGTTAATTGTTAGATTCCTCTGGTTGCCTGTAGCGGGAATCGTGTCCTTGTACATTTATATGAATAAAGAATTTTATTATTATTATAATGACTACTGTTTACCTTTATATAACAGTAAATATGTCTTAATGTTTTCAATATTTTTTCCTTTTGAATGATTTTATTACTCTTACAAAGTGATTGTGAAACCAATCTAAAACAAGTTCAGAATTGCCTCATTATATTTTCGTTTAGAAAAACCATTCTACATAAATATCCTCACCTACTTACCTGAATTTCTGTGGATAGTTCCTCCTCCAGTTTATGGATGATCTCCTCTTTCTGTGCTAATGTTGCTTGCAGCTGCTCCAGTATGGCCGTGTTATTGACATGATTAGTATGCATCTGACGAAGGGACTCTTTGTATCTTTCGGCATTTTGGTGGTTGATCATCTTCTCCCTTTCTATTATATCCTGGAACTCTCTTTGCTGAGCCTATAGTGGAGATCATTGTATTATTTAACATACGAATGACATTTTTTATCGCTGGAAATAAATACTATGATTGTTGAATATAACGTAATGATTAAAAATTATATTCACGATGTCGGAAATAATTGACGCATAGAGATTTTGTTAAATCGCATTGTAAATTTCAACATTGAAGAAGTAAAAAAAAAGTAAAAGAATCAAACGTACCATTAAAGCTTCTATAAGTTCGGTGTCATCTTTGTTTTTCTGTCGTAATACATAAAGCTGATTTTGAACAATTTCAAGGTCCTCTTGTAATTTCTGATTTCTGATTCGGACACTTTCTAAGTTCCTTCGTATCTGCTGCCTATCGTCAAGTACGTTCTTTAATTGTATTTCTGTATCCTAGATTACCAGAACACACAAAAAAAAAAGAAAAAAAAAAGAAAATGATAATAATAATAAGTACCTTCAATGTAGGAGACAATTTATAGGTCTAAAAGTTTTTCAAATTTTAGTAACCAATATGATGCAGCATCATTTTCGATTACTACAGCTTTAAATATTATCAATCCAACATATGACAATTCGGTGTATAGGAGAATTATGTGATAAGCATGTCAAATTACCAACAAAAATCTATTGAACTCCCGCGCAATAGATAAGTTTTGGGTTAGTAATATCACACGTAAAGCCTCTGCAGTAGAGACAGTAAATGAAGTTATTATTATTTATTCCTTTTTTTTTTTTTTGTGAATGGCTGTTGAAACCTACACTACTCTAGCAGCATGGAATGATTGAAGATTAGAAAACAGAAAGAAACTGAGTTACTCAAGTAGCTTGGATGAGTTGAGGATTGAGAAAACAGAAGAGACTTGTTAATATTGACTCTAGATGTGAGGATAAATGCGGACATAAAAAAACTATCATTGCTAATGAAAGTTATTGACATCATTGGTCTGCTAGCACTATAGATGGGTTGAAGTTTGGAAAGACAGAAGAAACTTGGTTAACACAGAGACTATATGTAAAGAAATTTAAATACAAAAAGTTACTGGTTTTTTTTTTTTTTTTTTTTTTTTGGCTGGTTATTGAACCGAAATTACCGTATTTTAATAGCACGGAAAGTTGAAAATTCGGTTGGGAGAAGGCATTCCATAAAAAGGGGGGGGGGGGGGAGTTACATTCTTACTTGCGTTATTTTGTTTCTATGGTAAGACTCTGGGTTACCACTACAGGGGTGTTCCTTTTTTCCCTCATTCTTCAAATTCCTGGTGGAAACCTATTATCCAAAACTTAAACTGTCACCACCACGCTCACTTCCAACAAAAACTTCTATTTTTGGTAAGCTCAGGCAATTATAGGATTCGCTCCGCCAGAAACTTTATGACCTACTGCCCTGGCCCGCTTTCTATTGGTTTTGGAGGTCCATCAGGGGAGTGTAGTGTTCCATGGGTGATGTATCTCTAGGCTAAGAGGCCAGATGAATAACATACCAAGATAATCTAACGCTACATGACACTTACCATACATACCCACTACTATTGCATCACAACGATACAACGCGGAGTTGGGGTGAACTCTTGGTGCCGTTTGACAGAATGCTCTATCCGTATATACAAAAGGCTCTCATCTTTGCTCTAACACTGTCATACACAGAATTGCCATATTCACTGGATTTACCAATTAAAGAGGTTACTATCACATCCAATGTCAGCTGATTAAAATAAAGATAAATTAATTACCCTGAGGGAGTCTATGACAATGGCATCATCTCTGTTTTTCTCCATAAGTGTTGATAATTCACCTCTTAACATATGAATTTCATCTAACAGCTCTCTATTTCGGGCCTTAGAGTTGTCCAACCGTCTTCGGAATTCCGTACATTCATCAGACAAGCCCTGGATATCTTTTTCTGCCATCTGAAAGTAATTGTGAGAATTCGACAGAAATTATAGGTAGGAATGAATAAAACGAGAACAGACTTTCTTCCTCAGATTATTCGTATTAAATAATTTTTATCTTTACCAGACTCATTTTAACAATACAGTAATACCCCGAAGTTACGCGATAGGTGGGTCCGAAGAAAATCGCGTGTCGAATTCGCGTAAGTCGGGGTACAACTTTGCATATAAATACATATAAATTTTGCTTAATTGGGACCAAGGACTAACAAAAACACTAGTTTAGAAGAAAAATATTAATAAAATAAAATTGCAGTTCTTTATACATATTAATACAAAATATGTATTTAAAAAACAAATGACTTACGTTAAAAAGTTATTTCGATGTCGATGGCTTCATAAAATCTAACAAATTCGTCTGACGACACAGCGCGTTCTTTTTTTCACGCAGAATTTCTTCGTAGCAAGCTAATAATTTTTTTATTCCTTGCTTTGTAGCTATAACGCGTTCTTCGTTGGAGTCTATGTTTTCTAAAAATTTTAAGCCCTTTACAATTGAGCCCTTTTCAATTTTCAACCTGTCAAGTTTGCAATTGTCATGTGCTTTTCGCCGTTGCTTCATTTAGGCCTGTAGCACGTGCAATATCACATGGTCTTTCATTTCGCTCAAAGCGTTTCACAATTTCATATTTTTTCTCTATCGACAAAGGTGGACTGGCCATAAGCCTTACCGGGGAAACCTCGGTGGGCCAGTGTGATTTTGGCCATAAACCATAGTATGAGGCCACTACAACTTTTCCCGGGTAAGAATTTTTGATCCAGTCCGCCTCTGTTTATCGATAATTGCTTTTCTTTTTCTCTCTGAATCTGCAGTGTCTTCACCAGGACGCTTCCTTTTCACACCTTTTAATTAAGTATTTTACTAATTTTTAGGGAATAAAGCGCAATTACAAAACGAGGAGGCACGCTTGATACGCATAAACAAAGCTGCGCGCATGTAGCAACTGAATAAACAACACCATAAAGGCAGAGATACACTATTAACACCTCACATTTCTAGGGGTTACTACCATAAAACAATAAAAATCCAGTTGCGTTTCTGCTAGTGAAATCTGTTATAAACTGGTAGTAACTCGATCTAATTGCATTTGCGATTATACCGATAGCTGGAATTGTGTTGGTTTTTACGTTATTATGGTGAAATGTGTTTCCCCTTCACTGATATAAAAAAACATAAAAGCAGCAAAGTTGAATTTTGTTCATCTTTCGCTCTCATTCTCCGCCGTCGCACCGTATATCAATAACATATGAAAAACGACCTTGAAGATAGTGGGCGGCAGCGTTGCCAAACGAAAAAATCAAGAACCGCGTAACTCCGAGTTCGCGTAAGTCGGGGTAGCGTAAGTCGGGGTATTACTGTAGTTGATCATATATCAGCTCATATAAAATAAATAAACAAACAAATAATCTTTACTGGATAATTGCGAATTACAAGCCGTAATCCAATGCATAACATCGGATTATAAATTATTGGTCACGGACAATGGTCAGAGGTTATACATCGGGAAAAAAAAATAAAATAGAAATATACATAGAGGGCTCTCATCCACATCTCGAGCCTTTAAGCGTGAATTTATAAATTGGCTTAAACACGCTTTAGTATTAAGAATAAAGACAAAAATCGAACATTAACACGATTCAGTTAAAAAGATTAAATGATAAAATTAAAGATTAATAATTAAATAAATTAAACTAAAATAAATAAAATTTCTACATATAAAATAAATATAAAGCACAGATGAATTGGATAAATTAACGCTGGAATATAAAAAAATAATAAAAAAATAATAATAATAAAATGGCATATCAATATTAGTGATCTCCATCACATTGAAAATCCACTTCTGCGATTGACATGTGCTTGCAAGGATTTGTTTTCTGTAGCAGTATAATAACAACATTATTTTTTGTCTGCATTCTTTGTATTCAATAATAAAATGCTAATTATATTTTCTAAACATATGGAAAAAAAGTCATTGTTTCGGGTTTCACAGGAGCCCTTTAACAAAAAAAAAAACCTTTTTCCTTCTCTTTTTTCTTTTTATTTATTTATTATTATTATTATTTTATTTTATTTTTTTTTTTTTTGATCTATTCTTTTTTCCTCTTTTCGTTTACTTTTAATTTTCTACCAAACGAGGGACTCGATTGGTACCAATTGGTCCAATCGGCCTAAGGTCGGCCCTGGCTGTTGCAGTCACATACTGTCGTTACTGTCATTAACAACCCTTCCAACCAACCTGCATATCGTCTGCAAACTTGGACATTAATCCTGATATACTTTCATCAATATCATTGATGAACAGAGAAAAAACAACGGGTCCCACATTGGGGGAATTTACTAATAACATTAGCCCACGAAGAGCAGTGTCTGTTGATTGCCACTCTCTGTCTTCTTTCACTCAACGTCCTCTTTTATTCATTGTAGCAACTTGCCATTAATGCCATACTGCTCCAATTTATACAGTAGTCTTTCATGTACAACAGTATCAAAAGCTTTCCTGAAATCCAAGTATATGATATCAAAATTATTTTTTGCATCCAGTTCCTTTGTGACCACATCGTCAAAGGATTGCACTTCACCAGTCCGTGGGGACGTGCCCTTGAATTCAAGGATGCTCTCATAATTATGGCTAAAGGTTTGTTTACTTCCTTTGCTGCGTCCTTTGGTATAACTATATATTCCATTCACTCCAGCTTCCTATCTTATGTATAACTTCAACAATTTCTCCACCACTTTGCTGCCAGTTATTACAAAATCATTTAGCTCCCTACTGGAGTTCGATAAGTCTGGCAGCCAATTCCCTACGGAATTATTCATGTCTGAATGTGGATGCAAAATACTCATTCAGTTTTTTCAGCTACCTGAGCAAACTCATGAACAGTCGAAACATGGATATCAAGTGGGCCAATCTGATTCATCAAATTCGCTTCCTTCTAGAGTTTACAAAGGTAAAGATGTGTTTGCTGTTTTTCTTTGCATTGTTTTCAAAAGATTTCTCGTAATCTGCCTTCGCTTGCCTTTGTAACTTGATTACTTGAATGGCTTCTGTGTCGCCTGATAATTTATATGCATCCCATGCATTTTTCTTCTCTCCCACGAGTCTTAATTGGTTCCTCTGACATCCATTTAGGCCTACGCCTTGAACAGTACAGTATTTCTTAGTTGGTATGAAAAGCCTAGTAGCTTCATAACATCAGTAATTAGCAGTAGTAGAGGCATATGATGAAAGAAAGCAAGCTTATACAGCATCAGTCAAAAAAAAAAAATCAAAATAATAATGAAAACCCTTCCCATTTCGCCCATCCATTCACTCCAAAAGTTTATCCAGTTCTTCCTTGAATTTATTTAAGCTATCAACTTCCACAAAGATAATTCCTTGAATTTTTCCCATTAGCATTTTCTGTTGGTAAACATCAGTTGATCCCGCTGTACGGAATTTAAAAACTGTCTGAGACCACTGCAGTAACCGTTACGAAAGCAAAAACCCTCCCTTTACCCCTGATGGTATTGATATCTTTAAGTAAATACCATATCAGTACATTGTGGTCACCGCCACCTAGTGGTTCTTTTATATGCAGATTCTTAATACATGAATAATGTATTAAGAATAATACTGCTGATAATCAAATCAAGAGTATTACTTCCTCTGGTTGCCTCTTGAGCATGCTGCTATAGAAAACAATCATCCAATAAATCCACAAAAGCCTCTAGTGTGCGAGTGACCAACTCACAAGTTCCAGTCAATATCCGGGAAGTTAAAATTCCCCATTGCTTATGTCACACCAAACTGATTCAGCATTGCGCCAGCCACCCATGTCAACTGGATGCACTGCCTTAGATTTTATGTTTCTTAACTATCAGCATAACCTCTCCTCGCTTCCTATCCCGTCTATCCTTTCTGTACTCCCCAAACTGAAATTCTTCATTCCCTATATCTGTGCGGCACCATGGTATGAGCAGTGTCCTGAAGATGATGCATCTCTGAAAAAAATGAAAATTCAGACCATAAGATCAGTAATGATGAGCGTGACAATAGCGATTATGTGTTATTTGTTTTAGACGATGAGTAAAAGCTTAGTTTTACACTAACACTGTGACTAAGCTCTCATGAAATGGTGTTTCAAATATGTGTAGTAAAATATTTTTTCCCAAAATGTCTTCTAAGATGTGGGTCTTTATTGTGGGGGCGTCTTATCATCCAACAATACGATAGTTTAATTTTCAGTTAAATTATATATAGTTGGCTGAACTAGGATTTTATTTATTTAGTTTTTCAATTAAACAACTGTTATTTCATTCACCCAATTTTGTTTTTACTCTGATAATGGATGACGAAAAACATAGAACTGCTTCGTTTAAATGTATAACTTTATGATTTATCTCATCCTAAAATATCTTGATATCAAATTCAAGGAATTTAGCAACGAATAGGCGATGAAATTAAAAAAAAAAAAAAAAAATTCTATGTTACTTGCATGGTTGTAAGTAACCTACAATTCTCTTTTGCATTAGATTTGTGTTTTTGCATTAATGCGCGAAAAAAAAGTGTTAAATATTAAAAATAAAAATTGAGTTATTAACACGTATCAATTAATTATGAGTTACACTGTCATGCTGCATTTCTGAATTTGTGCTTTATTACGATCATATGTGATACTACGTTTCGTTTAAATGATACGCTTTCAAAACTATAGCCTCTGTTCAAATATTTTTCAATTTTGTAATACGTATTCTGTCTTCTGATTTATTTATTATTGATTTAAAGTCGATATTTCGTCAGATAAAATTTACAATCAAATTATATATAATTGTATTGTAAATTATAATTATACAATAAGATTACAATAAAATTGTTTATTCTTCACGTAGAGCTGAAGAACAATTATTAATTTCCATAAGTCTGCGAACAGATGCTGCACTTGCCTGTAAGAAACCCGAAAACCGTTTTACCCGGATTGCGCTCTTATAATACTAAATAATTTTAAATAACAGTCAGAAATAATTTATTATAATTTAGAATTAGAATGGGAAAATAAAAACAGAAGGAAACTATTTCTCTTACTTCATATGCCTGTCTCCTCTCTAGTTCAAGTCTCCAGAATCTCTTTCTTTCGTCTTTCATTACCTCTTTATCGTACCCATGGAATGTTGACGACCCTCGAATATTGAATTTTGGAGGTTTTTCTCCGTTTTTTCCACTTTCACTGTCTTCCTCTTCCTGAAGTTCAGCCAATTTTTCTTGCATCATTTCGATCTTATTTTTCAAATGCAGAATCATCTCAGTGCGACCTTTCCAACCTTTATCTGTGCCATGTTTCATCAGTGTCTTGAAATCCACCGAATTGCCTCCAACCTCTTGTAGAACGACCTTTACAAAAAAAAAAAAAAATTATTATAGATAAAAGTTGGATTACTCATCTGAAGAAATAAAGAAATGCCTTTCTGCATCATAGAAGGTATACAATGTTTCTCTACCTTTATAGAATCGTATTAAAATGGAACTTGATTTTACTAACTTTAGTGAATTGAAGTAATGTTACATATTGCAGTTATTTTCTACCACTCACTGAGCAATCTGAGAGTCAGAAAATCATTTTCTTTTCATTGAAATAGCATCTAAGTAAGTTGAAGTGAGAAGGAAGAGCATGGCAGTAAATATTAGTGGTCAATTGAAAATTACTGAGAAATTACAAAGGGAATATGCAGTGACTAAGTTACTGAATTGTACAAATTGGAGCAGAATGATATTAAGGGTAAGTTGCTACAATGGATAAAAGGATTGTTGAGTGGGAGGAGACAGAGGGTGGTGATCAATGGGTGCTGCTCTTCTTGGACTAATGTTATTAGTGGAGTCCCACAGGGTTCGGTGTTGGGTCCACTGTTGTTTTGTATATTTATCAATGATATTGATGAAGGTATATCAGGCTTAGTGTCGAAGTTTGGAGATGATTCAAAGGTTGGCAGAGTTGTTAATGACAGTAATGGCAGTGTGCTACTGCAACAAGATCATCTAGAAAATTTTGGCAGATGGGCTAAGAAGTGGCAACGGAAGTTTCACCTTGACAAATGCAAAGTACTGCATATCGGTCGCAGTAACCCCAGAGAAACGTACCAACTGTGTGGTACTACACTTAAGGTGGTAGAAATGAAAAAGACCTGGGAGTAATTGTGCAGTCAGATATGAAGTTTACTGAGCAATGCAGACAGGCTGCCAGGGCAGATCATGGGGTTTTGCAAATGATATATAGGAATTTTGCTAGCAGGGAAAAGGAGGTGATTGTCCCTCTGTATAAGGCAATGGTTAGGCCACGCCTTGAGTACTGCGTACAGGTCTGGAGGCCTCATTTTAGGAAGGATGTAGATTTGCTTGAGCGTGTACAGAGAAGGGCAACAAGATTGGTGAGAGGAAAAGAAGGGATCCTCTTACCAAGAGAGGCTTAAATTCTGCAAATTGCAGTGGCTGGAGACTAGGCACCTGCGCGGTGATCTGATTGAGGTGTATAAGGCCTTGAATGGGTTGAGCACGCTGAATTCTGATGAGATCCTTCCACTTGTTCAGATTACGAACCTAAAGGGGCATAAATTCAAATTAAGAAAAGACAGATGTAGAATAGATGTGCGGAAATTTGCTTTTAGCCAGAGGGTGGTTAATTGCTGGAACAAACTTCCACCTGTCGTTGTGGAAGTTGATAGGTTAAATAAATTTAAGGAGGAACTGGACAGGCATTTGGAGGGAAAGGTGTGATTTTTTTTTTTTTTTTTTTTTTTTTGGCTGATTCTGCATAAGCTCATACACTTGCTTTCTTGCATCACATGCCACTACTACTACTACTACTACTACTGAAGAAGTTTAGAACAGCTAAACAGTGTCTGATTAAGCATTTTACAGTTAATTCTTCTAGTGCAATCTCAACAAAAAAAAAAAAAAAAAAATTCTAAATAAAGTTTGCCACTGATACAAAGTTGGAGGAAGCGGGTGTACAAATGATATACGCAGCAGTGTTCTGGTGATGTTGGAGTAAAAAGAGTGAAAATTCAAGTTGAAGCAAAACATTTACTAAATATTTAAACATTTTAGAACTTTACTGATGGTAGTAGATGCCTACGGTGGTTTCTCAGTAGTACACAAGCGACAAGAAAGTCTACGTGAGGTTCTGTTGATGTTGAAGGTTCTGAGACATTTAAGTAAAATTGCTTCATATAATTAAAGAAATAGAGCTTCCAAAGAAGAGTGTACAATAATGATCTTTTTTTTATATATATGTTTTTAAGGTATTTGACAGAAAACATCATATCAGGCAACGCGACACGCTTGACTACTAAATATTGATTTTCTTTTACTCTATATCTTGCGAACTCTGATCTTATGTGGTTGTCCCGGAGTATAAACAGAAAATTTGTTTATGAGGAATCAATACTTGGAAGTAAAGAAGCTGAGTAAATATGGATTCTGAAGGCGGTTATTATAGAAAAAATTGAGGTTTCATGTTTTCAAGGACTGTTGGAGTCTCACAGTAATTTATTATCGCTTGAAATATGCTTTCTTCAGGCAGCATATCATCACCGACTGGCCTTTACCAGCTACTTCTCTAATCCAGTTCACTAATCAAGGCATCACGGCTTGCAAGAGGGTCTACAGATTGTTGTCGTTATTATTTATTTGTATAGCACGTTAGCATCTAAGGCCAAATTGTACTGTGTGGTGTCTTCCTTATGTTATGTCTATACAAATGAGTGTTTTAGGACTTACACATGATGAATTATTCCATATATTTGCATGTTGTGTGGGCTGAAAAACCCTGAACAACTCATAAGAGAAACCTTTCGCCTGAGATCGGCTAGCTATAGCCCCGATTGAAGAGCCCTTAAGAATTCCTCCAGCTTCTGACATGTTTCGCCACTTGTCACCTCGAAACCGGTGACAGTGGCGAAACCACTAAGTTGTCATGGAGGAGAGGCTCTTCAAAGGATTATTTTTGAGTGACGTGGTGGTGATGTTGCAGGAGGCTGAAGCCGTTGAATACACACAGGAGAACAGGATATTACAAAGCGCTAAAAAATCCTGATGTATACAACTGGGCAGATTCTTGACACCAACTTATACTAAGAACTCTTCTAAATGGTGGGCACAAGTTGTTTGATAAATAGGTGGATTTAGGCTTTGAAGATTTTGAAGCTGCAGACTACAGCACAACAAAGATGATGAAAAGAATAACAATTCGAGATACTAATGAAGTTGATTTACCAGACTTTTACCAGGAAGAAATAGCAAAATTATTAATACTGCTAGATTAGAAGCACAGGATGATACTGAAAATGAGATCGCAAAAATCTAAACTTTCATATGTCAGAGAGTTCCTAGAGACTGTGATTAAATTCAATTCGTGCAACTAGTAATCTTGACATGCAGCTTTTATTATGACATTTCTCTTGTGAGAATTGAACCATCTGAGAATTGATACGTTTTTCAAGAGCTTTTATCTTCATCGATTGAAAGTACCATATAAGAAATAGCCATCACCATCTTTTCTCAGCATTGTCAGTACAGTAGCTTCGTACCACTGCAGATACACGAGTCAGATTGCAAACAACTGATGAACAATGATAGAGAAGAGTTATAGAACAGCACTTGGAACTGTTTAATTTTAAATATTTTACAGTCTATTAATTTTTGCATAAACTATCATGTTGGAAGGAGCCGGAAGTTGTATGCCCTGTCCTCGTTTCTAGGAATTAAGTATCCACAGTCCCATGGTTTTGACTATGTTGCAATACAAAATATTCTCATTGATATTTTATACATGATACTTTCGATATAATAGCCTTAATACCACATCAATATAGTAATTTTTTTTCCGAAACAATCCACATCCACTTAATTATTTTCTTCTTATTATTATTATTTCGCTTATGTCAATCAGGTGGGTAGCCTTTTCCATATTGTCCACAAGGGTTATATCCGATCTGTTGTGCGGGATGGTCTTATCCGGAGTAGTTGCTGGAGTTGCTTCTCGGTTGCCGCGTAGAGCTTTATTTTATCCATGTACATCAGGTGGGATAGGGTGTGCAGGTTCTTTCTTCCTTCTTTGAGGTTATATCCATACTTACTGCCGTTGAGCATGGTGGATAGCGGGTTGAGTGCTGGACAGAACCATAGTGGGCTCAGAGCATCTCCCTGAAAGATTCCTCTTTTAATTGGGATTGGCCTGGTTGTGATGTTCTCGACCTTATTGGTGGTACTCCATTTCGCCATTGTTGCTCCTAGGAAGTTTGTCACTATCGGATTGACTTCTGGATTTTCAGGGTCTCTATTAGCCAGATATGAGGTACGAAGTCGAAGGCCTTGCAGTAATCGATGTAGGCCGTGTGTAGGTTGCGGTGCTTCTTGAAGGCTTGCCCCATAACTGCGGCATCTATGGTTAATTGCTGGTTGCATCCTTTGCTCCTCCGCTTGCATCCTTTCTGCTGTTCGGCCATTATGTTCCGACTCTCTAAGTGGACTGATATCTTCTTAGTTATGCAGCTGGTCAGGATCTTGTATATCGTTGGGAGGCATGGGATTGGCCTCTTTTTCACCGGGTTTCTTGTATCTCCATCTTTAGGCTTCAGATATGTGACTCCCTCAGTGAGAAACTTCGGGATTGTCTCCGGGTTGCATATTATTCGAGTGAACTGCTCTGTTAGGTGCTTGTGTGTGCAGGTGAACTTCTTGTACCAGTAGTTGTGGATGTTATCAATTCTCGGGGTTCGCCAGTTGTGGGTGTTCCTGATCGACTGTTTTACTTCTTCTTCTCGAACCTCCCACCCTCTCATCTCTTGTATGTCCTTCGTTTTCTTCCGTTCTACTTCTATCCAGGGTGCTCTGCTGTTATGTCTTACTTCAGTGCACCAGATATTTCCCAGAACTCTTCGATCGTCTTCTTCTCGGGTGGTCCATTTCCTGCTTTCTCATGTTCACCCAGTTTTCTGTAGAAGGTTCTTTGGTGCTCATCGAAGATTCAGTTGTTTATTTTCCTCTGGGAGCTCTCTTTGTATCGGTGTAGTCTCTTGCTGAGTGCGAGGAGATTCTGCTTCAGTGTGTCCAAGTATTCTCCTATTCTCTGAGTCCTGGTCTCATGTTTGCTGTAGACGCTGTCTCTCTTGAGGATGCTCTTCACCTTTCCAGTCAATTTCTTACTTCTATTACCCTGTTGTTACTGGGTCAACCGACCTATCTTGACTCTTAATTGTTCTATTTTCTGCTGAAGTCTTCTTTCCCAAACTGGCGGTTCCTTTTGTTTTCGGTTCTTCTGTTGCTGGTCTCTCGTTTCTTTTCCATTAATCCTAGTGCTGCTATGGCAGCACAGTATACGGCTGTGTGGATAGCCTCTAGCGTTGCACGATTGTTGTCAAGGTAATGTGGCATTATTTGCCGATTGAGGTGGCCTGTTACTCTCCACAGGATTTTATTTGGTCTCTGCTTAGGTATCACGTGGGTTTTTGTGGGATCCATTCCTTCGAAATCTGTTAGGGCCTTCTTCCAGTCGTATTCTATTCTGGATAGCATGATGTCGTCTCTTTCCACGTCAGCTACTCTTGGTTGTATTTCTTCTTGCTGTACCTCCTCTGGTTCCATGGTATGCTGTTCCTCCTCCGATTCCATATTGACCATATTCTTTGTGCTTTGTAGCAGATCGCTGACATCCTGCTTGATTTTTTCCAAGATGGCAGGAGCTATTAGGTTCTTCGTGACAATAGTCCTTTCGTCTGCTAATCGCTGTTCGGTGACCTGAATATCCGGGTATCGTTCCAACCACTTGTTATGTAGTCCCGATCTGTACATTGTCATATCGGTCTCTAGCCTAGTTATTTCATAGTATGCTCGCATGATGCATGTATTCATTTCAATGCTCCACTTCATGAGTTGGCGTTTTCTTCCTTTCTGGGTGTTCACTAGCGCAGTTGCGCAGGAAACACTTCCAGTTGGTGGGGCTGGATGGTCTTGCCCTTCTCTTATTATTATTGTTATTATTATTATTATATTGATAAAATAAAATTGTATTGTATTATTATTGTTATTATTATTATTTTGATGTGTTGGGTGGAAGTATGTTACTGTAATGTACAGACCAATAGTTCATATTTATAGATGGCAAGTGGTGCGTATCTGCAGGTGACAGCGATACCATATGGAATAACTATATGAAATACTTCTAAGGTAATTTCCTAATTTAATATTTATGTAACAAACTCCAGCTAAAATAATTGCATAGATGGATGAATGCTTTTCAAACTAGATTGATCCACTTACCTTTTTGGCCATTAACAGTTCCTTTCTTAGCAAGCTGATTTGGTCTTTTGATTCCAGTAACTGATGTCTTAACGTTTCTACTTTCTCCAAGAGCTGCCGCACTATCGGATTTCTCTCCATTTCCTGTAATTTATAAAATTATTATTTTTTTAATTTACTATTCTCCTATAAAAGTTATACAGAAGTATTTAACAGACTGGCAAGAACAGTACTGCTACAATGGAATCTCTATTGTCAGGACTAAAGGAATTGAAGAAGAAAAGATGATAAGTGGATTGCTCACTGTATATTGTTCGATATACATTATTTATATCGAATAACTATTAGAATTAGAGCATTTTGTATTTTATATGTTGTAACTGTCAGTTACAACATATAAAATCCATTTAACGGAATGAAGTGGATCAACGGGATAAAGTACAAATAAGTATAAATACAATGCATTGTAAAAACTTATATGGAACTATAAATGATAGCATAAATATATTGAGTGGCCATTTTATTAGGAGAACTTACTTAATAAATAGTAGGTTAGCTTTAGTCTTAAGAATGGCCTGGATTCGTCATGGCATGGATTTAATGAAGTGGTCAAAGCATCCCACACGAATGCTTTGGTCCATGGAGAGTTAACTGTTTCTGTAGTCGTTGCAAATTGGATGGTTTCATATTTCTACTCCAAAGAACTCATTCCACCTCATCCCACAGGTGCTCAATGTTGGATTGAAATCTGGTGACTGGAGAAACCATCATATTAGGTTAAATCTAATTAAATCTCTTGTTCCCGGTACTATACAATTCTCTCTTGTTTTATACAAGTTCTGACTTTGTGACATGGCGCATTACGCTATTGGAAGGCTCATTCGTAGGTGGATGCACTGTGGCCGTGAAGGGAAGCACCTAATTGGAAACAATTTCCGGATAATCTTACAGATTATCCGGAATTGTTTCCGATATTGCTCCATTAGGATGAAGAGGTGAAATTGCACTACGCAAATACTACTCCCATTATTACTGCTACTACTAGCCTGCTTGTTGATACCTATCACAATGGGTCCATGGACTCGTGATAGATTTCAGCCACGTTGTGAAAGAGGAATCACAGTAATCAAACGTTTTTTTTTTTTTTTTTTTTTTTTGACAGTTGTCGTTGTTGTAGGGTTTTAGGAGCATCAACGACTAAGGCCATATTTCTCCGCATATACACTGTAAATTGCGTGTTTTTTGGTCGATTTTCTGTTTCTTGAACGAAAACCCGAGTTTTCGGGAGAAAAACCATGCTACACTTTCTGGATACCAATTAAATCAGCCACGTTGTGAAAAAGACATAAAATTCCTCACGTCATCGACGGGACTCGAACTGAGGTATTTTCCACCTGGTGTGGGGATCTCGCACGGCATTTCCATCAACTATGCAACCCACGAGGGATTTTTGACAACAGTAGAACCTAGTTTGGTCTGCTGCTTTTATACCCCAACCCTTACAAGATAAAACGAGTTGTGCTTTCTGATATGCCTGTTTAGTTACCACTGATTGCTGAGTTGTTAATTAACTGACTGTAGCCTTTCTGTTATTCTGTTATCTTGTCAGCCTCCGTTGCGGAATTGCCTTTCGTATCAACAGCTGTTTCCGACCCATTGGTCGCCATTGTCTGGATGCTGTTTGTTTATTCAACCAATTTCGATACAGCAGAAATACAGCTCTACACCAGAACTCCAGCAGGACTTCAATTTCTGAGATATTCACATAGTGAGTCTAGCGCTGACTAACACACCACTTTCAAAGTCAGTTAATTTTTCATTTTACATATTCTCGCATTGAATTCACACATACAGCATCCCTATATATCTGCCCACCTTCTTTTTATCGCATTATGCAAAAATTGGTGCTGTTATCAAAGGAGCATTAGATTTCATGAAAAGATTAGCGTACCTAATAAAGTGGCCACTCACTCCATATATTGTAGTAGGATTTTAGGAGCGTAAGCAACTAAGACCATATTGCTGTGCGTGCATTGTCTGTAAATGGCTGTGTTCTGAGGTCGATTTTCTGCTTTGATGGACAAAAAACCCAAGTTTCTGGGAGAAAAAGCCATGCTACTTTCGCCTGAGACCGACCTCACATTATCCACGGGATGATGTGAGGCGTACCATAGCATAACGATGAAATGAGGAGACAGCGAGAAACTTCAGATAGATACAAGGGACATTTATAGCGGTTGTATAAGAATTACCAAAAATGTCACATTACAGAAGTCGATTCATGATGCTCGAAAACAGGGTCACATGATATCCGTATGGCGTATGATCCACTCCAACGGCTAAACAGGCCTGACAGCGGTGAACCATGCTCTATATAAGGGTGTCCATAAGACTGCGTGGCAACAAATCCCATTCTTCCACCAGCGCTGATTTCAGCTCACCAACTGACCAGTACTGAGAAGCATTTCGTCCATATCCTGTCCCATTACTACTCTGTGGTGGTTTGGGGTTAATGGGCCGCCACAACCTCAAGAGACAGTTGATGATAGGACAACTTAGGGTTCTGTCTCGCTATTAGAGCCAGATAGCGAACTTCACTGGTTGACATAGCCCTCAGGCTGCTTGCCCTTGGCCAGCTCTCCTTGTAATGGTTCCTATATCCTGAAACTGCTTCCATAGATCAGAGACGATACTGCGTGCACATTAAACCAACGTGCCACGATGCCTGACGTAGCCGAGTGGTCAGGAGTGAGAATGCATAGCACGCGTTCCTTGAGCGGACCAAGGTTCAAGCCCGTGACTGCTAAATACGATAAATGTTTGTATTGACCATTTATTGTAAACTCTAGTAACTTGGTTGTCGTGCTGGAGTATAAACAGAAAATTTATTTATTTTTATTTTTACTACCTGCCATCTCAAAGAATCATCTAAACGACGATAACTTACTATCCTGAGTAGTGGAGATGTGGTTATTGCACTGAGCATGCCAACAAATGGGAATGAAGTGATGTAGTTGCAACCTGTGTTTTTATTGGTATGAATAATTTGCATAATGGACGGCTCTGTAAGGTGGTATACCGATTTCTATTGGATACTCGGAATTTTCATGCCAGGAATCCTATTATATCAAATATACACGTTCGGGACGCTGTTCACGATAGTTCACAATAAAATACTCATGAAAACATTTTGTTCTGTTAATTTTGTCGAGCAGTGTAGCTTGATGATTTCTTCGAACCTCCAGGAGATTCTAATGGTTAGATTAGGTGTGTGTGTGTGTGTAGGGTGAATGAATTCATCAGGCTACGCTGCTCGACAAAATTAACAGAACAAAATGTTTTCATAAGTATTTTATTGTGAATTTTATTATTATTATTATTATTATATCATGAACGCGAATATTTGATATAATAGGATTCCTGGCATGAAAATTCCGAGTATCCAATAGAATTCGATATACCACCTTCCAGAGCCTCACATTATGCAAATTATTCATGCCATGTGTTTGCGCTAAAGTAACTAAGAATATGAGGGATGAGCATATTGTGTCTGTAACTGCAATATCCTTTGATCGGTTTGCTCTTAGCTGGATGAAAACTGGAGTTTCCTGAAGAAAGAAAAAAAAAAAAAAACATGCAACCCTCGTCTGAGTCCCAGTAACTCAGCCATGCATTGAAAAAAAAAAAAAAAAAAAAAAAGTCATAAAAATTCGACGCGTCATTGACGGTATTCGAAGTCAACCACTTTTTACGCGGTGAGAGGGAACGGCGATTGTAATTACTGCTCCATTCCTGTGAGGGTGAGAAAGAGTGACAAGTGACGAGTCCTTCGTTGCTTCCACCGTGGTATTTTGAAACAATTGCATTGTACAAGGAAAAAAGGGTGAGATCTTTCCCCAGGATTCTGCATACAGCTTTTTGAGGGACGTTAAGTTCACGACTGATGTAACCTTTTTCGGAGACTAAGATTCATGATGATGATCATTTTTTGTATAGGTCTTTCTGAGCTTTTAATCAATAAAATAACCGTTAAATACGCAAAAATGAAGTATCCACTTGATGGATTTTTTCGTATTTTAAGAAATTCTTGATCTCTGATTTCGCTTTTTAAAACAGAAGTGTGCAAAATTACTTTTTTAAACATGAGAGGACACCACCTTGAAGATTAGATACTCAGCACCCCACACAGAAGAAAGTGATTGAACATTATTCGCTTGAAAAAATTCTATAATTCTTGTTGAACTTAGTCTTTTCAGTCTATCTTTATTGGTTCAGTCCAAAAATTTTGTTTGAAATCGGACAGATCATTTTACATTATCATGAGTATAACTGAAATCGTACATGGAAACAGGCAGTTACATAAGGAAGAAATGAATGTCATTTGTGTGTCGAAATGAGTTCGTTTACTCTCAAGGTACGAGCAATATCAATACGTACTGTGATAGGCACAATAAGCAGTAAAGTTTCACGAACACAGGACCCCCTGTGTTCATGAAACTTTAACTGTAATTGTTTTTCATAGTCTGTGGAAGTGCAATAGTCAGGATTGCTGCTTTATTTAGCTATGTGGAAAAGGACTTAGCTTGATTTCCATTTCCAGCCGACGTCGAGAAATACTTTTTATGGTGACTTGCACATCGTGGCAGAGTTAGTCGGTCTCGGAGACTAGTGGCATGAAATTTTATTCTCGGAAAGTTTGGATTTTCATTCACGAAATACGTGTAATTTGCATACACTATAAATTGACGTCTGATGGCCTTAGTTACCTCATAACAAACTCCAAATATCCCCAGTCCCTCGAACTTTATGCTTGGTGGTTGGACAGATTATCTGCTATATTGCGACTCGTAAGACACGATAATTAAAAATCATATGTGTTACGAGTGTCATTTGAATAGCAAGTATACATTTTGGGAAACATAATGTAATGTTGTCGAAATTAATTAGTATTACCTTCAAGACTTCACTGTCGCATCCACGACATCCACGGGCACTTTTTCTCGTTATTGCTGCTTCTGTGAGCATCTTCTCCAGGAGGGGATCCTAAATATAAATAACATACATATTTGTACACTATGTAATGTTTATTGCAAGCAGCCATGAAATTTTATATAATTAATAAACAGGATGTTCTGCGAATTTACACACAAATTTCTGGAAGTTGTTAATTAGATTATTTTGAATCGACAATATTATATGAACATTTATCCCAATCGCAAGTGTTCCAGAATTATAATCATTTCATATTACGCACATGGTTATTGCTCAAAGAGTGAATAAATGAAAAGGAAATTAAAGAATTCACAACCATTTCTGATTATACTTAATATACTGTTGCTCAAAAATTAAGGGAATAAACACAAACACAGGAATAGGTTTTTAAATTAAAATAAATTCAGAATCAAATAGTCTTCATTTACAAAGCAAAAAAAAGTCTCAACCGTTCTCTCTAACCTTTCTAACCAAATAAACAAAGCAGTGCACACAAAATTCAACCTGAACCATTGCGAATATGCCGGAGACGGCATTAATTCCAGTCAGTGATGACATTCAGATGCATTCCTTTCCTACAGATACATTTCATTCCTATAAATGTAGTGTGACAAATTCAGGCGTATACTACAAAACGGTTGAGTAGCATTGATCATAACGCTCAGGACAATGATTAATTTCTGAACCTCCTAATATTTTTCAACGGAAATTTGATAGGGAACTCAAATGTTAATTTCGACTACCCAATAAAGCTACTCCTCTCCCCCCCCCCCCCGAGTGCCAGTCCCTCCCTAATCGCTATGGATCTACGATAGTAATAAACTTATTTTTAAAATTATGCTTACCATGGCTTCCTCTCTTTCCAGGTGGGAAACTCTATTGTTCATGCAGCCCAGATTTTGTTTTTCTTTATTCAATGCAATGCTGAGAGAGTGCACCTTCTTGTTGAAATGAGGAATCTTATAATTAGTGTATATATTTGCAATGTCGGCATCCGCTGGAGAACAAACAAAACATCATTAGAAAACAATCTTAGCTGACGAGATTAAAATTTGCTATGAAATATACATTCAGTGATCACTGAATTATGAACACCCCATCAGTAATGGACTATGCTCACAATATAAAAAGACCAATAACTCCGTACGTTAGAACAGTGCTAATTTATAACTGGTCGTGCAAGTGAAAGTGATTAAGTAGCAGTTTTGAGACGTAGTAAAGATATTACGGCAGTGGTTTTCAACCTTTTTTTTAATAACGGTACCCCTAAGTAATTTATTTTATTTTGCGGCACCCCTACTCTCCCTGTGTGTGTATATATATATACAGAGAGAAAAAATTACATATATCATATATGTTTTTTAATATATATATATTAAAAATATATATGTTATATGATATTTATTACAATAATATAATTATAAAAATTACATTTCATAATACAAATTATATATATATACAGTATATAATTTTATTCTTTATATAGAGGTACTAAGTAAACATCAATTATAGATCACCACAAAATTAAAAAGATACTGTACACTTTTTATAATGAAATAAACATATAAATTAAAAAAGAATAATAAGTTTAAATAACTTAAACCCAAATTACCTGGCACCCCTGGTTGAAAACCACTGTATTACGGAGTTTCAAAAGGCCATGATTGTGGGAGCGCGTGGGTAGGGTGCTTCCATATCGGAAACGGCCAATCTTGTTCATTGTAGTTAAGGTGTACAAAGAATGGTGTTGAACGGTCCACACCATCTCCCGCCGACAGAACTGTAAAGGATTACGTAAAGTGGATGTTCGTGGTGAGCGAAAGATGCAGCGCGTTATACGGGCTTATCGGCAGGTCACTGTGTGACAATTGACATAACAATACAATATTGGGGAATGTAAGAACAATATCCCAAATGACAATGTACCGGACTCACACGTGCGTGTTAGAGAGCCCAGCCCTTAGCTCACCAAGTGACCGAAATGTTGGTTGTTGGCGTGCAGTGCGATGCTCAGTGGCGTCGCACACATGCTCGATCGGATTTAAGTCTGGTGATAGTGCTGGTCATGGCAGTCACTGGATACTTTTGGTTTCAAGGTATTCGTCCACCACTTCAGCTTTATGTGCAGTAGCGTTGTCGTGCATGAAAACGAAATATGAGCCAATCCCACCCCTAAAAAGACGCACATAGGGTTCGAGGTTCTGTTTTCGGTACTTATGTGCAGTTATGGTACCCCTATCAAAAACACGAAGAAGGGTGTAGCAGTTGATCATTATTCCGCCCCACACGAGAACATTGCCTCCTCCGTAAGTGTCCCTTTCTCTTATGTTGGAGGGATGGTACTGCATTCCTTGTTGTCTCCAGATGAAATAACGTTTAGAATCTGTTTGTAGGCTAAAACGGGCCTCATCAGAGAAGAGAACTGTACCCTATTTGTCAGAGCTCTAAGTCACATGTTCATGTAACCACTTTCGACTAGCTCTGCAGTGGGTTTGGGGTTAATGGGATAAAAAAAAATCAAAATCAAATTATTATATTAGGAGCAACCATTATTTCTAATATAAACCCATATATATATTTTGTCTGTAAATTGCGTGTGTTCTCTGGTCGATTTGCCTGTTTTGCTGGACGAAAAAACCCCAGTTTCTGGGGGAAAACCTTGCTATCTACGCCTGAGGGGTTAATGGGATACAAACTCTGACTTCCTTGCATAGAGTCCTCTTGAATTGAGCTTTTTTAACACAGCCCGTTTGGAAATGCTTTCACCTGTGGCCGCAGCAGTCTCAAGAGACAGTTGATGAACGAACATTGTAGAGTTCCGCCTTGCTATTAGAGCCAGATAGAGGTCTGTTCATGCTGACGTGGCCCTCGGGCGACGTTAGCCAGCTCTTCTTGTAATGGTTCCTGTCTCCTGAAACTGCTTCCATAGTGCCAAGACAACACTGCGTGATATATTAAAACAACGTGCTGCCTCCGCCTGCAACTTCCCGGCTTCAGGTCTTCCAACGGCTCGCCCTCTGAAAGACTTATCTAAACAACGATGACTTGCAATTCTGAATACTGGAGATGTGGCTGTCCCACTGAGCAAGCCAAAAACCGAAAATGAAGTGATGTGGTCGCAACTCGTGTTTTTATAGGCATGAATAATTTGCATAATGTGTGGTTCTATATGGTGGTAGATAGATTTCTATGGGATACTTGGAATTTACAAGTCAGGATGGCTATTATATCAAATATTCGCTTTCGGTGACAATATTCACAATAAAATGTTAACGAAAAACATTTTGGTCTGTTAATTTTGTCAAGCAGTGTAATACACTTTCGTTTACGGTTGATATACATACAACACGTAGTGCAAATACATTATTTTTATAAGCATTACAACATCTGACCTACGAATAAGCAGCAAGTTAGGCTCCTATAGGAATATTTTATTGCTATTTACTAATGGAATTATTGTCCCTGTGCACGAAATATACACGTGGGTAACTCAGCACCCACCAGCGCCTCCGTAGCTAGGTGGGAAGGAGCAGCAGTGCGTAGCACACGCTTCTTGATTAGACCGGGGTTCGAGCCAGTCACCACCAAATACGGAGGATGCGGAAAGGTCAAGGAATGACCACCGCATATCCCGGAGCAATATGGCCTTAGTTGCTAATGCTCCTAAAAAAAAAAAAAAAAAAAAAAAACCAAATAACAATAACAACTCAGCACCATCAATGCAAATTCAAATATAGGTGATTTCGACATATAAAATAAATATGATCTTTATTGTAAGGTTCCTAGGTACACGCAACTACTCCACCTTTACAAACCCTTCACGGCACTAAGCCAGGGGTTTTCAGTCGGGTTTTCCGTGAGACTGTTGTCGAGCCGGAACGTTCTCAGATCAGTTGATGGCTATGGAAACAACGTGCGGATCTAAGATGAGACGTCTATACTTGTTCTCTACGATTGAACTAGATGAAGCTTCTGATAAGGGAGGAAACGATCTTTAAGAGAGAGAGAGAGAGAGAGAGAGGTTTGGGATTGGAGCGGAGAGCTGGTTGTGTTAGCCATCCGCCAATCCACGGTGTCCCAAATGTTGAATGCTGAGATTCTCCCACCGATCATTTTGATGGTGCACATACGCTGTGCACGAAATATACACGAATCTCCCTTGGGACACCAATAAATATTCATGTAAAAATTTAAATTTTAATATAGTCTAGGACACCACAGGTTATGTATTTTCACAACAGGACAGATGCCAAAAGCTGTGAATATTCAAACACCGAATAACTAGACGTAATAATATCCAAATATAGAAGAAAAAGAAATATTTATTGTACAGTAAAGATACAATAATTTTCCCCCCACAGCCAGCGGCTTGACAGTGTTATAGGGTAATATAAAAATATGTACAGTATAACAAAAAGATAACATAACACGAAATTAACTTAAAAAATGTGGCATTAACCATTCAATAGATAAGAGTATATACAGTACATAGTTGTGAGGCAGACAGTACACCAAGGTATGTACACGTTCATATTCAAGTAAAGTTGTTGCGGACCCCAGGGTTCCCCCATTAGCCGCTTTTATACATCTTGTTGTGGCTTGCGCCATATCCGGTCATGTAAACTACAATCAGATATCTGCAGACCGTTGTGTATCCTACTTTTTCTGTATGCCTCTGAAATATGGGCCTCCGCGGTACTTTCTCTCATGAAGCCCATCTTCGCTAGCGAATACTGGATACTGAAGTGGGCAACCCGCAAACAAGAAATTCGCTTCGAACCGCAGTTACAGGCGCTCGCTGGCCGAACTTGTTCCGCTATTCTCTGGCCCCTAATGTCGACTAATACTGATATCCTCCGCCTGCTATCTGCTATGAGGCGCAGAACGGCACATCGCAGGTACACGGACGAAGGGCTTCACAAGAAAATGCGAAACTGTATACCGAACAACTTAATGCGCCCATGTGAAATATTCTGACTTATAAACATATACTGTATGTGCTTTGTACATATGAACATGTACATACCTTGGTGTACTGTCTGTCTCAGAACTATGTATATACTTATAGCTATATATCTGGATATATCTATAGCATGGTTTAATGCCATGTTTTTAATTTAATCTCATGTCATATTATCTATTTGTAATACTGTACATGTTTTCATATTACTCCATAACCTTGTCAAGTCCCTGGCCTCCTGGCGGGCACATTATTGCATCTTTACTGTACAATAAATATTTCTTCTTAGTGTTCTGTTGTTGTGTTGTGTGACCGGCGCCTGGCATCTTAGTAGGTGGGAAGCAGCAACACCCGATCACCGCGTACTATCCCCCCTCCCCACCGCGTGGAGGCGTGCCAGGACCTACTATCTCTTGCTGGACACTCCCGGGACAAAGCCCCAGAAGAGACCAATTTAAAGAAAAGAAAAGAGGGAATACAGTTTGGGGAGGGAATTTGGATGGGGAAAGAATAGAAAAGAGGTAATCAGGCTGAGGGATCCACCTATGAATGGATTCCTCAGCCTGATCCGCATCTTTTCTATCAAAGTTCAGGCGAAAGCAGCTATATAACATTTAGAAGAAGAAGAACTCTTTATTATATACAGAAGGCACATTGCTTTTTTTTTTTTAGTTTACTAACTCATAACTTGGTTACGTATGAATTGGGAAGCTGATAACTTTCTAACAGCTATTCCACCTTCGCACCTCGTTGATGAAAAGCTTCAGCCTTTATTTAAAAGAATCTGTTACCTAACAACGAAACGGCTATTGAGAAGTCAACAAGTCCTTTCATAAATACAAAATTTTTCTCAATTGTTTATTAAAAAAAAAAATAGTTCTTGAGTGTATAAGCTCAAAGTGTTTTACCCTATATTTAGCAGAAAGACAGATATTTTGCAAAGTCTACACAGAATATGTATTCTCTCTGTAGCTAGTTCTGATCACGTGAAGTGTTTAATTAGTTTATCGGAACGAGAGAACAATTATTATAACAATTGTCGTCTTGTTCCGATAAACTAATTAAATACTTCACGTGATAGTGTCTTTACTAAACCTATTTAGTATTCATTTCAGGTAATGTCCTCAAGTTTGATTAGTTCTGTCCTTACTTTCTATAAAAATTTAACTCGCCAAAATTACCTACCTGAATTCCTATGCATAGCCGGCTTCAGAGGTTGCCGAATGTACAATATGACAGTCGTTAATCCAATAATACATCTGGCAGACCATGGCTACCTACGAAAAAAACAATGCCTTTGAAAAGAATTGACAGATTCAAATATCAATGATTTCAATGTACACAATTTATCCAACTTGGTGAACGTGTCCCTTGGAACACCAAGAGACACGTTCATTTTAATTTATATAAAAATTAAAATTTTAAAATGGTCTATGTTCACCTTTGACCATCAGTACAGTAGATAGCCTATGCGGACGATTTTCCACAATTTTTGGCAAGTTTAAATGGAAAATTCCTCAGGCTATAAAAGAGTATGCAGCCAGAAAAGGTAGAGAAAAAGTATTATAGAGGTGTGTCAGGAAGTTAATTAATAAAAATATTATTTTATTTTTCTGGATTTTATGATGTTTGTGGTATTTTTCAGCTTTTTTAAATTTGTAATTTGTTGCGATTTCTTTTCTCATTCTAAATAAATATTCACTTTCACACCTAATTTTATATTCTTTTTCTTAAAGAGGGCCCCTAAAATTGTATAAGCTTCAGTTCCACAGAACCTGGATCCGCCCCTGAGTGCAGATACACAATACAATTCCTTGAATGGCGAAGTTCCTCGATGCGGAAATGCTGTCGTCCATTGGCAAAGCATTGGCAATTTACCATAACCGTAATTAGTTCGCGCCTGGTGAAGAATAAAAAGTTTGAGTTCCCTAGCCCCATACATAAACAGTATAAATTAACAATGAATATAGAAACGGTTCACAGAAGAAAAAGGTCCACAAAAAAAGAGGTTCAGAAAAAAAAGGGGGCCAAGAAACGCGTCCATCAAAAAAATCTTGAACGCATTGGAAATATAGTATATATAAAAATAATCGGTGTTTTTTTTTTTTTTTTTTTTTTTTTTTTTACTTCTCAAAGATATACATAAACACTCGTAACTAGGAATAACATTCATTCATATTCTCAGCAACAAGGACCAATTTGAACAAAAATAATTCATTTTTTGTCAGTGGGATTCCGGAGGGAATGAGCGGTGAGATCGTCCCTCCCCCCACAGTCAGTCTAAGTAATTTCGAACAATTAGTGTGTGTTTTATGACATTAAAGTTGTTGAATGGTAACCATTCGGTAAAGGCTGATTAAATATTCGAGATAAATTCAAGCTAAATTCGAGCTAAATTTCTTTTTATTTATATGGCAGTAATGTATAGTATAGTATCTTATGTAGGACGGACCTGAACGAAAGTTCAACTCCGTCTTTGTACACTGTGATGGTTTCAGAGCACTGTAACAGGCCAGAAATGTGTGTAACGTTATGTTCGTGCAGTGTGTGTGTGTTGTTGTGTTGTTTAGTTGTTTCTGGCCGTTTTGTCACCAGGCAGGCGATCACCTGGAAAGCCTGCCCAGTGTCCGTCTACACCACGGGGAGGTAGGCCACAACTGCGCAAGAACCATGGCCAACCTCAACAGTCACGTACTGAATGTCCAAAGAGGGTTTGGAGCCATTCAAAAGAACCCCGTGCCAGCAAGCCGGCAACAGCACACACACACACACACACACACACACACACACACACACACACACACACACACACACACACACACACACACATATTCCCAGGAGACAGGACAGCAGAAGACGAAGAAATAAGGATGAGAATAGCATAAAGTAAAAAAAAAATAAAATAAATATTAAAAAAAAAAAAAGTAAAATAAAATCTTTATCCATTTCTTGCCCACATCTTTATGCAGTGCTGCCCAAAGTGATCCACAAAGAGAAAAGGTGTATTGTCAAACAGAAGTAGTAATGTCATTCAATCATGATCGGCAGGAACAAATTCTAGATATAATTCTGAATTCTGTTAATCTGGAGTGGTGTCAGAAGTCTCTGGTAGATGACGATATCACTGAGCAGAGGTTTAGTTGAGGAGAGTCTTGATAAAGGATGAGTCAGAGAAGTGCAGCATCTGTTAAAATCTTTGCGTGGTCTTGAAAGCCACAACAATTTTGTATATGACGTCATCAGGACGACAAGGCAGCGCACAGTTGTATTATGAATTATGATGTGTTTTCAGTTTCATTTCTTGAATTAACATTGAGGTTGAGAGACTTCCTGCGATTAAAAGCAGCATTGCAGAAGGTTTGAAGGGCCTGGAAATTGTTGACAGAAATGAGTATCTTCTCACCTCCCGGACACAAGTTTGGTACTGTTTGGTACTGCCTTAAGAGCCGATCTTAGATCCTCGTAAATGGAGCATTCAAAAAGTACGTGAGGAGAGTCTTCCGGTAGTCCACATCTACAGGAGACTGTATTAGAAAGTCTGAATTGGTAGAGTTTTGCGTTAAGCGAACCATGCCCAGTTAGTATGTAGGAGGTAAACAGTGAGGGTGAAAACCATTTTCTGGTGGATGATGAGAGTAGTGCAGTTACGTCGGGAACGAAGTTTTTGGTGATAGCTCCTTTTTCGGTAGAATTACATCTATTCTGCCAGGTGTTCACTAACAAATTCCAGCATCTGGTTCGCTCAGTTTTGGGATCAGTCTGAGGGTTAACAATGATTCCCTGAAATTTCGCAGAAATGCCTTTGCGGATGTAAAAGCAAAGCCCTCTAAACACAACATGCAAGTCAAGTGGTATGGTGCCTGCAAGAGTCTGTAAAGCTGGAGTTGATGCTGTTCGGCAAACGTGAAGTAGGCTGAGGAGAAAGCAACGTTGAATAGTGGATAACTTGGTTTGTACTGTTTTGAGTGCAGTACGTCTAAACCAACGGCTGGCAGCGTAGGTTGTAATTGGGATTATGACAGCATTATAAAATAGATGTAGGGTTTTAGTGTTCAGTCCCCAGTCTTGTCTGGTAATTTGGAGCAGCATTGCGGTAAAACTCTTAACTTTGACGGACAGATGTTGAATATGCTCAGTAAAGGAAAAGCGGTCGTCGATGATGACTCCTAAAAATTTGGTGCTTCGGACAAGTGGAAGTGATTTCTTGTCAAGTTTTACAACTGGCGGTCTGCGATAGTCTAATTTGTGTTTAAAAATCATGATCTTCGATTTTGTTGGGGATAATTTTAATTTGTTCTTAGAGGACCAGGACGATAGTTCAAAGAGTACTTTATTGGCATAGAGTTCTAATTCAGATCTTGAGTTTCCATTCACTAAAATGATAATGTCATCTGCATACGCAAGTTGTTGCACATTTTGAAATTCAGTCGTCCTAAGCAGCCAATCATCGAGAACTAGGTTCCAAATCAAGGGACCCAAAATTGATCCTTGGGGGCAACCACGGGAGACAGATCTGTTAATCTTCGTGCTTTTAGTGATGACGGTGACGGTGCGATCAGCAAAGTAGTTTCTAACAAATTTATAAAGCTGAAGAGAGCAGTGATTGGAACGGAGTCTACTGAGGGCACTTTCCCACCATAAAGTATCAAAAGCGCCCTCAAAATCGATAAAGATTGCCATAACGTACTTGGAAGTGGAGCAGTCAATGAGGTGGTGGAGTTCTAATAAGGCGTCTTCGCATCCAAGCCCTTGCCTAAATCCGTATTGAAGAGAGGATGTGGAGCTTGTGGCTCCCTGCAGTGTGGTTATTTTATTGGCAATTAATCTCTCTAACACTTTTCCCAGGTGAGAGAGCAAGGCTATGGGGGCGGTAGGATCTCGCATTATCTAGTGGCTTACCAGGTTTATGTAAAATCTTAAGAATGGCGTGTTTCCATGGTTTGGGAAACGTTCCAGTATTTAAGCAGTTGTTGAATAATTTAAGCAGAACTTTGGGCCTTAGGTCATAAAAGTGTTTGATAAATATATTGTCAATCAGGTCATCGCCAGGACATTTGTTTGACTGAATTTTATTCAAGATTGAAGTAAGTTCTTCTGCAGTGAATGGACTTGTTTCTTCTAAAGGAAGGTATTTTTGGTTTAAATCACGAATAGATAGATGGTGTGAAGTGTCAATAGTGAGATCATCGTTAGGCAGCAGTTGGTCCAAGATGGCATTTATGGAGTCTGTTAGTGTAATAGTTTCCATACTGTTGGAGGTAATTGAGTTAAAAATGTCACCCAAGATCATTTTATTTTTAGCAATTTTATAGATGACGCCCCAAGGATTATTATACCCAGACGTACGGACAAAATTGTGCCAGGATTGCAATTTGTTTTCATAAATCAATTTTACGTATTTTCTTTTGAGAGTTTTGTATTCTTCATGTAATCTGTTGACTTCTTCTTGAGGCCAAGTACGCCGTTTACGCTGAAAATTTCTTCTGGCTTTATGTGCAAGTTTCCGAGTAGAGGATAGTTCGTTATTCCACCAAAGTGTGCAGTTAGTTTTTAGTTTCTTTTTATGCGTAGATTTCTGAATTGCAGTGATGATAATGTTTTGAATCTGCAGTGCTAGTTGTTCGGTGGTAAGAGATTTAAAATTTTCTAGGTTGTCTTCAGGCAATTGAGAGAGAACGGAACGATTAAAACGTTCCCATTTTATGTTTCTAAGAGAGTAACGTATGAGATTACGAAGAGGTTGTTGAGGAGGAAGAGTTGATCCCAGCAGGAAGACGATGGAGCGATGGTCACTTGTCTACGTACAATGTGTTAGATAAAGAGATCCAACGAATGAGATATACTGTGATGAGTGCGAACGCTGCATTTTGATTCGCCATGAGTTGAATGCTAGAACTGGTTGTTCTATGAACCGTGAGTTTGAATTCTGATTCAGTTACTGTACAGTCAATGTGGCGTTATCATATAGTTTTATGGAGAACGAGCGTTCCGGTTTTATTTTTTTTTTAGCAATACACCTCTGCCTATGAGGTAATAAAACTATTTTTTATGGTCACCTGGAAATTACTTCATCTAACTATGTGTATTGTGTCTGTTAATTGCGTGTGTTCTCTGGTCGATTTGCCTGCTTTTCTGGACGAAAACCCTGGGGTGAAAAACCTTACTGTCCTTACCTGAGACCGACTAACTCAGCCATGGAGTGAAAAATGCCCATAAAAGTTCCTCGCGTCATCGACGGGTTTCGAACCGGGGTCCGTTTCTCCTGGTGTGGGGAGGACGGTGACGTTACCACTGTGCTGCCGCGCAGATTCCTATGAGGTATTAGGTGTGTGCTGCTAAACGTAAAGCCAATTCGGTGTACAGTATATTGAAATAACTGTCTAGAATTATCTATCATTTTATTTTATGATTGCGCAAAGGCACCACAAATGTATGCAGCGCTTCTGCGCACAGTAGCACGTTTAGATTTCGAGCCATAAGGTGCTGTAGGATTTTGGAAGTTATAAAATATATATACAGTATTCAACTTTTTTTATAACCTCAAACGTTGGAACCCCTAGACTCGTCACTGTACACGCACGTTATTCTTGGCGGTAAAGCCTTAGTTTTTCCTTTGCATTTCTTGCAGAGGTGGACTGGATCAAAAATACTTTCCGGGGAAAACTTGCAGCAGCCTCAGACTAGTGTTTACGGCCAAAATCACACCGGCCTTGTGTCCACCGAGGTTTCCCCGGTAAGTCCGCCTCTGATTTCTTGCGTACTTTTGTGGCAGAGGGGCGGGTTTTTTGGATCGCAGTTCTATTTGTGGCTAAAATCTGCTCGTGTGTAGCTGGCTACCCGCCCCACTGTAAATAACAGTTGATGTGAATCGAAATAAAAGCTATGCGATCTTCGTTACATAAATACTGTGCCAATATGGCATCCAAAATTTGGAAACATACCGGCTCAAGACGAGAGACGATGCTGACGGACTCCTGTCTGCCTGCCTTTTGTTTTTTTTTTTTTAAGTCTTATCGCAAATCCATATAATTCAATAAATACTGACAATTATGACAATAATGTTCAGTACTAACAATTGTTGTCACAATAATATTCCCACCTCTTTTCATTCATAGAAGGCTAAAGTAAAACAATAATGAAACTTGATTTGTCTAGGAGTGCGCGTAGGTATGTTTTTATTCGGATAATTTTTATGCATAAATAAACATTTTCACTAAGTGGCAAAGCGCACATAACCGAAATTGGCAACCTGCTCGAAAAATTGAACTCCAAAAATAAAAACTGTGATCTTTTATTTTTCAGGCATATGGATATCAAAAGAAAGGAACAGTTACAATATTCTACCTGTGATTTCTAAAACCAATATAATATTCATTTGCATAATATAATTTTACTTAGAGTAAAATAATGTATGTTTATCCATTAATTACTGATTTAATCCTAGTTAAAATTTTTTTTAAGCTTAAAACTTGCAGGTAAAATTTTAAGCTTAAAACTTGCAGCGCTGTGTATGTTACAAAATGTAACAGCTAATGAGGAGTTCGTTATGTAAGGATATTTTGGTGCATCGCCTTCATTGGTCATAGTGTAAAAGTTCATATGATTTGTTATGTATACTGTTTGCATCACGTTTACCATATTTTGAAATGCAACACGATGTCAAAGTTGATGTTCTCCTTTTATAATCCAAGAAAAGGGGACACCTTTTTTTTTTTTCGAAATGAAATATGGATTTTGGGGTATATAACATAAATAATTATAAAAGAAACGTTTTAAGAAAATTCTAAATACATATATAATTTAAAAAGGAAAGGTGTATATTATGCAAAAATTTCTTTGGTTCGGTTTGTTTTTCAGTTATAGACTGATCAAGTTACCATTTATTTTATTTTTATGTATAACATCTACACAGTAAACGCTAAATGTAATCTTGCTGTTTGCTAATTTTTTTTATTCAGTGGTTTCCCTGTTTTCACTGTTTCCCACAGTAGGATGCTGCTTGTATCATATTTTGAAATATGGGTACACAAATAAATAAAACACTTTAAGCCTAACAGTTAACTAACCAGAACCACACAGGTTCTCAAACTTTTCTATACTATGACCCTCTAAAATGATAAACAAATTAGTGTGATCTTCCGCCCCATAAATAAAAACTAGCAATACCCATTGCGAAAATTTCGCAATTTCCAAATACATCTTAAAAATACTAGTAAAAAGGGTAGAATACTATAAAAAGTCCACTAAAAACTTGCCTGGTGAAAAACTCGCCTTATCTGTAGCCTGGTGAAAAACTCGCCTTATCTGTAGCCTGGTGAAAAACTTGCCTTATCTGTAGCCTGGTGAAACCTCACTCTGTTGTTTACTTTCGCGTCCTTAATTTTCTGGGAAAAATCTGTGTGGAAGAAAATTCTGACTCTATCAAACGTATGCCCTTGACTTTTATTTAGTCATCGCAAAAGCCAGCCGAATAAGAAACTGCTGTCTATTTAATGAAAAGGGCAAAATTGGATGGAGTCAAATCTATGTGCAGCAAGGGTGCCCGTTTTCCTTTAGCTTCTCCTGTTATTATTTCTAGATCCAAACAATTCTGATGCATAACTTTGACTATAAGTCTTGTACCATTGATCAATCCTTCTGAAATTTCCATATTCCGCAGTAAAATAACAACTGTTCCTACCTTCAACTCTAAAATGTTGGATGGCAGACCACTTAAACTGACGCTATCCAGGAATACGGTTGGATATTGCTGTTTGTTTCTTATTTGGTTTTCAGGAGTATTAGCAACTAAGGCCATATTGCTCCGGGGATATGCGGCGGTCATTCCCTGACCTTTCCGCATCCTCCGTATTTGGTGGTGACGGGCTCGAACCCCGGTCTAAATCAAGAAGGGTGTGATACGCACTGCTGCTCCTTCCCACCTGGCTACGGAGGCGCCTGTTGGATATTGCAAAAGTTCTTCAGCATCTTCAGATATAATCGTGTTAACACTCTTATATTGTAATGAATCACCAGGCAACATTTGTAAAATTTCTAAATTGATTCTTTCACACTCGTGAATTTTTCCGGCAAGAATAAAATTTTGCGGCACACGACAAAACGGCATTTACATAAGTAAGGTTGTGGCCAAAAACAAAAGGAATCAAACTGTCATGAACAATTAGATTAGGATCTAATTCAGTTTCTTTTCAAATACATTTTAAACAAATAAAATGTAACGAATGGCAATGAGTATATGAGCTTGCGTGCGTAATGTGGGGACATATAGTGAGAGAGCAGTGCAGTGGAACCTAACAATTAGTTCTTTTTTTTTAAGGTAGGCAGTGCTAGTAGAGAATTTTTTTTTTTTTTCAGAAAACAAAGGGCACGATTGTGCAAACGTACAAAATGTTAATCAGAAAAAATGCCTTATCAACTTAGACAACTGTTTGTTTAACAGTTAACATCTTCCTGTGACTCAATCTATGAAGTGAATGTTGAAATATTCTTGTTTGTACTACAAAACTGGCCTGTTCCATAAAATAAAACTATTCAGAATTTTTAAAGTTTAACAACTTTGTGCACACCTAGGAAGAAATAGCTTCAATTTGAAACCACTTCCAGTCCGGTTGGTTAAGTCTATCGTTCACATTGACAGAGTAAAGAAAACAGCTTCTGTATTAAATATATAGATAATGATTTCATTTAGGTTGGGGTGCAACGTGATATAAATATACCACTTAATATTTAATAATTAAATAATAATATACGAGGGATGATAATTTAAATCGTAAACTGGTGCAAGATTTTGTTAACCGCACAAACTTTCCATAGCTACCGCTAGAGGGGCTCTCTACCTGATCGCCACTGAGCAGACCTGTGTGTGCATGTCAGTACCTGTCAAACAAGTGTTGCGTGAAGAAAGTTTTTTTTAGCCACGTGTCACTGACGATCGTTTTAAAGCAAATATCATGTCGGACATACAGATTGAGCAGCGATATGTCATTCATTATCAGAGAGAGATCGCCATACAGCTAATATTGGGCAGCCAGTGTTCACTGCCTTAGGTGTCAAGGTTCTGCCACATCGCCCTTATTCAGTGCACTTAGCTCCATGTGATTTATTCTCGTTTCCAATTCTGAAGAAAGCTCTGAAAGGCAAGTGCTTCGCATCCAACACAACGATGCTCACAGAGCCACAACAGAAGCATTTCACAGTCTTGAAAAATGTCTTGCAAGAAGCATTTAATGCATTGGTATGACAGTGGTGAAGGTGTGTAAAGTTTAAGGGAGAGTATTTTGAGGAGAAGAAATCCAGAGAAGATTCAGATGATGAAAATTAAGATAAGATCAGCACGAGTCTGCGAATGAAATTATCACTCCTCGTATAATATATATATATATATATATATATTGAGTAAAACACTGATAGCGCCTTACAAGTTTTTAGAATAAAACCCAATGCATTGGAAATAAACAATTAATAAACGCTTAAATAAATTAAAGGACTGGATAAATGTTTGGAGCAAAGGGATAGAAAGTGGTTTTTTTTTTTTTTTGCCTGATGCTGTATAAGCTTACTTTCTTGTATCATTTGCCACTACTAATGCTAATGCTATCATTTAAATAACAGCTCAGAATCTGACACACTACATGGTATCCATACCCAGAGCATCTGAATCAACTTACTCTTCCCCCGCTTCTTCACATGAATGTAGACTAGGGTTGGTACGTAAGTGGCTTAAGTTAAACAATTCAACTTTCCAAGTTAATATAATATAAACAAATTCCAAGTGTTTATAAAAATTGTCAGATTCCTCTTTAGTCCCATTTTGAGTGAGTTTATTCTAAAGTTCCTTACCCAATTTCTTTATGGGTATGGAGTGCAGTCTTCTTTCTGTCTGAACCACAACAGCTGCATATGCTAGATCGTGTCAAGAGTATCAACAGTCAGCAACTTTATGGTACTTTGAATGTTCTTAAAATTAGGTTTTTCAATCCCCACCCCCGAAGTTCCAGCAATCAACCATTTACTGGCTAAAGGCAAATTTCAAAATATCTATTCTGCAGCTGTCTTTCCTCAATTTGAATTTATGCCCACTCAAGTGTGTAATCTGAGCAAGAGGAAGAATGTTAACAGCAGAAATTGTTTCTACAGGGATGGGATACATTTAAATAGAAAGGATGCAAGAATATTTGCTGATACTATCTAGGCAGTGTTAGGTGGATAGGAAAATTGCTAGCTTGGGGGCATTCACAGAATAATAGATTAACGGTAGCCACAGGCAGAGGTGAAAGTGATCCTTGCACTACTTCTATTCGAATGAGCAGCCACTTGCAAAGCGAGGAACTGGGGATTTTAAGGGCTGCTGGGAGTCATCATGGAACAGGTAAATACATGGGTTGTGTTAGGGTAACTAAGAATAAGAATAGGCGCGTGTGTGTGTATACTTGCATGTACACCGATGCTAGGAGTATTTTAAATAAATTTGATGAATTTGAAATGCTGGTCAAGACATCAAAAGCGGATATTGTTGGAAAATCACAGATGTAGTGTCACACGGATATAAGTAGTCCAGAATTGGAATTTGGGAGTGCAGTGTGTAACGAAAGGATAGATAGGTCAGGAAAAGAGGGGTGGTTATGCTATTAAGTGAGAAACACATAAAATCTAAGAAAGTGCATCCAGTTGACATTGATTCTACAATGCACTGTCCACCAATGTAGTGTGACATAAGAACTGAGAAAGGGAATATGAGAGTAGGCATGTGTTATAGGCCTAATGAATCTGATAAGTATAATGAGCAGTTATGCAGAGACAGGGAGTGGGCCAGTAAATCGGAATGTCTTATAATGGGGGATTCGCACACTAGCATTAGTAGAGGCATACGATGCAAGAAAGCAAGCTTATACAGCATCAGACAAAAAAAAAAAAAAACGCTCCCATTTCATCCCTCTGTTCATTCCAAATACCTGTTCAGCTCAGCCTTAAATTTATTTAGGCTATCAACTTCCACAACAAAAGATGGAAGTCTGTTCCACCAATCAACTGCCCACTGGCTAAAGGCAAACTTCCGCACATCTATCCTACAATATGCCCTCTCAGGCGATTATTCTGAGCAAGAGGAAGAATCCCATCAGCATTGAGCATGCTCAAACGATTCAAGGCTTTATACACACAATCAGATCACCCCACAGGTACCTAGTCTCCAGACACCGTAGTCTGCAAAACTTAAGCCTTCCTTCTTAAGAGCAACCCCTCATTCCATTCACTAATCTTGTTGCACTTCTCTGTACTTGTTCCAACAGCTCTACATCCTTAAAATGAGGCCTCCAGACCTGTATATAGTACTCAAGGTATGGCCTGACCATTGCCTTATACAAGGGGATAATCACCTCCTTATTCTTGCTAGAAAAATTCCTGTATATCAATTCATTGACAAAGACACCATGAGCTACTCATGCAGACCGTCTGCACTGCTCAGAAAACTTCATATATGCCTGCACAACCACCCCCAGGTCCCTTTCATTCTCTACCACTGTCAGTGTAGTACCACAGAGTTGATACGTTACTCTGGGGCTACTGCTTCCCATATGCAGTAATATACATTTGTCAATGTCAAACTTCACTGCCACCTCTCAGCCCATCTCCTCAACTTTTCTAGATCCTGTTGCAGCAGCGTACTCTCATTAGTGTCATTAACAACCCTGCCAACCTTTGTATTGTCTGCAAACTTGGACATTAAGCCTGATATACCACCATCAATATCATTTATCAATACAGAAAAGAACAATGGACTGAACCCTGATGGACTCCACTAATAACATTGGTCCACGAAAAGCAGTGTCCCTTGATTACCGCTCTCTGTCTTCTCTCACTCAACCATCCCTTTATCCATAGCAGCAATTTGCCTCCAGTGCCACAGTGCTCCAATTTCTGCAGCAGTATCAAAAGCCTTTCTAAGATCAAAATATATGATATCAAAGTTATTCCCTGCATCCAGTTCCTTTGTGACAACATCACAGTATCAAATCAAATTGTTCGGACAGGACTTCCTCTAATAACTGAAGTCTTGTCTAGATGATTCTGCAGTGCTTCTGTAACCAGTGCCTCCATTAATTTCCCTGGAACAGAAGTTAAACTAACAGGTCTATAATTACTTATGTCGTCCTTTGATCCTCCTTTGTGAATTTGGGTCACATTTGCACATCTCCAGTCCATGGGTACCTCCCCGGAGTCCAAGGAAGCTCTCATAATTATGGCTAAGGATTTGCTTACTTCCTTTGCTGCCTCCTTTAATATAATTGGATAGATCCCCACTCCAGGTGCCTTTCTTACGTTTATCTTCAACAATTTCTCCTCCACTTCCTCTCAGTTATTACAAAATCATCTTACTCACTGCCAGAGTTCAGTTCACCTCTGGCATTCCCCTCCCTGAATAACTCTTCATTTGTAAATGTAGATGCAAAATACTCATTTAGTTTGTTAGCCACCTGAGCAGGATCTTCAACAGTTGAACCATCGATAACAAGTGGACCAATCTGATTCATTCATTTCCTTCTAGAGTTTACATAGGTAAAGAACTCATTGCTGTTTTTCATTGCATCCTTTGCCGAAGATTTCTCATAATCTGCCTTAGTCTGCCTAATCTCCTTTGTGAGTTGGTTACAGACCAGCTTATATCTATCATAGGCTTCCATGTCACCCATTAATTTATTTGTATCCCATGCATTTTCCTTCTCTGCCACATGTCTCACTAGTTCATCTGATATCCATTTAGGCCTAAACCTTGAACCATATTTCTTGGTATTCACCAAATTCCAGTTCTGCATTCCTTATATTTGTGTGACACCATGTATCTGATATCCCAACAATATCTGCCCTTGATGGTTTGAACAACACCTCAAATTCATCAAATGTATTTACCAAATTCCTATCATTGGTGTATACGCAAGTATACATGCACCTGTTCCTATTCTTAGCTACCCTAACACAACCCATGTGTTTACTTGTACTGCAATGACTCCCAGCAGTCTCTGAAATAACGTGCATCTTGTTTTCCAGGCTGCTGCTCGTTCCAATAGAAGCAGTGCAAGAATCACTTTCACCTCTGCCAGTAGCTACTGTTAATCTATTAGTCTGTGTATCCCCCAATCTAGTAGTTTTCCGACCCACCTAACACTGCCTCGATAGCATCAGCAAGTATCCTTGCACCATTTCTATTTAAGTGTATCCTATCCTTGTAGAAGCAGTCTCCCCTGTTAACAAGCACAGCCCAGGCTGAGAAAAATTCTGCTCCCTTGAGCCTCGCACAATCTCTCCAGGGCCGAATTGTTCGAAAAGGATCTCATCATATACTCCCTCCTATTGTGTCTGGGCGGAATTGCAGATGCTTTCAAATTCAACCCTAATTCACGGCTTTTTTTCAACAGTGACCTGTACTTGTTAAGTAATTCCGCTGGTCTCCTACTCTTAATATCATTAGTGCCAATATGTACAACAATATCACCTTTTGTGCCTTTAAAAGATGACATGTGCTCTACAACGTCATCAACCTTTGCCCCTGGCAGACATACCCTGTAAGACTTTTGTGGATTTATTGAATGACTGTTTTCTACAGCAACATGTTCGAGAGGCAACCAGAGGGAGTAATAGTCTTGATCTGATTATCAGCAGTGATCCTTCATGCGTTAAGAATCTGCAGATAAAAGAACTGCTAGGTAGCAATGATCAGAGTGTACTGATGTGGGATTTACTTAAAGATGTAACTACTATCATGGTTAAGGGGAAGAGTTTTTGCTTTCGTAAAGGTGACTATAGTGGTCTCAGAAAGCTCAACTGATGATGTTACCAATGGTGAATTCTAAATGGGAAACCTTCAGGGACTTAATCTTTGAGGGTACTAGGCTTTTCGTACCAACTAAGAAAAATACTGTTCAAGGTTTAGACTTAAATGGATATCAGATGAATTCATGCGGCTTGTGGTAGAGAAAAAAATGCATGGGATGCATATAAATTATCAGGCAACACAGAAGCCTTTGGCAGATATAAGCTAGTCTGTAATCAAGTCACAAAGGAGGTTACGCAGGTGAAGGCAGATTACGAGACATCTTTGGCAAAGGGTGGAAAGAAAAATAGCAAAGAATTCTTTACTTATGTAAACTCTAGAAGGAAAGAGATGAATCAGATTGGTCCACTTAACATAGATGGTTTGACTATTGATGATCATGCTCAGGTATCTGATAAACAGAATGAGTGTTTAGCATCTACATTCACACATCAGGAATTCTGTAGGAAAGTGGCTGCCAGATGTTTATCGAACTCTAGCAGAGAGCTAAATGATTTTGTAATAACTGACAGCAAAGTGGAGGAGATATTGTTGAAGTTATACATAAGATAGGGGGATGGAATCAATGAGATCTATCCAGCTATACAAAAGGATGCAGCAAATGGAGTAAACAAACTCTTAGCCATAATTATCCTTGGATTCAGGTGACGTCCCACAGACTGGAGAAGTGTATATGTGTCCCAATTCACAAACGGGGATCAAATGGTGATTCCAATAATTATTGACCTGTTAGTTTAACTTCTAATCCAGAGAAAATAATGGAGTCACTGATTAAAGAAGCATTGCATGATCATCCAGACAAGACTGCAGTTACATTTTAGACACAGCATGAGTTTGTTATGGGGAAGTCTTGTCTGACCAATTTAATTGAATGCTACAATGTGGTCACAAAGGAACAGGAATCAAAAAATAATTTTGATATCATATACTTGGATTTCAGGAAAGCTTTTGATACTGTTGTACATGGAAGACTACTGTACAAATTGGAGCAGTATGGCATTAATGGCAAGTTGCTACAATGGATAAAAGAGGGTGTTGAGTGAAAGAAGATAGAGAATGGCAATCAATAGACAATCAATTTATTAATAAATTTCCCCAGGCTTCAATGTTGGACCCATTGTTGCTTTCTATGTTTATCAGTGATATTGATGAAGATATATCAGGATTAGTGATATACATTCAAGGAGGAGAGAGCCAGATGCTTATCAAACTCTAACAGGGAATTAAATGATTTTATAATAACTGAGAGCAAAGTGGAGAAGAAATTGTTGAAGTTAAACATAAGAATGGAACCTAGGGTGGATGGGATCTATACAGTTATATTAAAGGAGGTGGAAAAGGAAGTAAGGAAACCCTTAGCTATAATTAATTCCAATTCACGAAGGTGATCAAAGGTTGACACGAGTAATTCCAGACCTGCTAGTTTGACTTCTGTTCCATGGAAAATAATCTAGACAAGACAGCAGTAATAATTCAGACATAGCATGGGTTTGTTAAGGGGAAGTCTTGTTAGACCAATTTGTTTATACACTATGATGTGGTCACAAAGGAACCGGATGCAAAAAATAATTTTGATATCATATACTTGGATTTCAAGGAAGCTTTTGATACTGTTGCTCAGGGAAGACGACGTTACAAATTGGAGCAGTATGGGATTAAGGGCAAGTTGCTACAAACAATGGATAAAAGGATGGTTGAGTGGGAGGAGACAGAGAGTGGTAATCAATGGATATTGCTCTTCGTGGACCAATGTTATTAGTGGTGTCCTCCAGGGTTCGGTGTTGGGCCCATTGTTGTTTTGTATATTAATCAATAATCTTGATGAAGGTATATCAAGCTTTAGGTCAAAGGTTGGGAGGATTGTTAATAGCAGTAATGACGGTATGCTGCTGCTGCAACAGGATCTATAAGAGTTGGGCACGTGGGCTCAGAGGTTTAACACGTGGGCACCTGAAGTTTAACATTGACAAATACAAAGTACTTTGTATGGGTAGCGGTAACCTTGGAGAAATGTACCAACTGGGTGGTGTTACACCCTAGGTGTTTTTCATTCTCCACTCAGGGTAGTGGAGAATGAAAAACACCTAGGGGTAATTGTGCAGTCAGATATGAAAGTTTCTGAGCAGTACAGACAGGGGCCAGAGTAGATCATTTGACAGAGTAGGTCAAAGTAGGTCATTTCTTATCTGTAGAAAAGTCATTCTGGTCTTGTGGACCAGAAAGGCTTAAGTTCTGGAGACTAGGCACCTGCGAGGCAATCTGATTGAGGTATATAAGGCCTTGAATGAATTGAGCAGGATTAGATTCTTCCTCTTGCTCAGATTACAAACCTGAAAAAGACAGTTGTTTAATAGATGTGAGGAAATTTTCCTTTGGCCAACAGGTAGTCTGGTTTTGACAGAGGTTGTTTGCTGGAACAAACTTCCATCTGGCATTGTGTAAGTTGATAGCTGAAATATATTCAAGGTAGAACTAGAGAAACATTTGGAATGAATGGATCGGTGAAATGGCAAAGTTATTTTTATTTTACTGATGCTGTACTGTATAAGCTTGCATTCTTGCATCATATGCCTCTATTAATGCTAAGGCTAAAAGTTGTTACAGAATAAATTTTGACGTACGGCAGATTAGATCCTTGTACTAATTTCAAACGTCTTGCCAATACACAAAGGAGAGTATTAGGGGGTGTAGACAAGGAACAGATCAGTAACTGTGGATCAGTCAAATTTCAGTGGCAAGCAGAGCAATGTTTTTGGTATTCTTGGGGGATAATCTCTATTCTGAGGTCTCATTATATTACATAAAAAAAAATATATATATATATATATATATATTTTTTTTTTTTTTTTTTTTTTTTTTTTATGAAAACTCCAAACACGAGAGGTGTTAGAATCTATAGTACTTAGAACCGTGCTTGGGTTGGAGGTTGAGAAGATGAAAGAAGATATTTGTTGCCATTAGACTTGAACTTCTGTTGACTGTAATTTTCAGGAAATATGTATGACAGTTGTTCCAGAAAATGGCAGTTCAATGAATAAACGAGGAAGAAGAAATGTTGGTTCTGTGAGTTTGAAGTTGGACAATAAACGGATGTTGGCTGGTGGTGGCACGTGTTCGTACTGTTTTGAAAGAGAGAGCGGGAATTATTGAAGCCAATTCAGAAGAACAGTGCCTGTGGAAGTATCTGTAGAAAAGTCATTCAGCAAAAACAGTATGTCTACGAGACAGCGAGTGGAGAGAGTCTGTTAGAGATGCGTCATTAATTAACTTAACTGCCTTCTTCTGAATGGAATCTAGAAGCCTGAGAGAGGTTTTGGGGGCACCGTCCCAGATTTGGGAACAATATTCTGTAGTAGGGCGAATTTTCGATTTGAAAAGGGTGAACAGCTGTTTGGAAGAAAAGTAACGCCATGAACGAAAGAGAAAACCAAGTTTTTTTAGATGCAGAGGAATCAATATTTGTAATGTGCTTGCACCAAGAGAGATTAGAAGTCAGGGTAATCCTCAAAAGAGTTATATCATCTTGTTTAGAAATCGGAGTGTCACCAAAGATAAGCATAGGAGCAGAAGAATCCTTTTTGCGAGATATAAGACAAGACTGAGTTTTAGAAGGATTGAAAACAACTAAGTTGTCTTTGCCCCACTGGAGAATTACCTGGAGATCGGCATTTAAGGAATTGTTAGCGGATATTCGAGAAGTTGAAGCTGATTGAGCAGGACAAGATTTCTCAAACTGCAAAGTGGAATGCAATGTGCTATCATCAGAAAAACTATGGATAGGATTTCCAGTCAATGGAAGAATGTCATTAATATACAAGAGGAAAAGAACTGAACCTTGAGGGACACCAGTGTTAGTGGTGAAGTTAGAAGACAGAGAGCCATCTACCATCACCCTCAGTGAGCAATTAGAGACAAAACTGGATAACCAATTACAAAAAACAGTTGGCAAACCATAAGATGGAAGCTTGTTTGGAAGTCTATTATGCCAAAGACGATCAAAAGCCTTTGAGATGTCAACAGCAACTGCTTGGGTTTCACCGTAATTTTACTTCGAATTTGTCCATAAATGGGTAACATAAGCCAGAATATCACCAGTGGATCGACACTGATGGAATCCATACTGGCGATCATTGATCAGACCGAAGGTGTCTAAGTAGTTTAAGAGTTGGCGGTTAATTGATTTCTCCATTACTTTTCTCCATGATAGAGTAGAAGTAATTTCAATGGGATGGGAGGGATTTGTCACTCTTTTTAGGAACTGGGTGGTCAAGATTCGTCAAAATCCTTCTGACATCGTTTTGACGGAAGACCACAGGGGTCATCGAATAGTGGGGGATGTTTTACCAAGATCATTAATACATGAGTTGGAAGAAAAATGGGAAGCTAGCAGGTCAGCTTTATCCTTGACTGAAGTGACAACAGAACCATCTGGTTTTGATAGAGATGGGCAAAAGTTGCGGCCAATAGCTTTGGCAAGAGACCAGAATTCTCGGATACCATTAGGGCAAGAAGCAAGTTTTCTACTCTTAGCCTGTTCAAAATCTAGTTTGGACTGTTTAATAACTGCTTTACAATTGTTGCGAGCTTTGGTGTAGGCAGAAAATGAAATGAAAGAATTGGAAACAAGCCAATTATGATATGGAACGTTCTTCTCTTGAAACAGCCTTAGCACATTTATTAGAAATCCAAGGTTTAGAAAAAGGATGAGATTTTAAAGTGGCGTGTGGAATAAAGGATTCCATTCCTACAAGAATAATTTCACTGACATGATCTGAGCAAACGTTGACATCAAAAGTTTTGAAGCAGTAATCTGATCAAGGAAAAGAAGCAAAGAAATCTCGCAGGTCGTCCCATTTTACATTCTAGTAATGCCAAACAACACGAGGTTGGGAATAGCCATGAGATAAAGGCTCCATTGGAGAAGAACAATCACCAAGTTGTGATCTGAGGTGCCTAAAGGACCACTCACTTCGACCATGCACTTAGAAGGGTTGTTTGTGAGAAAAAGATCAAGCGTGTTGACTGTATGGTTAGGTTTGTCTGGTATTCTGGTAGGCAAATTAACAATCTGTGCGAGGCCATTAGTAATTGCAAAAGCCTCAGCATCTCGACCAGTTGGTGTGACTAGAAAACGGAAGCCAGCTGGAGTTGTGAACATTAAAATCACCAAGGAAAATTATCTCACTGTTATGAAAGTTGGACTGGAGAAAGTGAAGTTGCAAAGAGAGGAAGTCAAAGAGCTTCAAGTGATTATGGAGTTGGGAGAACGGTAGAGACAACAGATGAATTTGCATTAGCATTGGCATGTGATGCAAGAAAGCAAGCTTATATAAATCAGCCAAAAAAAAAAAAAAAAACCCTTATTTCACCCCCCCCCCTCGGCGCCTCCGTAGCCAGGTGGGAAGGAGCAGCAGTGCGTAGCACACGCTTCTTGATTAGACCGACCGGGGTTCGAGCCTGTCACCACCAAATACGGAGGATGCGGAAAGGTCAGGGAATGACCACCGCATATCTCGGAGCAATATGGCCTTAGTTGCTAATGCTCCTAAAAACCAAACAACTACAACAACCCATCCCCTCACTCCAAATGTTTGTCAAGCTCTGCCTTGACAGAATGAGGTAGAGAGATTTTAAGCCAGAGAAGATCGAAAAGAAGAGATTTCAAATTACTCTGACAGGGAATATCGGAACGGACATATGCACAAGTACCACCTTTGAGGCAAAAAGAATCATATAGTGAATAATTTGGGCAACTGAGATGAGCAGTAGTTGAATCAACTGATAACGAGGTTCTGTCAGAAAAAGTACATGGGGTTTGGTAGACTGCAAGTCGAAATGGACATCGTTGAGATTAGAACTGAGACCACGTATATTTGTGAAATGAACTAGGAGATGTTTGGGAGGTTTAGTGGGGGTCACATTATAGCCAGAGCATTAAACTCTCATAATAACAACAACAAAAAATATTTTTGCAGATAAGCTTACTCTATTAGTTTTACAATTCATGGTGTATTCAATAGTAAGAAAAAGTGGGGGGAGGGACATGCTGTATGAAGTAATGAAATTTTTGGATATGGCGTACACATTGTAAGAATAATAATAAATATGAGAGTTACCTCAATATCCAAATAGGAGATCGTCTTTTTTCAATTTACGAGATAAAATCAGAAAAATTAAAATTACATTAAATTAAAAACATCGAATTTAAATAAATAAATAACCTAAAATACCTTCATATGCTCATAACGTGAGGCCTCCAGACCTGCACGCAGTACTGAAGGTGTGGCACCTCCTTGTCTCTGCATGCAAAATTCCTCTATATCATTAACAAAAGTCTGACACTATGAGCATATCGAGGTATTTTAGGTTACTTATTTATTTAAATTTGGTGTTTTTAATTTAATGTAATTTTAATTTATCTGATTTTCTCCCGGAAATTGAAAAAAGATCTCCTATTTGGATATTGAGGTAACTCTCATATTTATTATTATAATTAAGAAAAGGGAGATAGATTGAGATTTTCATCTCTTAGTATTTTATATTCTTACATGATAAGAATATACCCAGATCCTTGACATAACGTGACCTTGATTATGCCCCTTGCATACACACTGCTCGGACTCCCTCCAGTCACTATCTGGCAGAGTAGAGGTAGCAAGATTATACACTAGCTGATCCGGAAGCCTCCTAGAGAGTTACCAATAAGTTCGATCTGGTGTACTAACTAGAGACCGGCCTACGAAGACTGTTTTAGAGCTGTACCCTCGAAATGTAAGGAAGATTGGATCTCACCATGATGTCCATCATAACATCAAAAGTCATCAGTCATATTGCATGATGGAAAAGATGGGAAAGGTTGACTGGAACTTAGCTCTGGAGACTAAACATGGGTTCCACCACTTCACGCCTCCAATATGCAGAGTGGTGGAATTGCACCGGTTAATGAGAGTCATCTACCACCTAGTATTGCCTGGTAACACAGAGGGTTGCCATTCCTCCATGTGGTGTGGGCACCACACCTTGATCCCTAATTACATTGGTTCACACCTGGGCGGTCATCCACAGTGTGCTTGTGCGTGGGGGTAATACTCAGGATTACTAACAGTCCCACCATCGTGAAGATGCAAGCAGAGGATTTGGCTGTCACAGACCATCCGGACTTTGCTGAAATGGGGTCCACTTGACTTGAGTGTCACCCGAATATCAGTTCCATCAGTGTTTTAGACTCCCAGGTAGCAAGTACAGCTTGTATGGAATATCTGAGACAACCTCAAGGACCATGAATATTAAAATGTTCCTGAATTAAAACATGATGAATTAAATCTAATTTTTTGTTTTTAAAGAAATTCAAAAGTGTTTTTCTATAAATTTAATGTTGAAGTTATTACACAGTATTTATTCCAGCACTGATTCAAGCGCTTGTGGTATGAACTTTAATGACATTATTAGTGATTTTTCTAACAGAAAAAGCCTAAGAATGAATTTATTTTAAAAATCTGTATTTAAAAATTAGTTTATAGAAGAATTTCATTTTTGGAATGAAATTATTATTATTATTTTTTTTTTAGCCAAATGGTGCAAGGAAGCCTGCACCAGCCAAAAAAAAATTCCCGAATTACACTCAGAGAGAGAGAGAGAGAAGTAGAAAGGAATCACCAAGAAAGAGAAGAATGATGGGCTAAGGTAAAGTTAGCCTGCACGAGAAGCATGCAAAAGTTCGACGAGATTTACCGGTAAAAGTACTTTGCCGTAACGGCATTTACATTGTTGCCCACCCGGTAAACAGACGGTGGGTGTTATCAGTCTGGAGTAGAAGTTGAATCCCACGGGAGCTTGAAACCCTCCCAAAGTGGAAAGGAGGTTACCTGAACTTTTTTTCTTTAGAATCACTAATTGAATCACGAACAGAGTCATATTGGAAGTTCTGGCGTCTTAAAAAAATGTTCGTAACGTAGTTTCACCAGTAAACTTTTTTGAAGTTTGCCATGCTTTTTGTGTGGGCTTCCTTTCCCCCCCCCCTTTTTTTTGTTTTCTTAATAAACAATTTATCCACTAGTGATTCTAAACAAAAAAGGTCAGGTTACCCCCTCCACTTCGGGAGGGTTTCAATTTCCCACTGAATTCAATTTCTGCTCCTGACCGATAACACCCATCGTCTGTTTACCGAGCGAGAAACAATACAAATGCCGTTACGGCAAAGTACTTTTACCGGTAAATTTCATCAAACTTTTGCATGCTTCTCGTACAGGCTTTCTTTACCTTCACCGAATGATGATATCCAGCTTAGGAATCATTGAATTCTATTTGGACTTTGAATCCCCATCGTTTTTTTAGGCCCTGGATTTCATGAGTCCTATGCATAGTACCTAATGTGTCTGATGGAATAGGTGGCTGTGGTTGTCATGCCCATGGAGTCTATGGTGATATGTGCATTACGTTATCATTTTGACAAGTATGTCCTAAATGGATTGCGATATGAATTTGTAAAGAGAAAATCTTGTTTTACCAATGTGATAAGCTACCCCATCTTGACTGGTCTCAAAATTCGCTTGGCCTCAGTCCAATTTACCCAACTCTTATGGAAAGCCTTGCAGGCAGCAGATCCTTACGGATCTCTTCAGACATGTAGTGCAGTTAATGCCTAGGCGAATTGCTTCAATTATTCGTGTGAACGGTGCCCCAACACGGTACAGTAAACTGTGGAAATAACGGCACCACAAGGAACGGAACATTCGAGCTAACGACACATTGAGATCGGATGTTTACATACAGCACAGTTGTCTTGTAGTGCAGAAAAAAAGAAAACGCCAAATCATGTGATTACTGTATTTATTATTAGCCATATGGTGCAAGGAAGCCCGAGGCTTATTCATTACTCTCAGAGAGAAAGAAAACACGAATCAGAAATTTCTGATTCGTGTTTTGATGATGACATCCAGCTCAGTACACTGGATGTGCCAAGCCCATACTCACCAGTTGTGAGCCCTTGGGATTAAATTTTTGTTTACGTTCGCCATTTTGAATGTTATTTGTGTGCTGATATCACAGACTGTACCGCTGTTTGCATTTATTTTAAATTAAAAAACCCTCGCTATGGCTCCTAAAGTTAATAAACTTAATATAGAGAAGAAAAGAAGAACAACGTTAAAGCTTAGTAACAAACTTAATATAATCCAAACTATTACATTAGGGTCACCCGGAAAGTTAATTCATATACTCATGTGTATTGTGTTTGTAAATTGCGTGTGGTCTCTGGTCAAATTGCCTTTTGCTGGATGACAACCCCAGTTTCTGGGGGAAGGACCTTGCTAACTGCGTCTGACACTGACTATCTCATCCACGGAGTGAAAATTGACCATAAAAGTTCCTCGCGTCATCGACGGGATTCGAACCCGGGCCTTTTTCACTTGGTGTGGGGAGGACGGTGACGATACAACTGTGCTACCCGCTAAGACTAAACTTGACATAATAAAGAAATAACGGGGCCTAAGTAGGTGTGCATTAATGGCAGAATATAACATTGGATCATCAACATGTTTATTTTTTTTTATACTTGAATATCATAATTCTTCTCTTTCTTGGTGATTTCCTTATGCTGCTCTCTCTCAGGGTTACTCAATTTTTTTTTTTTTTTGCCGTGGTGCAGCATACGCCTCAGGCTTCTTGGCACCATATGGCTAATAATAATAATAATAAAAAGAAGCTAGAAAGATGGGCAAAGAAAACACTCCATAGCAGACACTAAAATAATCAAGATAACATGGCTTCCAATGCATGGAGATGTGCAAATGTGATCCCAATTCACAAAGGAGGATCAAAGGGCGATAAAAGTAATTATAGACCTGTGAGTTTAACTTCTGTTCCAGGAAAATTAATGGGGGCACTGGTTAAAGAAGCACTGCAGGATCATCTAGACAAGACTTCAGTTATAGCTCAGACACAGAATGGTTTTGTTAAGGGGAAGTCTTGCCTGACCAATTTGATTGGATACTATGATGCAGTCACAAAAGAACTGGATGCAGGGAATAACTTTGATATTATAATGGCCTCCGTAGCCGAGTGGGCAGGAGCGGGAGTGCAGTAGCACACGCTCTTTGAGTAGACCGGGATTCAAGCCCCTGACTGCTGAATACGGTCGATCTGTCAACCCGCACTGGACCAGCGTGGCAGATTATGGTCCATTTCCCTCAGCATGAATTGTTGAGGAGGCTTCCACCCTGCAGTGGGTTGATAATGGCTGCACCTTATTTACTTATTATATACTTGGACCTTAGAAAGGCTTTTGATACTGTTGCACATGGAAGACTGCTGCACAAATTGGAGCAGTGTGGCATTGGAGGCAAATTGCTGCTATGGATAAAGGGGTGGTTGAGGGGGAGAAGACAGAGAGTGGTAATCAATGGACACTACTCATCGTGGACTAATGTTATTAGTGGAGTCCCTCAGGGTTCAGTGTTGGGTCCATTATTGTTTTCTGTATTTATAAATAATATTTATGATGGTATATCAAGCTTAATGTTCAAGTTTGCAGACGATACGAAGGTTGGCAGGGTTGTTAAGGACACTACTGACGCTATACTGCTGCAACAGGATCTGGAAAGGTTGAGCAGATGGGCTGAGAGGTGGCAAATGAAGTTTAACATTGACAAATGTAAAGTACTACATAAGGGAAACAGCAACCCCAGAGCAACGTATCAACTCTGTGGTACTACACTGACAGTGGTATAGAATGAAAAGGACCTGGGGGTAATTGGGCAGGCAGATATGAAGTTCTCTGAGCAGTGCAGACGGGATGCAAGAGTAGCTCATGGTGTCTTATCAATGATATACAGGAATCTTTCTAGCAGGGATAAGGAGGTGATTTTTCCTTGTATAAGGCAATGGTCAGGCCACACCTTGAGTACTGTATACAGGTCCGGAGGCCTCATTTCAAGAAGGATGTAGAGCTGCTGGAACGAGTACAGAGAAGGGCAACAAGATTAGTGAATGGAACAAAGGGTTGCTCTTACGAAAAAAGGCTTAAATTTTGCAAATTACAGTGTCTGGAGACTAGGCACCGGCGAGGTGATCTGATAGAGGTGAATAAAGCCTTGAATGGTTTGAGCATGCTCAATGCTGATGGGATTCTGCCTCTTGCTCAGAATAATCACCTGAGAGGGCATAAATTCAAATTGAGGAAAGTCAGATGTAGGATAGATGTGCGGAAATTTGCCTTTAGCCAGCGGGTAGTTGGTTGGTGGAACAGACTTCCATCCCTTGTTGTGGAAGTTGATAGCCTAAATAAATTTAAGGCTCAGCTGGACAGCTATTTCGAACGAACGGGGGGGGGGGTGAAGTGGAAGTTTTTTATTTTTTGGCTGATGCTGCATAAGGTTGCTTTCTTGCATCATATACCTCTACTAATACTAATGCATGCCTCACAAGCGGGACGCTCTTCAGTTAATCAACACCAGAAACTATAGAAATACATCACAAAGGAGCCCTGAATGTCAGATGACACATGTCGACGAAGCCACCTGACCTCAGAAACGATCGAACACATCACAGGGGGACGCCAAGTGATCGCTCAGACTGAGTACGCTCGTAGACACGATTACGTAGCCAGGATAATACATCAGAATCTAGCGAGGAAATACCAGTTGACAAAAGGAAGTATACCATACGACAAGTATGAACCGTAGGCAGTACTAGAGACCGCAACCCACAAGCTGTACTGGGACCGCGCCATAATAACGGTTAAGACCATCCCGCACAACAGACCGGACATAACCCATGTGGACAAGATGGAAAAGGCTACCTACCTGATTGACATAGCGGTACCCAACATTAGCAATGTCCAGAAAACTCATGAGTAAAAAATTAGGAAATACACGAACCTGAGAAATGAGGTCAAGGAGATGTGGCATATGCAAGAAGTAACGACCATCCCGATCATCGTGTCGACCACTGGTATGGTGCCAAAGACCCTACATAGCAGCATAGCAGCAATAAGTCTCCCAGAGAACACCTGCAAGTAACTCCAGAAAGTTGCAATCCTGAACACCTGTGGGACAGTCAGAGAGTTCCTCGACCAACAGTAACACAGACATTACAACCACCCTGTATACTTGGTAGCAGTACCCACCACGGAGTGGAATTCCCCAATCAGGGAGAAATAATATAAGAGCAATAATAATAATAATAATAATAATAATATGTGATGTTGGCGTTTGAGGAAACGGTAACGTCGTTTCTCTTCATTTATAGCCATGTGTTTAATGTTTTTTTAACAACTTGAAAAGCCATGGAATATTGAATGTATAATGAACGCAATTGTTTTAAGAATGGCTCATTTAATTTCATTCTGTTAAATTATATCACAATATAATACTCTACATGTGATTTTTATTTTTTAGCTCGAGTACTGTTTTTACGCCTAGCGGTGAATTTTGAAACGACGAAGGCACGTGGTAATAGCGAAAGAAAATATATCTTTGTAACTTTCAAGAAGATTGGTAATTGTTATTTGTTTTGTGTCAACGCAGTGTGATTTGGTTAATTTAATTATGAATTTTGTGCCGTGTTTAACTTGGATACGTAAAGGGGTGGCAAAGGAAACACCTGACAGAATTCAAATTACTGAAGGTGAGTTACGCGAAATAATTGAAAGTAGAAGAAATGGTAATGATAAAATGGATGATGAGAAACCCAGCCCAGAGGATGGAATACGGGAACATATGGAGAGTGATGGTGATGAGAAGGACATTATTACGAAATACGATATGGAAAATTATGATAAGGATGATTCCCATAACCTTGCAACTGGTATTGCTGATCTCACTTTGTATGCCAGTAGCAAAGACGATCCTTACATGAAAGATGCAAGCGACTCAGAAGAAGAAGATTTCATTATTAATTCCGCCGATAATTTAATTGCTGTTGGTCGTGTGGAAGATGAAGTTGGTGTTTTAGAAATATATGTATATAACGAAGAAAGAGATTATTTATATGTTCACCATGATATTATTCTTCCTTCTTTTCCACTAGCAATAGAATGGCTGAGTTATGATCCTTCTGACCACAGTTCAGGTAATTATGTGGCTGTTGGTGATATGACTTGTTTAATTAATGTGTGGGATGTAGATATAGTAAACACAATGGAACCTGCATACATATTAGGAGAGAAGAGGAAGAAGAAAAATAAAAAGGCTAATTCTAAGAGTCATACTGATGCTGTTTTAGACCTTTCATGGAATAAATCTGTTAAAAATGTGCTAGCTAGCGGGTCAGCTGATCACAGTGTGATTTTGTGGGATATTGCTGTTGGGGACTCTTTTATGACAATTAATGATCATAAGGAAAAAGTGCAAAGTTTATGCTGGCATCCATTTGAAAATCAGACTCTTTTAACAGGAGCATGTGATAACATGGTCCATTTATATGACTGCAGAGCACCACATCATGGTTATAAAATGTGGAGAGTTTCAGGCGAAGTTGAGAAAGTGTTATGGAACCACTTTGATCCTTTCTATTTTCTAGTTTCTACAGATCAGGGTTATGTATTTTATATTGATGTTAGGTTAGAACAGCCATTATTTACGCTAAAGGCACATAATGAAGCAGTTACTGGACTTTCACTTAGTGGTCAGTGTCCAGGATGTTTAATAACAGCATCTCCTGATAAAAGTATTAAAATTTGGGATATACAATCTCAGAATCCAGAATTCATTTTGGAGAGAGATTTTAAAGTTGGTTCTTTGTATGCAGTGGATTCTTGCCCTGATGTGCCATTTGTAGTAGCCATGGGTGGTGACAATCGTTCTTGTAGCTTTAAAGTTTTTGATATGAAAGAATGCAGTAGTGTGAAAACATGGTTTGGTGAACGCCAGCTTAAGCAACCTGTACTTGAGATGCAGACAGCTGGCACAATTTAAATTGAAAAATTATTATTGTTAATAAATGATTGCTATTGAAAATATAAACTTAGTATTTATTTTTATAATTTCAGTTATATTTTTAAATTTTGAGATGATTCAATTCTTTGGGACAGATTTATACAGTTGTGGGCCAGAAAGTAATATCTGTAGTTTAAAAATTTTCTACAAGAGAATTTCCAGATAGTGACTTCCAAAACAGGAATTTGAGGCTCCTTTTTTATTTTAAAAAATTACAAGGAAAATAAGATATTTTCTTAGCAATAATAAGGGAAAAAGATTGTTTTCCCCTATTATTGCCCAGAAAAGTTAACAGTATTATTAATATTAGCCATACAGTGCAAGGAAGCCTGAGGCTTATGCTGCACCAGCCAAAACAAATTCCCAAGTTACCCTGAGAGAGAAGTAGAAGGGAATCGTCAAGGAAGAGAAAAATGATATCCAGCTCAGAACCCTGGGTGTGCCAAGCCCATACTCACCAGATGAGTCCCTGGGGAGAATATTACAGCATGACCCCTAGATCAGGGTCAACATGCCACCCTCCAAATGACACCTTTTAGCACATGATGATCCCATTTAATTATCTCAAACTGGGAAATTACTGCTGTATTTAATACAGTTTTGATTTTGATTTGCACAGTCAATGACAAATTCGTAACATACTATTGTATTATATACATGAATAGTGAATCAATTGATTCTGTGAAATAGGGGTAGACGTAACTACTATATTACTGAAGAGGTTTAGCATAAGCATAAATTGTTCTGGCTTTTTATATACAGATGTTGGAGGTTAATTCATTTATAAAAGAAATTAGGTAATATAGTTTTGTTTTTTAGAGTACGTTGCTGGCACAATTTTTAAGAAAACATGGCATAATACAGAATGTCTGAAAAGTGCAACCTGGTTGGTTGGTTGATTGATTTAGAGATTTCTTAGGCAAATCGGCAAATATGGCCATAGTGTGCCAGCAACCCATAAGGAAAAAAATGCCTTTTTAAAAGTTAAAGCATTTCTAATTTTGATTTTTTTACAAGTCATATTATATTCTTAAAGTTAAACATAAAAAAAAAAGTTTTTACCTGTAGGACTAGTATTTTTGTGAAATGATTATTATATATCACCCTCTGACTTCCGGAAGCATAGAACAATATCATTACCACATTTTTTTTTTTTTTTATTATTATTATTATTATACTGAGCCACCATGATTTTTATTTCCTGAAATTGTAAAAGCTTAGCTTAGAATGGTGCTTTCCTTAACTTTTAAGTATATACATTTTTTTTTTTTTTTTTTTTTTTTGTGGGTCCAGACTTTGGGGACATCTCAAAGCATTCTGAATGCTTCTTAGGAAGCAGTAAAAATTTTTCAGTAAGTAAAGAATGGTATAAACTCAATTTCTTATGCCAACTTTTTATTAAGCAGTAAATTAGTAAACAAAACTGAAACCAGAAAGCTGTAGCTGCAAAATTCCTTTTGTTGTTGTTTTTATTTATGTACACTTTACACTCTTGATGTTTAAACTTGAAAGCAGACAAACTTTTGTCATGTTTATGTGCCTGGTTATAAAATATTTTTAAAGTTGTTGATGTTTTGGCTTGAATCACAATTGGATATGAAATGTTTCCATACATGCTCAGATGAAGCATGTACAATGTTCAATCCAGGATTGTTTAGGGAGTTACCAGGAGTCCTCCCCTTTCTAGCTCTAGTTAGCCAAACATGTTATATGCACTTTTGAAAGAGAGGGTCGGCGCTAAAAGTTTGTTTTTGTTTTGTTATCTTTATCTGAGAAAACTAATTGTACAATAAATGATGACAAATTTCAGTTTGTGACCTTTCTTGTTATCGGTATAAAATAAATTGTTGGAATAGTGTATACAGTCCATCACATTACTTACTGTTTATTTGTAATGATGGAAAAAAGCATTTTTAATCATCTCATTAGAAATGTGATAGAGGAAAGTCAAACCTTTTCTTTATCGGCATTCTTTCAGTCTTCGATCCAAAAGGCATCTTATATTTTGATTGTAGAACTCTTTGAACCGTATATCAAAATGTGATCTCAATTATTGTTTACCCTTGAAAGAGTATAAAATAGGCTTTCCTTGACTCCAGTATGTTCCATCACAGCCTCCTTCCAAATTTTATTCCTCAGATAATGATGGTATAACAATTAACTTTGCTGTCATACCAACTGCATCTCTTTCTAACAGTTCTAGGGAGTTAGTGAAAATAGTGTTTTTGTTTGTCCATTGGCTTTTATGACATGGCCATTATTAAAATTGTAGTTGCTGATGTTGAGATATTCAAGCAGTTTTCCATATTGACTTATAGCAGTGGTTCCCAACCTTTTTTTGACTCGTGAATCCCATTCAACAAAATATTTTTTATCACAAACCCCTTTCAACCCCAGAGGCTCACATCTGGTGAGTATGGGCTTGGCATACCCAGGGTCCTGAGCTGGATATCATCATTCTTCTCTTTCTTGGTGATTCCCTTCTACTTCTGACTCATTGTCTCTCTCTCTCTCTCTTGCTCGGTCGGGGTAATTCAAAAATTTATTTTGGCTGGTGCAGCATAAGCCTTAGGCTTCCTTGCACCATACGGCTAATAATAATAACAACATATTTTTGATGCAAACTACTAAGCCTATATGCTCTGAAATAGTATAATATTTCTGAATTTTTATTACAAAATATTTCCAGTACCAAGTTTTTATAAGCAATGTTGCATAATAATAAAAATTACTATTAAGTATTATTTATACTTTGTAAAACAGTTATTAATCATTCCAAACTAGATTTTGAACCTAATAGTAGAAAACTTGCTTCTTGCCCTAATTGTAGCCAAGCATTCTGGTGTCTTGCCAAAGCTGCAAACTTTTCTCCATCTGCTCCCACCTCTGTCAAAACCAGATAGTTCTGTTGTCAGTTCAGCCAAGGATAAAGCTGACCTGCTAGCATCCCATTTTTCTTCCAGCTCATGTATTAATGATCTTGGTAAAACACCTCCCACCATTCCCAACACGCTCCATTCAATGCCTCCTGTGGTCTTCTGTCAAAAGGATGTCAGAAGGATTTTGACGAATCTTGATGCTAAGAAAGCACCAGTTCCTGATTGTATTTCTCCACTTGTTCTCAAAACCTGTGCTCCTGAACTTACTGTTGTTCTTTGCCACCTTTTTTTCACTTTCTTATTCCAAAGGTGTTTTACCTTCTGCTTGGAAATTTGCTCATATTCAGCTAGTTCCTAAAAAGGGTGACAAATCCCTCCCATCCAATTATGGTTCTATTGCGATTACTTCTACTCTTTTTAAAGTAATGGAGAAATCAATTAACCACCAACTCTTAAAACTATCTGGAAATCTTTCATCTGATTAATGATCGCTAGTATAGATTCCGTCAGAGATGTTTCACTGGTGATATTCTGGTTTATGTTTTTAGCATTAGTTGAGGCATATGATGCAAGAAAGCAAGCTTATAGAGCATCAGCCAAAAGAGGAAAAAAAAAAAAAAAAAAAACCCTTCCCATTTCACCCACCCAGTCACTCCAAATGTTTCTCTAGTTCAGCCTTAAATTTGTTTAAGCTACCAACTTCCACAACAACAGATGGAAGTCTGTTCCAGCAATCACCCATCTATGGACAGATTCAATGGAAAAGTTTTAGGTGAAACTCAAGCCATTGCTCTTGACATTTCAAAGGCTTCTGATCATGTTTGGCATAAAGATCTAAATAAACTTCCATCCTATGATTTGCCAGCTGTTCTTTATAATTGGGTATCCAGTTTTCTCTCTGACTGCACGCTGTGGGTGATGGTAGACGGCTGTCTGTCTTCTAATTTCTCCACTAATGTTGGTGTCCCCAAGGTTCAGTTCTTTTTCCCACTCTTTTCCTCTTTTATTTTAATGACTGACTTTCTTCCATTGACTAGAAAGCCTATCCATAGTTTTGCTGACAATAGCACATTGCATTCCACCTTACAGTTTGAGAAACCTTGCCCTGCTCAAACAGTTTCAACTTCTCGACTATCCACTGCCAAATTCTTAAATGCTGATCTCCAGTGGGGCAAAGATAACTTAATTTCAGACCTTCCAAAACTTAATCCTTTCTTATATCTTGCAAAAAGGATTCATCTGCTCTTGTGCTTATCTTCGATGACACTCCAATTTCAATTCAAGATCTTGGGGATTACCCTGACTTCTAATCTCTCTTGGCATAAACATTACAAATATTGCTGCCTCTTCATCTAAAAAACTGGGTTTTCTATTTTGCTCTTGGCATTACTTTTCTTACAAACAATTGTTGACTCTGTAAAAATCGCAAATCCAAAGCAGGCTTATACAGCATCAGCCAAAAAAAAAAAAAAACTTCCCATTTTACCCACCCATTTGTGCCAAAAGTTTGTCCTCTTCTTCCACAACGACAGATGGAAGTTTGTTCAAGCAATCAACTACCCGCTGGCTGAAGGCAAATTTCTGCACATCTATTTCACAATTGTATTTCCTCAATTTCAGTTTATGCCCCCTCAGATTTGTAATCCAAGCAAGAAGAAGAATCCATTCAGCATTGAGTGTGCTCAATCCATTCTAGGCCTTGAACACCTCAATCAGATCACCTCGCCAGTGCCTAGTCTCCAGATGCTGCTTAAGCTTTTCTTCATAAGAGTACCCCTTTGTTTCTCCTCACCAGTCTTGTTCTTGGAACTCTGCATCCTTCCTAAAATGAGGCTTTCTGACCAGTACGTAGTACTCAAGGTGTGGTCTGACCATTGCCTTGTACAAGGGTATAATCACCTCCTTATCCCTGCTAGCAAAATTCCTGTATATCATTGACAAGACACCAGGGTCAACTCTGGCAGCTTGTCTGCACTGCTCAGAAAACTTCATATCTGACTGCTCAATTACCCCCAGGTCTCTTTCATTCTCTAAGTGTAACATCACCCAGTAGGTACATTTCTGTGGGGTTACTGCTACCCATATGCAGTGCCTTACATTTGTCAATGTTAAACCTCAGTTGCCACTTCTCATCCCATCTGCCCAACTTTTCCAATCCTGTTGCAGCAGCATACTGTCGTTACTGTTATTAACAACTCCACCAACATTTTGTATCAAATGCAGACTTTGACATTAAGCTTGATATACCTTCATCAGTATCATTGATAAATATATAAAACAACAATGGGCCCAACAACGAACCCTGGGGAACACCACTAATAACATTAGTCCACAAAGAACAGTGTCCATTGGTTACCACTCTCTCTTTACCCTCTCAGCCATCCATTTATCCATTGTAGCAACTTGCCCCTAATGGCATACTGCTCCAATTTGTACAGCAGTCTTCCATGTGCAACAGTAGCAGAAGCTTTCCTGAAATCCAAGTATATGATATCAAAACATATATTTTTTGCATCCAGTTCCTTTGTGGCCACATCATAGTATCCAGTCAAGGCTTAACAAACCCTTAACAAACCCATGGTGTGTCTGAATTATTACTGCAGTCTTGTCTAGAATGATCCTCAAGTGCTTCTTTAACCAGTGACTCCATTCTTTTCCCTGGAAAAGAAGTTAAACTAACAGATCTGTAATTATTTGTGTCACCCTTTGATCCACTTTGTGAATTGGAGATACATTTGCACATCTCCAGTCTGTGTGGACTTCCCCCTGAGTCCAAGGATTCTCTCATAATTATGGCTAAGGGTTTGCTTACTTCCTTTGCTGCCTCCTTTAATATAGGTGGGTAGATCCCATCTGCCCTAGGTGCCTTTCTTACGTTTAACTTGAACAATTTCTCCTGCACTTTGCTTTCAGATATTACAAAATTATTTAACTCCTTGTTAAAGTTTGATAAACATATTGCCATCTCCTCCTTGAATAACTCCTCGTGTGAATGTAGATGCAAAATACTCATTTAGTTTGGCAGCTATCTGAGAATGATCATCTGCAGTCAAACCATTGATATCAAGTGGACCAATCTGTTTCACCCCCTTCCTTTTAGAGTTTGTATAAGTAAAGAAGTCTTTGCTGTTTTAAAATTTCTCATAATCTGCCTTCACTTGCCTAACCTCCTTTGTGACTTGATTACAAATTAGCTTATATCTACCATAGGCATCTGTGTCTCCTGATAATTTATATGCATCCCATGCATTTTTATTCTCTGCCACAAGTCTCATGCCAACCTGGCTATCCAGGTGGCAAAAGTGCCTGCCTGGCAATCCAAAGGTGTATGTAAAGTGTATTGATGTCTAACGGCACCAGGGATTCCCCCATCTCTGCGTTGCTTTCATTGTAGGTGTACCAGTTCACTGGGAAGGCCAGAGATTTAAAATTGTATGGATTTTGTATAAGTGTAATGTTATGTATCGTTGTTCATCCGGCCATTTAGCCGCTGGACCCCTACTGAGGCCCAACATTGCCCACACTTGGCCCCGTGGAGGCAGACCAGGTACACAGTAGTATGGAGCTTTACTCTGGCAGGCCCTGCCACCTAGTTTCCTGAGATTTCAATGGCTAGGGCCTATGTAAAAAAAAAATAAAAAAAAATAAAAAAATTGTAATGTAACACGCGGCGATTTTCAGGGTAAGACGCTAAGAGATTATTAGAGGCTAAAAGGCATGCGTGACTTGATTTGAACAATTAAAATTTTGGTGGTGTGGGGCATACGCTATGATATTTAGCCAGAGTGGGGAGGAGACTGAAGGCTGGGGGGAAAAGTCAGAAATATGGGGTCAATAGGGAAGACGGCCCCAGAGAAGGTCAGTGGGGCATGCCCATGCCCCACCAGGAGGAAAAGAGGTGTGGGCGAGGGGGAGAGAAAAACAGCAGAGCCGTCCCCTCTCTCCCCCACTCAAGAATTGGAGTAATAGCCCTGTGCAAGTGAGCACAGGTGTAGGATCGCCTTGTGGCGTCGGCAGCAAAGCTGCGTGTAGTCCCAGTAGTTGAAGTGTCCAAGCCGTGAAAGTTCGTCATTCCTGGGACAGTCCCGACCTGTCTAGTAGTTAGCACTGTATATCCATTTTTGTGCAGGCGATTAATGAGCGGGTATCCTCACACTCGTCATTCATATTTCCGCGCCTCTATCAGATAGGTTATTGTGCTAAGCGTCCGCGAGGTCCCTCCTTATTGAAGTTTCTTATATTCAGAAGTTGTGTTTTGCGCTGGAGGGGTAAGCAGATCTTGCACGAGTTTCTCCTTATTATTGTGGTTCCCTGTGAACAGCAATTCGTGTTTTGCGCTGGGTGAACAACTGCTGCGCGAATTTGGCTAGTGCCTTGTACTCTTTGCATGAATCTAGTAGGTGCGACTCGAGATGTCTTGGGAAGTATGTGGTTGCTGTCATAAGTCTGCAGCATAGGTCTTCATAGTTGGTACATTCATACATTATGTGTGTCCAGGTTTCTGGCTCCCCACAGGAGCAACGTGGGTCCTCTAGGATTCTGAAAGATGTTAATTTCGCGTTGAACGCTCCGTGGCCTGTCAGCAAATAGGTTGTGAAGAGACTGGGCAACCCAAAGGTCGTGGGTTCGTATCCTGCCTTGGGCTTGGATCAGAGTAAAATGCAAAAACTTTGGGAGGTGTATTATGGCCACAGAAGCTGATTCGCCAATAACTAACAAAAAAAAAAAAAAAAAGTCTCATCTGACATCCATTTGTGCCCAAACCTAGAACAATATTTCTTAGTTAGAACTAAAAGCCTAGTAGCTTCCTTGAATGCTTCCTATTTAGAATTTGCTGTTGGTAACATCATCAGTTGGTACCACTGTATAGAATTTAAAATATCTCTGAGACCACTGTAGTCTCCTTTACGAAAGCAAAAACCCTTCCCCTTACCCCAGATGGCAGTTACATCTTTAAGTGAATTCCACATAAGTACACTGCGATCACTGCCACCTAGTTGTTCCTTTATCTGCAGATTTTTAATGCATGAATAATCACTGCTCTAGAATATTACACCCTCTGGTTGCCTCTTGGACATGCTGCTGTAGAAAACAGTCATACAATAAATCCATAAAAGCCTTGCTAGTGTGAAAATGACCAACCCACAAGTTCCAGTCAATATCTGGGAAGTTAACATCTCCCATCTGACGCAGTATCCCCCAAGACCTCTCTCATGCTTCTAGATTCCATTCAGAAGGCAGCCAGCCAGGTTTATTAATGTCTCATCTCTCTTACAGAGTCTCTTCACTCTCTGTCTCATAGACTTTTTTTTCTGTTGCATGCATTTTCTATAGATACTTACATGGGCACTGTTCTTCTGAATTGGTTTCTATAATCCCCCCCCCCTCTCTCTCTCTTTCTCTCATAGACTTTTTTTCTGTTGCATGCATTTTCTATAGATACTTGAATGGGCACTATTCTTCTGAATGGTTTCTATAATTCCTGCCGTCTTTCAAAGCATTCTGAACATGTGCCGCAACCAGTCAACATCCTTTTACTGTCCAAATTCAAATTCACAGAACCAACTTTTCTTCTTCCTCGTTTATTCATTCAACTTCTGTTTGCTGGAAGAACCTTCCTTCATATGTATTTCCTGAAAATTACCATCTACAGAAGTTCAGATCTAACGTCAACAAGTATCTTCTTTATCTTTTCAACTTTCAACCCATGCACGATGCTAAGCACTGTAGGCTCTAAAAAAAAAAAAGTACTTATACGTAACAATGATCCTTAAGAAAGAAAAAAAAATTTGTATGGAAAACATTTATTTAACATGATATACTGTAAGATAGTAAACTAATAAGGAATTGTGGGAGATGTGGTTTCTTTCTTTGGAAATTCTCTACTTTTTATTTAATTTTATTTTACTTTATTGTTAGTTTTATTTTGTAGTTTACAATAATATATCCATGTAAATCTAAGCAGACGCCATTACAGAATTTTTTGTGCGAACTCCTTGGAACACATTCTCGAACCACCAGTTGGGAACTGCTGACTTATAGTTAGCAACCCAAGCCAGTTTTTCTCTAGTGACACATGACTTCCATTGCTCTTTTTTCTTAAAGAGCACAGTTAGGCATTGTTTTAAATACCATATGTAAATGGCATTTCTTCTTGGTAATCCATCTAGATTCCAGAATGTGGTTTGTTAAAAAAAAAAAAAAAAAAACCAGCACTGCCATTGGCTTGCATAACCTTTGTAATATACTGTTGGAGAAAATACAAAATTTAAAAAAAAAAAATAGTTCCATAGGATGGGTGGCTTTATCATGTTGCAGATGTGTTGCCACCAGAGAATAAAAATAGACCAGAGGCATGAAACAGGATAACTGTCAGTTAGTTATTTATTTATTATTTTTTTTTTTCAGTATGTATGGCATGGTCTATGCATACTTTTATTGTTCATCTTTTTTTTTTTTTTTTTTTCCTTCAAACAGGCCTCTGAGGTTGGGTATGTTCATATTGTAGTTTTAAATGTTTTTCACCAACCTTATGTAGAAATAAAACACAAAGAAAACGAAAACTGGAATCTTGATAACTGTATTTATAATAAGTTATATTTGTCTGTATTTACAATAAATTATATTAACTTTACAACTAAAATATATGAAATATACATTAAAATATACTGGGTTAAGAACAATAAAATACATTAAAATATACTAAATTAAAATCGATAAAACCAAAGCTTTCGAAGGCTCCTGCCTTCTTCTTCAGCGGTATTTTCTTTGTCCTGCGGTGCGTCTTTAAATACCAGCAGGTTCACGGTACTCATCATGTGTTTCATTCCCACGTGTTCCGTTCTCTTGTGTTACAGAATCGGAAGTGGCTCGAGAGTGGTCATGTGGAACCGTTCATCCCTTCTGAGGATAGTAGCCTCAAAGAGGGGATGGATCCGCATTCCTCTATCTCTATTAATGTTCACTGTGGAACAGATCCACAAACTCTCAAGCCACTTCCGGTCCCAGAACTTATTCGCCCGATCGGTGATGATAGCCTCGTCCGGGGAGAAAAACATTTAAAACTACAATATACTTTTATTGTACAGAATTTACAAGGGTGATAACTTCATATTTATGGAAAGCTAGGGAGTGTTTTCATTTAATATAAAATGCACCAAGTATTATGCAATTATGTGCTGTTAATCATGAGTTCATTTCTTGTTTGGTGATTATTACATTTATAATTGTAATTAATGGCATATGCCACATTTTGACTTTGTTTTTGAAAAAAACGACTTGTGTGTGTTGAAGGGTGGGTTAAGAATTTACTTGCTGCTTTGCTGAATAATGCTCTGCTGTTGCAGATCATTAGCATTAGCATTAGTAGAGGCATTTGATGCAAGAAAGCAAGCTTATGCAGCATCAGCCAAAAAAAAAAAAAAAAAAAACCACTTCCACTTCACCCCTCTGTTCGTTCAAAATACCTGTCCAGCTGAGCCTTAAACTTATTTAGGCTATCAACCTCCACCACAAGGGATGGAAGTCTGTTCCACCAACCAACCACACGCTGGCTAAAGGCAAATTTCCGCACGTCTATCCTACATCTGTCTTTCCTCAATTTGAATTTATGCCCTCTCAGGTGATTATTCTGAGCTAGAGGAAGAATCCCATCAGCATTGAGCATGCTTAAACCATTCAAGGCTTTATACACCTCTATCAGATCACCTCGCTGGTGCCTAGTCTCCAGACACTGTAATTTGCAAAACTTAAGCCTTTCTTCGTAAGAGCACCCCTTTGCTCCATTCACTAATCTTGTTGCCCTTCTCTGTACTCGTTCCAGCAGCTCTACATCCTTCTTGAAATGAGGCCTCCAGACCTGTATACAGTACTCTAGGTGTGGCCTGACCATCGCCTTATACAATGGAATAATCACCTCCTTATCCCTGCTGGAAAAATTCCTGTATATCATTGACAATACTCCATGAGCTACTCTTGCAGCCCGTCTGCACTGCTCAGAGAACTTCATATCTGCCTGCACAACCACCCCCAAGTCCCTTTCATTCTCTACCACTGTCAGTGTTGTACCACAGAGTTGATACGTTGCTCTGGGGTTGCTGTTTCCCATGTGTAGTACTTTACATTTGTCAATGTTAAACTTCATTTGCCACCTCTCAGCCCATCTGCTCAACCTTTCCAGATCCTGTTGCAGCAGCATAGTGTCAGTAGTGTCCTTGACAACCCTGCCAACCTTTGTATCGTCTGCAAACTTGGACATTAATCCCGATATACCATCATCAATATCATTTATAAATACAGAAAACAATAATGGACCCAACACTGAGCCCTGAGGGACTCCACTAATAACATCAGTCCACGATGAGCAGTGTCCATTGATTACCACTCTCTGTCTTCTCCCCCTCAACCACCCCTTTATCCATAGCAGCAATTTGCCTCCAATGTCACACTGTTCCAATTTGTGTAGCAGTCTTCCATGTGCAACAGTATCAAAAGCCTTTCTAAGATCCAAGTATATAATATCAAAGTTATTCCCTGCATCCAGTTCTTTTGTGACTGCATCATAGTATCCAATCAAGTTGGTCAGGCAAGACTTCCCCGTAACAAACCATGCTGTGTCTGAGCTATAACTGAAGTCTTGTCTAAATGATCCTGCAGTGCTTCTTTAACCAGTGCCTCCATTAATTTTCCTGGAACAGAAGTTAAGCTCACAGGTCTATAATTACTTGTGTCAGCCTTTGATCCTCCTTTGTGAATTGGGGTCACATTTGCACATTTCCAGTCTATGGGTACCTCCCCTGAGTCCAAGGAAGCTCTCATAATTATGGCTAAGGGTTTGCTTACTTCCTTTGCTGCCTCCTTTCATATAACTGGATAGATCCCATCCACCCCGGGTGCCTTTCTTGTGTTTATCTTCAACAGTTTCTCCTCCACTTTACTCCCAGTTATTTCAGGATTCTGTAACTTACTGCTAGAGTTGAATACACCTCTGGCATTCCCCTCGCTGAATAACTCCTCATGTGTGAATGTCGATGCAAAATATTCATTTAGTTTGTTAGCTACCTGAGCAGGATCATCAACACTTGACCCATCAATATCAAGTGGACCAATCTGATTCATCCCTTTCCTTCTAGAGTTTACATAAGTAAAGAACTCTTTGCTGTTTTTCTTTGCATCCCTTGCCAAGGATTTCTCGTAATCTGCCTTCGCCTGCCTAACCTCCTTTGTAACTTGGTTGCATATCAACTTGTATCTATCATAGGCTTCTGTGTCATGTGTTAATTTGTAAGTATCCCATGCATTTTTCTTCTCTGCCATATGCCTCATTAGTTCATCTGACATCCATTTTGGCCTAAACCTTGAACAATATTTCTTAGTTGGTATGTAAAGCCTAGTAGCTTCCAAGATAAGTTCTTTGAATGCTTCCCATTTTGAATTTGCTGTTGGTAACATCATCAGTTGGTCCCACTGTATAGAATTTAAATACTGTCTCAGTCCATCGTAGTCGCCTTTACGGAAGCAATAACCCTTCCCTTTACCACTAATGGTAGTTACCTCTTTGAGTAAATCCCACTTCAGCACACTGTGATCACTGCCACCTAGTGGTTCATTTATCTGCAGATTCTTAATGCATGAAGAATCACTGCTGATAATCAAATCAAGAGTATTACTCCCTCTAGTTGCCTCCCGAACATGCTGATGTAGAAAACAATCATCCAATAAATCCACAAAAGCCCTGCTAGTGTGTGAGTATCCAGCCCCCAAATTCCAGTCAATATCTGGGAAATTAAAATCTCCCATTATAAGACACTCTGATTTACTGGCCCACTCTATTTCCCTGTACAGTTCCTTATTATACTCATCAGAGTCATTAGGCCTATAGCACACTCCTACTCTCAATTTTGATCTCCCAATGTTTATGTCACACCAAACTGACTCCACACTGCACTGTCCAGCGATGTCGACTGGCTTCACTTCCTTGGTTTTTATGTGTTTCTTAACTAATAGCATAACACCTCCCCCCTTCCTATCCTGTCTATCCTTTCTGTAGACGTTGTACTCCCCAAATTGCAGTTCCACATCCCTTATATCTGTGTGACACCACGTCTCTGATATCCCAACAATATCTACCTTCGATGTTTTGAGCAATACCTCAAATTCATCAAATTTATTTACTAAACTCCTAGCATTGGTGTACACGCAAGTATACCTGCACCTGTTTCTATTCTTAGCTACCCTAACACAACCCATGTGTTTACTTGTACCACAATGGCTTCCAGCAGTCTCTGAAATACCATGCATCTTGTTTTTCAGGCTTCTGCTCATTCTAATAGAAGCAGTGCAAGAATCTCTTTCACCTCTGCCAGTGGCTACTGTCAATCTATTGGTCTTTGTCTCCCCCCAAGCTAGCAGTTTTCCGACCCACCTAACACTGCCTCGATAGCATCAGCAAATATTCTTGCACCCTTTCTATTTAAGTGTATCCCATCCCTGTAGAAGCAATCTCTCCTGTTAACAAGTACAGTCCAGGCTGAAAAAAATTCTACCCCTTGAGCCTTGCACAATCTTTCCAGGGCCGAATTGATCGACAAGGCTCTCATCATATACTCCCTCCTATCGTGTCTGGGCAGAATTGCAGACACTTTCAAATTCAACCCTAATTCTCGGCTTTTTTTCAACAGTGACCTGTACTTGTTGAGTAATTCTGCCGGTCTCCTACTCTTAATATTATTAGTGCCAACGTGTACAACTATATCACCTTTTGTGCCCTTAATCATTGTTGGATAGAATGGCATTAAATCTTAACTCGCATTCCCATATTGAGATCTTGGACTAAATGCACAATTATCACCTTTGCTCGTGGTTGAAAGTGCCCCAGCTGTGGGTGGCAAGTCTGAATATGTGAATTCCCGCATACACCCTATTATGGAGGGAGTTATTCTCCAGCATAATGAGCATTGGCAGTCTGCTCATTTAAACATCTAATGCATGCCTTCTTGTTTCCGCAGAGCCTGATTTATATGTGTATGTAGTTTGTATGTATGTTGTATAACTACACAATTGTATGTAGTTATACAACATTTTTTTTTTATCATATGCTGGCCAATCATACTTACCTAGTATAAAATGATCTTTTACTCTACCATAATTCCTATAGTTTTTTCATTGCCTTGAAAGCTACTAATGTGTATTAATTTATCGCTTTATATTCTGTGCTCCTGATTGCTTTTATACTTTTAATTTTTTATTTTAATTAAATTTATTTGTACAGTTTTATTTTATTAAAGTTTTATTTTTACAGTATGTCAGTGGCAACAAGATCTGTTTCAAATCATTTGGATTTCGTAGGTGGTTTTTGTGAATGATTTAAAATTAATAATTTATAAAAATATTTGTTCGGCAGATGGCTGTCACTCTTGCAATATCGGAATAATTTTGTAGTTTGGTCCGGAAATAATTTCTGAATACCAGAATAGCAAAATATATGCATTGTTATTTTAACTATAAGTATTTATTTGTTATTTGCATATTTTTCTACTTATTCCACAAATTGTTATTGAGATTCCAGAACAGGGATAGATAACTTTTTAGATTTGTTGTCTGGTTCACTTTAGCACCAGATTCACTCTTGTCTGATGTCAGTTGCAAGTAGTTTCTTCCTTATACTTACATGTGTAAGGAAACTGACTTCTAATTTCCCAAAATGGATTCGTGCTAGGAGGTGGGAGATTTAAACTTCCCAGATATTGACTGGAACTTGTTGTTGGTCACTCGCACACTAGCAAGACTTTTGTGGATTTATTGTATGATTGTTTTCGACAGTAGCATGTTCGAGAGGCAACCAGAGGGAGTAATATTCTAGAAGTGATTTTTCCTGCATTAAAAATCTGCAGATAAAGGAACAACTAGGTGGCAGTGAACATAGTGTACTGATGTGGAATTTACTCAAAGATGTAACTACCATCAGGGGTAAGGGGAAGGATTTTTTCTTTCATAAAGGTGACTACAGTGGTCTCAGACAGTTTTCAAATTCTATACAGTGGTACCAACTGATGATGTTACCAACAGCAAATTCTAAATCGGAAGCATTCAAGGAATTAATCTTGGAAGCTACTGGGCTTTTCATACCAACTAAGAAATACTGTTCAAGGTTTAGGCCTAAATGAATGTCAGATGAACTAATGAGACTCATGGCAGAGAAGAAAAATGCAAAGGATGTATACAAATTATCAGGTGACACAGAAGCCTATGATAGATATAATCTAGTCTGTAATGAAGTCACTTCTCTTTCTTGGTGATTCCCATCTGCTCTCTCTCTCTGGGTAACACAGAAAATTTTTTTTTTTTTGGCTGGTTCAGCATAAGCCTCAGGCTTCCTTGCACCACATGGCTAATAATAATAAATAAAGGAGGTTAGGCAAGCAAAGGCAGATTATGAGAAATCTTTGCAAAGGACAGAGGAAAAACAGCAAAGATTTCTTATATCAACTCTAGAAGGAAGGGGATGAATCAGATTGGTCCACGTTACCATTGGTTTGACTGTTGATGATCCTGCTCAAATAGCTGACAAACTGAATGAGTATTTTCCATCTACAATTCACACATGAGGAATTATTTAGGGAGGGAAATGTCAAAAGTTTATCAAACTCAACAGGGAGCTAAAGGATTTTGTAATAACAGAACAAAGTGGATTAGAAATTGTAGAAGTTAAACATAAGAAAGGCACCTGGGGTGGATGGAATCTATCCAGTTATACTAAAGGAGGCAGCAAAGGAAGTAAGCAAACCCTTATCCATTATTATGAGAGCAACCTTGGACTCATACATTTGCACATCTCCAGTCTGTGAAGGCTCCACAGACTGGAGATGTGCAAATGTATGACCAATTCACAAAGAGGAATCAAAGGGCAGACATGGGTAATTACAGAACCGTTTGTTTAACTTCTCTTCTGGGGAAAATAATGGAGTCACTGGTTAAAAGAAGCATTACAGGATCATCTAGACAAGACTGCACTTATAGTTCAGACACATCGTGGGTTTGTTAAGGGAAAGTCTTCTCTGACAAATATGATTGGATACTATGATGTGGTTACGAAGGAACTGGATGCTGCAAAAAATAATTTTGATATCATATACATAGTACTTGGATTTCAGGAAAGCTTTTGATCCTGTTGCACATAGAAGACTACTGCACAAATTGGAGCAGTATGGATTGGTGAGTGGGAGAAGACAGAAGAGTCATAATCAATTTACACTGCTTTTCATGGACTAATATTATTAGTGGAGTCCCCCAGGGTTCGGTGTTGGGCCCATTCTTGTTTTTTGTATTTATGAATGATATTGATGAAGATATATCAGGCTTAATGTCCAAGTTTAGAGATGATACGAAGGTTGACAGTAATGACGATATGCTACTACAACAAGGTCTAGAAAAGTTATGCAGATGAGCTGAGAGGTAGCAACTGAATTTGAATATTGGCAAATGTGAAGTGCTGCATGTGGGTAGCAGTAACTGCAGCGTAATGTGCCAGTGAGGTGCTACACTCATGGTAGTGTAGAATGAAAAAGACCTGGTAGTAATTGTGCAATCAGACATGAAGTTTTCTGAACTGTGCAAACAGGCTACAGTTGCAGCTCATGGGGTATTGTTAGTGATATACAGGGAATTTTACTAGCAGGAATAACACGAGGCTTCATTAGAACTGCTGGAATGAGAACTGAGAAGGATAGCAAGATTGATGAGAGGAACAAAGGGTTACTCTTACCAAGAAAGTTCTGCAAATTGTAGCATTTTGGAGACTAGGCACCTGTGAAGTGATCTGATTTGGTGTATAAGGCCTTGATTGGCGAACGGGAAGTTTTTTTAGCTATATTTAGCTGCTTTATTGACTAATTGTTATATTTAATTATTTTCTATAAGTAGCTTCTAGACCTAGTCAAGATCCTTGGTTTATTCTGAATTGAGACAGCGAGATTTTGGAAGTTAATTAATACTTAAGTGTGTGTAAATTTATCATTCGTAACTTGCCACCATTGTTATACGATACAACATTATATCCCGAACTAGATAGCATTAGCTTAATATAGTATAGTCTTCTTCTTTGTCTTCGCCTTTTCCCACGTTATATGGGGTCGGCATTCAATGTTCCCAATTCACACTTTACATCCTCTAGTTGGATTAACTTCTTAACCGGAACACATATATTGGTTTTAGCATAGTTTTTACGACCGGATGCCCTTCCTGACGTCAACCCTCACCATTTATCCGGGCTTGGGATTTAAGCTGCCGATCTACTAAACCTGCCACAGCCATATAAATGGAGTAGCTCTTATTCAGTGATGAAGCTTCCTCGTGATGTCACAATTTAATAATTTTACGCAATTTATGTCGAATTTCTAGTCACCACTGAACAAGCAGGTGGCACTGCCGTAGTTCTTTTATCTCCTGGAAACATCCAAATGGCTGACTGAGTAGAATTACTGTCACCTTGAAAATACCAATAATGTATAACTCAGAAACACGTGAGTATTTTTAAATACAATTTGGTATCCTGAAAACTTCTACATCAAAGCTATCAGGTAGCACAACTATTCTACTAAGAATTCCCAGTGACTGATTATAGTTCCTTAAAAATTTAATGACCTTGAAATTTCCTGTTTTCCGATGTCCGAACATAATGATAGCCATTTTAAAAAAGTTCAGTCCGAAAAATAAAACCACCTTTAGGTCTCAAATCTTAACCTATCACTCACCCACACTTATTTTATCTGAAATATAACTTCTTTTTGAGCAACACTCCTGAAAACCTTTATTAATTAATTTTAATAGTGCACTAATTTAGCTAGCATACAGCTGGTGCCACCAGCTTAGTATAGTATAGTATATATTATCAATTAATCAGTAAAATTTATTAATCTTGTTGAACTTCATTGTCAATTAAATTGTACTTTTTAACTAAATACATATTAGTGATGGCTGCATGGTGCAAGAAAGCCTATGGCTTATGCTGCACCAGCCAAAAAAAAAAAAAAAAAAAAACCGAACAAAACAATGATTAAATAAATAATAATAATAAAAAAGGAAATTAAACCTATCATCCTATGCGCTTCTCTGACCCGAAGGTACTGTCCAGATGACCTTTGAATCCCCCAAAACTGTTAGCCTTTACCACCCATGTAGGCAATTTATTCCAGTAATTTATAACTCGCTGGCTAAAATAAAACTTCCTGCAGTCCAATCTAAACATTTCCTCCCCCTGTAGAATTTATGTCCCCTAGTTCTAGCATCATTTATAATCATGAAAATTTTGTCCTCATTCATTTTACTGATGCCTCTCAGAGCCTTAAACACCTCAATCAAATCTCCTCTAAGATGTCTAGTTTCCAAACTGCAACCCGCATATTCGAAGTCTTTCTTCGTAAGGATGCCCTTTTGCCAATTTCACTAGGCGAGTGACCCGTCTTTGCACCCTTTCAAGAAGCTCGATATCTTTCTTTAGGTGCAGTCTCCATACTTGAACACAGTATTCCTAGTGCGGCCTAACAAAAGCCTTATATAATGGGATTATCACGTCCCTATCTCTACTTGCAAAAGTTTGATAGATCATCGATAGGACACCATGGGCCTTCCTTGCAACCTATTTACAATGCTCAGAGAATTTCATGTCTGGCTGTATCGTAACACCCAAGTCCCTTTCCTCCAGTACTGGGTTTAGTTGAACTCCAAGTGAATAAGTTATTTTGGGATTACTGTTTCCCAGGTGTAATACCTTGCACTTTGTTGGATTAAAGCATAGCTGCCATTTTTCTGACCATTCCTGAAGTCTATCTAGGTCTCTCTGAAGAACCTCAGCTTGACAGTGATCATGAACCACTCTACAAATTTTAACATCTGCAAATTTAGACATCACACCCTCTATCCCTTCATCAATGTTTATGAAAATTAAAAACAACAGTGGTCCTAATACTGATCCTTGGGGAACCCCACTTCTTACATCAGCCCAATCTGAGAATAGCCATTTATCACAACCCTCTGCCTCCTGCCCTGAAGCCATCCTGCTATCCATCTAAGGATTTTCCCAGTGATTACAACCTGTTCCAGCTTATAAAGCAAACCGCTCATGTGGGACTGAGTCAAAAGCTTTGCTGAAATCTAAATAAACAATGTCGAAATTATTCCCTAAATCCAGCTCATGAGTAACCCTTTTAAAATAGCGAACCAGATTTGTTAAACATGATTTTCCCTTTACAAAGCCATGCTGAGTATCCTTGAAAATTTCTGTTCGATCCAAATGATCCTGAATTCCACCCTTGATCATTGCCTCCATGATTTTCCCTACCACTGAAGTCAGACTGACAGGTCGATAATTTCCAACTTCACTTTTAGAGCCACCCTTATGTATGGGAGATACATTGGCATTTTTCCAATCCAAGGGAATCTCCCCAGAGTCTAGTGATGCTTGCATAATTAGCCTCAATGGTTCAATGCACTCACTTGCCGCCTCCCTTAAGATTATGGGGTATATTCCATCAACTCCAGGAGCCTGAGTTGATGGAATGAGTTGATGGAGTTGAAGCCTAGAGACGGTCGTTTTCAAAGCCGCTAAGTGGATTTTTGTTAATTATTGATTTGAAATTGTTTTTCTAAAACTTTTGATTTAAATTTAGTAGTATAACATTATTTTGTGATTTTCTGATTAATTTGGTGTATTTATTCTTTACTCGGCCTTGTAATTGCATAAAAGTATCGGTAAAGGTTTCCACGTGTTTCAACTCCGCTAACCGTTCGTAATTTTCCCGCCTTTGTGATACGATATACCGTACTAGATAGCGTTAGTTGAACTTCGTTAGCAGTTAAATTGTACGTTTAAATAAATACATATAACGACTTAGATTACAAACGTAATATAATTAATTTTATTTAACATAATTAATTATACATATAACCACTTAGGTTACGTAACATAAATAATTAGTAAAAACAAATAATTAATACATAACTTGATACGAAAGTTATATAAAGGGATTTCGCAGATAACACTCGTTACTGAAACGTAAATATTTCGTAGATAACACTCGTTACTGAAACGTAAATATTCCGTAGATAACACTCGTTACTGAAACATAAATATAGCGTTATAACTGTGTTTGGATACAAGTTTAGGATTTAATTTTGTACAGAAATTGAAATTTTATTGAAAGTAAATCTAAATCATGACTCAAACCAGAGCAGCAAAGCAAAGGGCTCAAGCTAATGGGAATGCTGTGGCCCAGGGGAGAACTGAGGGGGGCAGTTGTCCTCTGAATCACAGCCTTGTAAGATGCACTATTTGCTTGATGTTTGCGGAGCAGTCAAGTATGGGACATGATACTGCCATGGGGGATGTCTTTGTGTGTGTGCGATGCAAGGAGTGTAAGGAGATAAGGCGACAACTCAGCGTTGTTATGGGCCTATATGAGAGCTTGAAGGATAGGGTGGATGCCCTCGAAGGATTACAAGTGAGGGGCCCATCAAGCTCTCAGCTGCCCACACCAATGCCAGAGCTTGCACTTGGTCATCGCGGAACACGGCGGCAACCCCCAAGGCAGAATGCGCTGGTCCCAAAGGAACTAGTAGTTGTTGGTGACTCTATTGTCAGGGAAACGGGAAACATGCTTTGTAAAAAGGATAGGTGGAATAGGACCAGGGTATGTCTGCCAGGGGCAAAAGTTGATGACGTTGTAGAGCGGATATCATCTTTTAAGGGCACAAAAGGTGATATAGTTGTACACGTTGGCACTAATGACATTAAGAGTAGGAGACCGGCGGAATTACTTGACAAGTACAGGTCACTGATGAAAAAAAGCCGTGAATTAGGGTTGAAATTGAAAGTGTCTGCAATTCTGCCCAGACACGATAGGAGGGAGTATATGATGAGAGCCCTGTCAATCAATTCGGCCCTGGAAAGATTGTGCAGGGCTCAAGGGGTAGAATTTTTTTCAGCCTGGTCTGTACTTGTTAACAGGAGAGACTGCTTCTACAGGGATGGGATACACTTAAATAGAAAGGGTGCAAGAATGTTTGCTGATGCTATCGAGGCAATGTTAGGTGGGTCGGAAAACTGCTAGATTGGGGGGATACAAGGACTAATAGATTAACAGTAGCCACTGGCAGAGGTGAAAGTGATTCTTGCACTGCTTCTATTGGAATGAGCCGCAGCCTGGAAAATAAGATGCAGGATATTTCAGAGACTGCTGGGAATCATTGGGGTACAAGTAAACACATGGGTTGTGTTAGGGTAGCTAAGAAAAAGAACAGGTGCATGTATACTTGTGTGTACACCAATGCTAGGAGTTTAGTAAATAAATTTGATGAATTTGAGGTATTGCTCAAAACATCAAAGGCAGATATTGTGGGGATTTCAGAGACGTGGTGTCACACATATATAAGAAATGCAGAACTGGAATTTGGGGAGTACAATGTGTACAGAAAGGATAGACAGGATAGGAAGGGAGGAGGGGTTATGCTATTAATTAAGAAACACATAAAATCCAAGGAAGTGAAGCCAGTCGACATCGCTGGACAGTGCAGTGTCGAGTCAGTTTGGTGTGACATAAGCATTGGGAGATCAAAATTGAGAGTAGGAGTGTGCTATAGGCCTAATGACTCTGATGAGTATAATAAGAAACTGTTCGGAGAAATAGAGTGGGCCAGTAAATCAGAGAGTCTTATAATGGGGGATTTTAATTTCCCAGATATTGACTGGAATTTGGGGGCTGGTCACTCACACAGTAGCAAGGCTTTTGTGGATTTATTGGATGATTGTTTTCTACATCAGCATGTTCGGGAGGCAACTAGAGGGAGTAATACTCTTGATTTGATTATCAGTAGTGATTCTTCATGCATTCAGAATCTGCAGATAAATGAACCACTTGGTGGCAGTGATCACAGTGTGCTGAAGTGGGAGTTACTCAAAGAGGTAACTACCATTAGGGGTAAAGGGAAGGGGTATTGCTTTCGTAAAGGCGACTACAATGGACTGACACAGTATTTAAATTCTATACAGTGGGATCAACTGATGATATTGCCAACAGCAAATTCAAAATGGGAAGCATTCAAAGAACTTATCGTGGAAGCTACTAGGCTTTACATACCAACTAAGAAATATTGTTCAAGGTTTAGGCCTAAATGGTTGTCAGATGAACTAATGAGGCATATGGCAGAGAAGAAAAATGCATGGGATACATACAAATTAACACGTGACACGGATGCCTATGATAGATACAAGTTGATCTGTAACCAAGTTACAAAGGAGGTTAGGCAGGCGAAGGCAGATTAGGAGAGATCCTTGGCAAGGGATGCGAAGAAAAACAGCAAAGAGTTCTTTACTTATGTAAACTCTAGAAGGAAGGGGATGAATCAGATTGGTCCACTTGAGATCGATGGGTCAACTGTTGATGACCCTGCTCGGGTAGCTAACAAACTAAATGAATATTTTGCATCGACATTCACACATGAGGAGTTATTCAGCGAGGGGAATGCCAGAGGTGTATTCAACTCTAGCAGTAAGCTAGAGAATCTTGTAATAACTGAGAGCAAAGTGGAGGAGAAATTGTTGAAGATAAACACAAGAAAGGCACCTGGGGTGGATGGGATCTATCCAGTTATATTAAAGGAGGCAGCAAAGGAGGTAAGCAAACCCTTAGCCATAATTATGAGAGCTTCCTTGGACTCAGGGGAGGTACCCATTGACTGGAGATGTGCAAATGTGAACCCAATTCACAAAGGGGGATCAAAGGCTGACACAAGTAATTATAGACCTGTGAGTTTAACTTCTGTTCCCGGAAAATTAATGGAGGCACTGGTGAAAGAAGCACTGCAGGATCATCTAGACAAGACTTCAGTTATAGCTAGGACACAGCATGGTTTTGTTAAGGGGAAGTCTTGCCTGACCAATTTGATTGGATACTATGATGCAGTCACAAAAGAACTGGATGCAGGGAATAACTTTGATATTATATACTTGGATCTTAGAAAGGCTTTTGATACTGTTGCACATGGAAGACTGCTGCACAAATTGGAGCAGTGTGGCATTGGAGGCAAGTTGCTGCTATGGATAAAGGGGTGGTTGAGGGGGAGAAGACAGAGAGTGGTAATCAATGGACACTGCTCATCGTGGACTAATGTTATTAGTGGAGTCCCTCAGGGTTCAGTATTGGGGCCTTTATTGTTTTCTGTATTTATAAATGATATTGATGATGGTATATCAGGCTTAATGTCCAAGTTTGCAGACGATACAAAGGTTGGCAGGGTTGTCAAGGACACTACTGACACTATGCTGCTGCAACAGGATTTGGAAAGGTTGAGCAGATGGGCTTCGAGGTGGCAAATGAAGTTTAACATTGACAAATGTAAAGTACTACATATGGGAAACAGCAACCCCAGAGCAACGTATCAACTCTGTGGTACTACACTGACAGTGGTAGAGAATGAAAGGGACCTGGGGGTGGTGGTGCAGGCAGATATGAAGTTCTCTGAGCAGTGCAGACGAGCTGCAAGAGTAGCTCATGGTGTATTGTCAATGATATATAGAAATTTTTCTAGCAGGGATAAGGAGGTGATTATTCCCTTGTATAAGGCAATGGTCAGGCCACACCTAGAGTACTGTATACAGGCCTGGAGGCCTCATTTCAGGAAGGATGTAGAGCTGCTGGAACGAGTACAGAGAAGGGCAACTAGATTGGTGAATGGGACAAAGGGGTTCTCTTACGAAGAAAGGCTTAAGTTTTGCAAATTACAGTGTCTGGAAACTAGGCACCAGCGGGGTGATCTGATAGAGGTGTACAAAGCCTTGAATGGTTTGAGCATGCTCAATGCTGATGGGATTCTTCCTCTAGCTCAGAAAAATCACCTGAGAGGGCATAAATTCAAATTGAGGAAAGACAGATGTAGGATAGATGTGCGGAAATTTGCCTTTAGCCAGCGGGTGGTTGGTGGGTGGAACAGACTTCCATCCCTTGTCGTGGAAGTTGATAGCCTAAATAAGTTTAAGGCTCAGCTGGACAGGTATTTCGAACGAACAGAGGGGTGAAGTGGAAGTGGTTATTTTTATTTATTTATGTTACTTTTTTTTTTTTTTTTTTTTTTTTTTGGCTGATGCTGCATAAGCTTGCTTTCTTGCATCAAATGCCTCTACTAATGCTAATGCTAATGCTATCCAGTTAATAGAGGCCATGTAGCATCTTAAGCCGTCGTAATTTCCTTTCCTGAAATTTTATCCCATTCCTTTGCCTTTAATTGTTGTCCACCGTACAACTCCGTACGGTGGACAACAATTAAAAATGGAAACTTCGTTGTCCACCGTACAACTCCGTGATCACTTCCTGATACTGGTTCCTGTACTGTTAGCCCTATTATGTCATCTAGTTCATGAGTGATGATGAGGTCTAGAATATTCTTTTCGCTAGTATTTTCCCTGACATCATGTTGATACAAATAACAATCATCTAGTTTATTTAAAAATTTTGTCCCCCCCATTGTGTAGTTTCCTTCCCATTCATTCCAGTCAAATTAAAATCACCCATAATAAGACATTGTTGCTTACTTGCCCATTCCACTTGCATGTAGAGGCTCTCATCATAATCCTCACAATCACCGGGCCTGTAGATTACTCCCACTGTCATTATAGTTTTGCTTACAACTATCTCACATCACAGAGATTCTATACTAGCATGCGAAACACCTGAATCCGGGAAAGCCACCGTCGCGCTCAGGCTGCTTTTGATAAGAAGCATGACCCCCATCACCCCATCTATCTTCCTTATCCTTCTTAAAAACATACCGTACTGAAACTCATCATTCGCTATCTCCGGGTGGCACGACTATTTCGTAAGCCCTATTATGTCAGCGTTACTTGTCCTAACCAACAGTTCGAATTCACTCATTTTATTGACGACACTTCTGACATTACTATATAAACAATTAACACAGTGTTCTTGTATAGTTAACTACCCTGGCACACCCCTTAAAGTTATTTAAGCTCGCTTCCCTGTCAGTGGCGTAGCTGCCATGTAGGTAGGCAAGGAAATTTCCTCCGGGCCCTTTTGGGGCCTGGCGTCTTTGGCTGTCTCCTGTTTTTGCAATTTTCATTAATTAAGTAGGGGCCGAACATGTTCTTTGCCTCCGGGCCCAAAAAAAGGGTAGCTACGCTACTGTTCCCTGGCATTAGCTATCCGCTCATTTGAAACGGTTCTGCCCTCAGAACATCTTGCTAATATATATTCTGTTGCGGTAACAAACAAGAACTCTTGCGGTAGTGTAAGTGTTACTGTTTTTGGTAACAAAAAGTTTATCTAACACATGTAAACAATACACCAGGCATGAAACTCTATGAAGGCATACCCCACGATGGTGCGTATTTCCTATACGTATTTCGCATACACTTGTTCAAGTGAAGTTTTCAATATGGTAATGAACTAAAATGGCACACATGGATAAAGGTTGCCGATTTTTACATTATACACTATAATTTCGGTAATTTTATTAAATGTAATGATGTTTTTAATTGTTTCAGATATAAATTATTTGCGTTATTCACCCAACTTAATTAATATGTACTGTATTACTATATTTTTGCATTACGAAGCAACGAAACATGGAACGTTGTTAAAAAAAATAATAAGTAGTTTCTTAAAAATAACTTGGTCAGGAAAGTCCGTTGCATCAAATGCTGAACTACTTGTGTAGTCGTCTATGTCGGCGTCCTCACTGAGCCCTGAATCTTTACAGATTATGTTCCTGGTTGTTGATCTTGTTTTGATACCTGCTCCAGTAATTATTATTATTATTATTATTATTATTATATATCAACAAAGGCTATCCATATATTGTGTATTATAGTTGAAGCATTCTGGACATCATGTTTGTTGTATTGCGCTCATTAGAGGAATATACTAAATTGTGCTCATTGGAGGAAACTACTAAATTCATTTAGTAGTTTCCTTTTCTTATTTTTGCGCTTTCTGAGATTTTTTTTATTTGGGTCTAAAGCTTTTTCATAGCCCCCTAGAAGTCAGTCCAATGGAAAATCTTTCTGCTTGAGGTCGGCTAACAAATTTCCGTAGCCGAGTGGTCATGAGCGGGAGTGTAGTAGCACACGCTCTTTGAGTAGACCCGGGTTCAAGCCCCTGACTGCTAAATACGGTCGATCTGCCAACCCGCACTGGACCAGCGTGGCAAATTATGATCCATTTCCCTTGGCATGAATTGTTGAGGAAGCTTCCATCCTGCAGTGGGTTGATACTTTCCGTGGTAAAAAAACAGGTAAACTTCAGCCCTGCAAAGGGCTGAAGTTTACCTGTTTTTTTACCACGGAAAGTAGCTTTGCAGATTAGCGGTATAGAAATACAAAGAATTATGTCTGTTAGACTACAACGCTGCTTTGGCATACTTAAAAAAAAAACCAACATTCTTCTCGCACTCAGCTGTGTATGCTATGAAAAAAGGTATTTAACGAGAGTATGTTCAAATTTTTGTAGTAGAAGCGTTAAAATAATACCTCGGTTTTATCCTCTAGTAAGTACTTTAAGAAGCTGGGATCAAAAAGGGGATCGCTTATTTAGTGAATATTATCGGATTGTCTCCCTTTATACCACTTATAGGCAACCTTGGGCCAGCGGGCCAGATGTGGCCCGCAACCAATTCAGACAATATATTCAATATACTGTAAATTTTTAATATACTGTAAATTCTGCTATGAAAGATTTATAATTTTGCAGAAGTATAAGTGTTTGGTTAAATAAAATAAATAATATAATAATGGTAATTCATATATATGCCTAAAATGAAATAAAATTAAGTTAAACACGTATAAGTCCAAATTGTTGTTTTAGATAAATTTACCCTCATATCCTTTTCCCAGCCATTTTCTCTTATTTCCATTAAACAGCTGACACGTTTTCTACTTTTCTTCTGACAACCCATTCAGTTGGCCGGAAAAATCTTACTTTGTTCATATTTACGCCCTTTTTTTTTTTTTTTTTTTTTTTCTACCTAAACGTTTTGCGGAAAGCGAAGGTCTTTGCTCTGAACTATTTTCATAATTATCATAATTACAATACTGTATATATTTTTAGAATTTGATGAATGTTGATTATATATATGAAAATATTATTGCTTCAACTATATAATTTCTTAATATTTCTTAATTCATAATTTTTATGATTTATTTATAATAAAATAGTTGCAATTTTATTATTTTATGTTATTACAAGTTACGACTATTAGATAAATTTTCCATTCTTTTAGTAGTGTGGCCCGAATCAGGATGGACTTAAGTCTTGTGTGGCCCACTGAACAAAAAAAGTTATACTAAAAAAAGTAAGAAAGAAATATTTCTCTTTCTTATTTTTTTAGCACGCTTTAGTACTCATGAAGAATGTTTAATAAAGTAGCCCCCTAGAAGTTAATTCATCGGGTGTTCTGAATGGCGGAATCATAGGAGTCCCAAACAGGTGACCGAAACACGTGCTCACAGAGAACAAGCCGTTAACCTAATCATCGGTGCATTCACACTGCCGCCTACCTGTTTTGTGTGTAACGGTGTCCTGGGCAGTACCTGTTGCGCTTGAGACACCGTTATAAACATTACTGGCAGTTACTTTTCGATCAGTTTGTGTGTGGAGAGTATCATTCAGGAACTTGGGCCTGTGTTGTGCTAGACGGCAGCTACAATGGAAAAATCCAAAGTGGATGGGACTTCTGTAGTGGACTATGGCTCTGAAGTGCAGAGTTCTATTGGAGGTGATTTACCACCTCCGGTAAGTTTTTTATTTTTTATATTCTCTCTGATTACAGTATTACAAACAATTTTAAACAATCATGAATTTTTAGCGCTATACTGAAACAAAATTTCATGAAGTATTTCTGAAAGGTTATTAATAAATTCCCGTACCCACTTAATGATCTAATAGAAATTCATTTACAAAACGTTTGGAACAGAAACCTGGCTTTAAAAAAAAAATAGTAGTATAAAACAATTTAAATATCATTTAATAAACACTTTCCTTTTGAATGAACGTTAATCTTTCGTCCATTTTGTAGAATACATTTTGATATTGTATTATCCTGCTTGCTTCAGACAAAACTGCAACGTGGGTACGTTTCGTTATATTTCAGGCGCGTTCGAATTTTTATATTTATTCAATTATTTGAAGAAAAGCCCTAGTGCATCGTAGCATAGTTGGTAGGATCGCCATCCTCCCCGCACCGTGTGGTAAAGACATGAGTTCGAGTCCCATCAATAACGTGAGGAATTTTTATAGGCCGTATTCACAACGTGGCTGATTTAGTCGGTCCCAGGCGAGGATAGCATGGTTTTTTCACCCGGAAACTCTGGTTTTTCGTCCAAACAGAAAATTGACCTCAAACGCACGCAATTTAGAGACAACAGCATTTATGTTTATGAGCAAGATGGCCTTAGTCACTGATGCTCCTAAAACCAAACAACAAACAACATTTGAGTAGATTTATGTATTACTGAATAGTTCGATTTGATATTTAATGAAAATCAGTGGAATATAACCCAAGATATGAAAGAATTTTGTTCATACCTTGCATTCGATGGTTGTTGTTATTTGGTTTTTAGGAGCATTAGAAACTAAGGCCATATTGCTCCGGGAATATGCGGTGGTCATTCCCTGACCTTTCCGCATCCTCCGTATTTGGTGGTGAGGGGCTCGAACCCGGTCTAATCAAGAAGCGTGTGCTACGCACTGCTGCTCCTTCCCACCTGGCTACGGAGGTGCCCGCATTCGATGTATATACTCGAATTCCATTGAAAATCTATTCAGTGGGAGTCGAGTTGTTAAATCTCGTAGTTGCCAAAGCTAATAACTACTAGGCACTTGCATCATTTTGTGAGAGCGTCTAAAAACTTCTGCGCGGAGTGTGCATTCTATTTTTGGAAATCCGATCTTGTAATGAAGTTTTTCAAAACTGTCGTACGCGTACCCCCAGGGGTACGCGAAAGGGTTTTAAAGGACACCCAGCACAATTTTTTTTATTTTACTGTATCATAGTTTTTTTTTTTTTTTTAGCTGCAGAAAACAATTCAGTAAAATTTAGCACAGTGGGTTCCGCTTATAGGAACAATTAACAATTGGCTCAACCGCTTTATTGAATCGAAACTTAAAAACGTGGCAGTGTGTAAGAACTCTTCTCTCATTAGAATCACAATTTCAGTTTACTGAATCATAAAAGATGATAGAACTATAAAATGCTTATTTTTTATGGGGGGGGGGGGCTCTTTCTTATTTTCTCCGCTTTCATCTAATTTTATTGGACTAAAATTAGGACTTAAGGATGTAATTTTATTACATCCTGAAGTGCTCCGGTATATGCGTATAGCTCGCTGTGTATGTGTGTGGTTTACATGTAGACTCAAGCAACATTTCACCGGACATCTGCGGGAAGTAATCACTTGATAATTATGCATAACATTTAAACTTAATTTAAATGTATACATTTTAATACCAATTTCAATTTCAGTACCAAAATAGTAACTGTTAAAAATGTGCTTTAATTTCAGACTGGTGCGAATCCACCATATGTCTGCTCTGTCCTATCAGAATGTTTGTTGATGTTTATTATTATTTCCATTTTTTTAAATTATTATGTCTATATATAGTATATATGTACAGCATTTATTATATGTCAATAAATGAATGCCATATATTGTACTGTAATTGCTTTAGTCCAAATAAAATAGTATTATTTAAAACTACCCCCCAAATTATCTTCCCTCGAGAGGAGTACTCCGGTAAGACTAAACTTTCAAAAGAATACGCATTTATTGTAAGTTTGAGAAACACTGTTATAATGATTATTTTTAATTGTTCACTGAGTGATCGCAGCACTGAGTGATCACTGAATTATGATTACCCCTATGAGAACTGAATGCGACCCATTGACCACGTGAGGTACGAATGTGCGGAGTTAGTCGACCTACGTAGCATAGATAAGGTGTCAGTGGATAGTAAAATTCCGAGCGCGATGGGTAAAAGGAAGGATTTATCGGACTTTGATAAAGGATAGATTGTGGGTGTGTACGAGCTGGTGCCTCGATTTCCCAAACGGCTGAACTGGTGGGGAGTTCGAGAGCTGCTGTAGTTAAAGTGTACCAGGACTGACGTCAAAATGGTCAAACAACGGCAAAACTGTAAAGGTCAGCGAAAGGTCGATGTTAGAGGTGAGCGCCGGGTTCGACGACTCATTCAGGCGAACAGGCGCAGCACTGTTGAAGCGTTGACTACCCAATACAACATGGGCCAACCCGGAACAATAGCTGGCATGACCATGTGTCGCACGTATGGGCTATACCAGCAGACAACCCCTACGGCATCCGCTCCTAACCAAGGTTCATCGGCGTAAAAGACTCGCCTGGTGCAAAGAACTTGCAAGTTGGACGTTAGAAGACTGGAAGAAGGTGTGCTGGTCGGATGAGTCACGTTATTTACTCCACACCGTGGATGGTCGTGTACGGATTTGGCATCAACAACACGAGGCTCTTGATCCATCATGAATGGTATCAAACGTGCAAGCCGGTGGAGGTGGTTGTATATTGTGGGGAATGATTCACTGGCAGGAACTTGTACCCCTTGTGCATGTGGATCAACGTATCAGTGGTCTCCGCTATCGTCAACTGCTTGCTGACTGTGTACACCCCGCTATGTTACACTTTTTCCTGAATGGCGATGGTGTCTTCCAAGATGACAGTGCGCCGAACCATCGGGCACTTGTGCATGAATGGTTTGAGGAACACAGTTCTGACTTCCAGCATATCGATTGGCCTCCAAACTCCACCGATATCAATCCCATAGAGTACTTGTGGCACACTATGGAAATGCATATCAAGCGTCTGGATACATCAATCACCTCCATACCTGCATTGCTGACCGCATTACACACAGCTTGGTTGACCATACCTCCCGAACGCTTCCGACATCTTGTTGAATCAATTCTACGTCGGATAGCTGCTCTACTGAGGGCAAAGGATGGACCAACGAAGTATTAGGTAAAAAAAAAAAAAAAAAAGTGAATTGCAGCCATTATCAACCCACTGCAGGATGGAAGCCTCCTCAACAATTCATGCCTGAGGGAAATGGACCATAATCTGCCACGCTGGCCCAGTGCGGGTTGGCAGATCGACCGTATTTAGCAGTCAGGGGCTTGAACCCCGGTCTACTCAAAGAGCGTGTGCCGCTGCACTCCCGCTCCTGACCACTCGGCTACGGAGGTAGGTGGTCAGGAGCTGGAGTGCAGACCTCGCCTGAGACCGACTAACTCTGCCACTTTGTGAAAAAGGCCCATAAAAATTCCTCAAGTTATCGACGGGACTCGAACTCAGGTATTTTCCACCCGGCGTGGGGAGTACGGCGATTCGACTAACTGTGCTACCGCGAGGGCCCTGCTGATAGAGCTAGTATGGATGTAGGTTTGGAGTGGGGTATTCTTACTTGCACGTGTTCTATACATTGGGCGATGGGATCGTTTCGGTTGGCATTTAAGTCGCATTTCAGTTACAACTGAGCACAGTTTTATGATTGCAGGTCAGTCGCCCTCTGTAGTTTGTTGTTGTTGGGGCGAGGGGATGGTGATACAATACGTAGTTTATATATAGAAGGAGCTAATTTTCGAAGAAATAAATCTTCTTTTTTGGTTTGAGCTGCTTATATCAGACGCATGAATAATCACGGAATAAACATTAAATTAGACTTATCTCCATCCTATTAATGGATCGCGTATCTCTAGAAGTTGCTGATTTTCAACCCAACTCAGCAGACCGCATCTAGCTTTTATGAGCGCCGTGTTTCAACGTTCGGTATCATTGATCTCTATGGGAGGTTTGCCCAAGAGTCGACACTATTTGGCCATACTTAGTTGAGTTAACGAATAGTTAAAAAAAAAAAAAAAAAATTTTAAGGTTATTTTGCAGTTTCGAAATTTCTGGCCTATTGAGTGGTTATTATAGTAGGTTTGCTCGAATTTTGAGATGCGTCATTTAATCAATACATCATTCTCAGCTTTTGTTTTCTTCTTCTTTTTAAAATTGTAATATCATTTTGGTCAATTTATATTTTAGTAGTTAAAGGACGGCCTTTATTGTTTGAGGTTTGGAATAAAATATTATATACGTTATCCGCACTAGAGATTCCGTTTTGAATATTTATACATGTATTTATGTGCGAGCGTTTTTAGTTAATTATTCAAAGCTGAATGTGTTTGTTTATTGGCTTATGTTGTGTTGGGTCTACAGCCACTCACCTTACTGGATTAAGAGCAATAGAAACAGTACGTTCATCCTTCGCTTGCTGGAGTGCCTTGTAGCTTTTTCCTGAAAAGATGGGCTTCCATGGCTGAATTTCTCTTTCTATATTTTCCCAGGTATTTTCCATTTATTCATATACGACGCACAACTTCCATTCTCACTCCATTAATTAATGGAATGAGAATGGAAGTTGTAAAATGATCAATCTCGAGAAGAACAAAGCAGTCCATTTGGACTGTTTTGTTCTTCTCGAAATCGATCATTTTGCCCTGTGATAGCTTTTGTCCAATAAAGGAGACATATCGTCTTCTTTACTGGAGTTTCTCACTTCTGAAATTTCTGCCAGTAATTTTGTATACGTGCTCCATTTGTGATAACTTTATGCCTGAAAGGAGATCTACCATCTCATCGGATTTTGGAGTTTTCCTCTTTCTTCCAGTCACTCCGTTTATTTTGTACATGAGCAGACTTTATTTTATTTTCTTAAAATTTGGCACGGGTGGTGTCAGGTTTTCAAGTTTTATTTCCCGCTTGAACTCGATCTGCGATTTGCAAGAGTATCGTATGCACTGATTAAATGTTTATGTTTATTGGAATGTTCAGCTGTGTTATTTACCCTAATAATGAATAAATAAAATTTCCTCTTTTTTTGTCATCAATTCTCTTTTTTTCTTTCATATTCTGAAATTTTCTATTTCCCAAAATTTTAAATGAAAAGAGACGAACTACGTCCATTGTATTGCCCCTCTGTTCCAAATGAACAGATCATATACCTGGAAGGTTCAGATTTTGCATTCTCCGTACTATAATGTAGCGGGAACGAGTATTGCATTAAATACTCAAGAGTATGCTTCTGCCCATAAAGTAAAGAAACAGTTTTTCACACAACGTTGTTGTACAGCATATGCTACAGAGTAACTACAGCTATTGCATTGTGAAAAAATACCAGATAATGATAAAATCTAAACAACGCGCCATCAACTTTTAATTCTGCTTAGTGATTTTATCGTTCTTCAGACTTGCAGAAGTATTTTCGCTCTATTTCTTCTACATTCCACGGTCATTGACCTAAGCATACAATGCTACTATCATGCGATTTGTACGTGTACATAACTTCTTGTGCTCAGTTATTTGCCTGTCTCATATTCTGTGAACTGCTTTAAGGAAATGTTATGCCCTAAACCATAATGAAAATTTATTTTTCTAATTCTGCGTAATTTCATGCATAAAAGAATCCCTTCAAAATTGATTATGGAGCAAATACTGTGAGCTGTAGGAAGAGGTTAGTAGTAGTAGTAGTAGTGGCATGTGATGCAAGAAAGCAAGTGTATGAGCTTATGCAGCATCAGCCAAAAAAAAAAAAAAATCACACCATTCCCTCCAAATGCCTGTCCAGTTCCTCCTTAAATTTATTCAACCTATCAACTTCCACACCGACAGATGGAAGTTTGTTCCAGCAATTAACCACCCGCTGGCTAAAGGCAAATTTCCGCACATCTATTCGACATCTGTCCTTTCTTAATTTGAATTTGTGCTCCCTTAGGTTCGTAATCTGAACAAGTGGAAGAATCCCATCAGAATTCAGCGTGCTCAACCCATTCAAGGCCTTATACACTCAATCAGATCACCGCGCAGGTGCCTAGTCTCCAGCCACTGCAATTTGCAGAACTTAAGCCTCTCTTGGTAAGAGAATCCCTTCATTCCCCTCACCAATCTTGTTGCCCTTCTCTGTACACGCTCAAGTAAATCTACATCCTTCCTAAAATGAGGCTTCCAGACCTGTACGCAGTACTCAAGGCGTGGCCTGACCATTGCCTTATACAGAGGGACAATCACCTCCTTTTCTCTGCTAGCAAAATTCCTATATATCATTGACAAAACCCATGACCTGCCCTGGCAGCCTGTCTGCATTGTTCAGAAAACTTCATATCTGACTGCACAATTACTCCCAGGTCTTTTTCATTTTCTACCACCTTAAGTATAGTACCACACAGTTGGTACGTTTCTGTGGGGTTACTTCTACCCATATTCAGTACTTTGCATTTGTCAAGGTTAAACTTCAGTTGCCACTTCATAGCCCGTCTGCCCAAATTATCTAGAATCTAGATCGTGTTCCAGTAGCACACTGCCATTACTGTCATTAACAACCCTGCCAACCTTTGTATCATCTGAAAACTTCGACACTAAGCCTGATACACCTTCATCAATATCATTGATAAATATACAAAACAACAGAGGACCCAACACCGAACCCTGTGAGACTCCACTAATAACATTAGTCCACGAAGAGCAGCACCCATTCATTACCACCCGTCTTCTTCCACTCAACCATCCTTTTAACCATTGTAGCAACTTACCCTTAATACCATTCTGCTCCAATTGGTACAGTAGTCTTCCATGCGCAACAGTGTCAAAAGCTTTCCTGAAATCCAAATATATGATATCAAAATTATTTTTTGCATCCAGTTCCTTTGTAACCACATCATAATACCCTATCAAATTTTTCAGACAAGACTTTCCCTTAACAAACCCATGCTGAGTCTGAATTATTGCTTCAGTCTTGTCTAGATGATCCTGCAATGCATCTTTAACCAGTGACTCCATTATTTTACCCGGAACAGAAGTTTAACTAACTGGTCTGTAATTACTCGTGTCACCCTTCGACCCCCCCCCCCCTTTGTGAATTGGAAATACATTTGCACATCTCCAGTCCGTGGGGAGCTCCCCTGAGTCCAAGGATGCTCTCATAATTATGGCTAAGGGTTTGCTTAGTTGCTTTGCCAGCTCCTTTAATATAACTGGATAGATCCCATCCACCCCAGGTGCCTTTCTTAAATTTAACTTCAACAATTTTTCCTCCACTTTGCTCTCAGTGATTACAAAATCATTAAGCACCCTGCTACAATTTGATAACCTTCTGCCATTTTCAAACCTTAATAACTCCTCATGTGTGAATAGATGCAAAATACTCATTCAGTTTGTTTGCTCTCTGAGCAGGATCATCAACAGTCGAACCATCGACATCAAGTGGGCCAATCAGATTCATCCCCTTCCTTTTAGAGTTTATATAAGAAAAGAAATCCTTGCTGTTTTTCTTAGCATCTTTTGCAAAAGATTTCTCGTAATCTGCCGTCGCCTGCCTAACCTCCTTTGTGACCTGATTACAGACTATCTTATATCTGCCATAGGTTTCTGAGTCGCTTGATAATTTATATGCATGCCATGCATTTGTATTCTCTCTCACGAGACTCATTAGTTCATTTGATAACCATTTAGGCCTAAACCTTGAACAATATTTCTTAATAGGTATGAAACTTTTATTAGGTAATAGGTATGAAACTTTTTTGCATTCAAGGAATTAATCCACGATTAATTCCTTGAATGCTTCTCACTTAGAATTTACTGTTGGTAACATCGTCAGTTGATCCCACTGTACAGAATTTAAAAACTGTCTGATACCACTGTACTCACCTTTACAGAAGTAAAAACCCTTTCCTTTACCCCTGATGGTAATTATATCTTTAAGTAAATCCCACATCAGTACACTGTGATCACTGCCCACTAGTGGTTCATTTATCTGCAAATTCTTAATACACGAATGGTCACTGCTGATAACCAGATCAAGAGTATTACCCTATCTGGTTGCTTCTCGAACATGCTGCTGCAGAAAACAATCATCCAATAAATCCACAAAAGTCTTACTAGTGTGCGAGTGACCAACGCATAAGTTCCAGTCTATATCTGGGAAGTTAAAATCCCCCATTATAAGACATTCTAATTTACTAGCCCACTCTATTTCTCTGTACAATTGTTCATTGTACTCAATCGAGTCATTAGGCCTATAACACACTCCTACTGTTATTTTGCTTTCGCAGTTATGTCACACCAAACTGACTCAACAGTGCACTGTTCATCTATATCAACTGGATGCACTTCTTTTGATTTTGTTTTTCTTAATTAACAGCATAACACCCTCCCTACCTATCCTGTCTATCCTTTCTGTACACATTGTACTCCCCAAATTCCAGTTCTGCATTCCTTATATCTGTGTGACCCCACGTCTCTGCAATCCCAACAATATCCGCCTTTGATGTCTTGACCAACACTTCAAATTCATCAGATTTATTTACTATACTTCTAGCATTGGTATACATGCAGATATACATATTCTTATTATTAGTTACCCTAACACATCCCATATACCCACCTGTTTCACGACGACTGCTATCAGTCCCTGAAACCCCCAACACCCCTCGCTCCACGCACGCTGCTTATTCTAATAGAAGTAGTGCAAGAATCACCTTCACCTCTGCCTGCAGCTACTTTTAACCTTTTAGTCTGTGAATTTCCCCAGGCTAGCAGTTTTCCGACCCACTGAACACTGACTTGATAGCATCAGCAAATATTCTTGCACCCGTTCTATTTAAGTGTATCCCATCCCAGTAGAAACAGTCTCTCCTGTTAAGAAGCACAGACCAGAAAAAAATTTTATCCCTTGAGCCTTGCACATTTCCTCCAGGGCCGAATTGATTGATAAGGACCCTGAGGCGCCTCCGTAGCCAGGTGGGAAGGAGCAGGTGTGTAGCACATGCTTCTTGATTAGACCGGTGTTCGAGCCCGTCATCACCAAATACTGAGGATGCAGAAAGGTCAGGGAATGACCACCGATATTCTCGAGCAATATGGCCTTAGTTGCTAATGCTGCTAAAAACCAAACAACAAACAACAACAAACAAACAAGGCTCTTATCATGTATTCCCTCCTATCGTGTCTGGGCAGAATTGCAGACACTTTCAAATTTAACCCTGACTCTCGACTTTTTTGCAACATTTACCTGTACTTGTTAAGTGAATCTGCAGATCTCCTACTCTTAATGTCATTGGTGCCAACGTGTACAACAAATCACCCTTTGTGCCCTTAAAAGATGATTACAACGTCATCAACTTTTGCTCCTGGTCCTTTTCCATCTATCCTTTTTACACAATATATTGCCCGTCTCCCTGACAATAAAGTCATCAACAATAACTAGTTCCTTTGGGAACCAGCGCATTTTGTCTTGGAGATTGCCGCTGTGTTGCCTGATGCCCATGAGTGAGCTCTGGCGTTGAGTTGGGCAGCTGAGAGCTTGACGGATCCCTCATATTAATTTCTTCGAGGGAATATACCCTACACCTCAAGCTCTCATAGACGCTCAGTAGAACGCTGAGTTGATGCCTAATTTACAGACACTCTCTGCACCTGGCACACACAAAGACATCCTCCTTGGCTAGATCATGTTCTGTTCCAGCGAGTCGGCAAACATTTCACAAGTTGCACATTTTTTTAGCTGTAAAAGTGCCTCAGCATCACTGAAACAAACAAAATAAAATAAATTGTTTTTTATTTATTGTTGATTTTGCTATTTTGTTAATTACTAATTTCTATTTTGTACAGTATCTATATCCAATGTAGTCGTATTCGTAACGCAACAGAGCGAAGCAACGCTACCCGTTCCTCTCTAAAACTGGCTCTCATTGCCCACTGATGAAACTCTTCCGTTGGAAGGATAGCTAAATTGTCACACAGCAAAATTGGCTCCAGTTTTTAATCTCGCGCGTTTTTGCTAATGAGTAAGATAATTTAATAGATTAATTAACTTATTCGCAATGAAGAAGATAATCTATTAAAAATAATAAACGTTTCGTCGCTGCCATGCGATGATAAACTTGAAATTAAGCATCTCTGCCTAATTTAAATCTAACAGATTTTTTGTTGTTGTTGTTGTTTTGTTATTTTAGCACTTCTGATTGAAATCATCAGCAGCTGCTACTTCTGTTGAGGAAGAAATATTGCCTATACAGTATTCTTTTAGAATTCCTACCTTACCTAGTCATTCGGCTGAAGCAATGAAGAGCTATAAAACCTTGAAATTATAAATAGTGCGGCATCATTTGATTTTTATACATTATTATTATTATTATTTCTAAGGTGGCACCTAGACTTCCGTCTATCTCCACCTGATAAGCTGACTGTGTGCAGAACCTCTGCAAAATAGACCTGTATGGAAGGTCTCCTAGCCACCAGGGAGCAACTGGCACTAGCACGCCCACTCCCCGGTGGCGAAGAGACCCTAATAACCGCCCATATTCACTTGCTACTGGGCCTGGTCTTCTATTTTAAGTGCCTCATGCACAAAAATCCCGCACCCACCGGAAGTAGTGCTATACCGGTGGGTGCCAGCAATCCCGCTCCCAGGCTGCCCACACCTGAGAGCCAGCAAAAAAAATAATAAAAAATAAATAATAAATAAATAAATAAAACAAAATAAAATTATATACATATATATATACACACACATAATATAAACAAACTAAAAATTAAAAAAAAAAAAAACGGATAAAATGTATATAACCAAATCTTAATTAGTAATCATTAGATTATTCCAATGTCTTATCCGTTGAAAAACAATTACACAGAACTCTTGCAGCGCTTGAAATTTATCCTGATTAGCAATAAGGTCACTTTCACAGCCCCTAACTAAATTACCAATCTTCACTTTTAGCCTTTCTCTATGTTCAACATACAAACTACAATCATATAATAAATGACTCCAAGTTGAGCGCAAGTACATAAAGGAGAGCTGACTAGACGAAAGTAATGTAGTTTAAAATTAAATGACCCATGGCCAGTTAAAATAAACGATGTTACCATAGAAGGAACAAACCATTTGTTGTTACTATCATAAGTAAATGTAACTGTTGGAATGAACAATCTACTCACCTCCCCAGTTACACTAAGATCCCATCTCTGTTGCCACATACCAATCAACTGTGTTAGAACATTTTTCTTAGCTTTAGCTATCTCTATAGTGACATCAGATGTGATATTCATGAACGAAACCACAATGCCTTTTTTTAAGTAATAACAAAGGGCCCGATACACAATGTACAAGTCTAGAGGCAAATGCCTGGCCAAAACCTGCATAGCATTCGTTGAGACTGTTCTGCACAAACTAGAAATAACATAAAGCATTGAGCGCTGAATCGATAACAATTTCTGCTTAAATTTAACGTTAGTAACTCTGAAGTACCACACTGATGCTCCGTACGCAACTATGGGTAAGAAGACTGCCTTGTAGTATAAATTTAAAACTTTCCCTTTCAACCCCCAATCTGACCTAGTTAATCGAATTATTGCTGCACTAAATTTTTTAACTTTTTCGTGTAAGTAATTTAAATGTGGGAAAAACGATAATCTATCATCAATTCTTACACCTAGATATTTCACCTCAGATACTAGGGGAAATCTGCCTCCGCTTAATTAAAGCTTTTGGCGGTCGCGCATAATTTAGTTTCCCCTTAAGAAGCATCATAAGTTTTAGTTGTAGATATCAATAGTTTATGCAGATCAGCCCATGACACTAGACTTTCTAATACCTGGGCCACTCTTATTTCAAGCACAGACCTGGATTTACCAGTAACACATAAAACCAAATCATATGCATAAGCAATCTTATGCAGATTTTCAACTGATTGTTCTAGCCATAAATTAAGTACTAAGTTCCAAAAAAGTGGGCCCAATACAGACCCCTGAGGACACCCTCTCGAAATATTCCTATTAAACTGATTTAACTGATTCCAATTAAACTGATTAATTCCTATTCAACATTTGATTTTTATACAAAAAAAAATCAAATTATTATTTGAGGGTTGCCTGTGATTAAATACATTAACCCGTATTTGTGTCTGTAAATTGCGTATGTTCTATGGTTGATTTGCCTGTTTTGCTGGACGAAAAAACCCCAGTTACTGGGTAGAAAAACCTTGCTATCTACGCCTGAGACCAACTAACTCAGCCACGGAGTGAAAAAATCTCATTAAAGTTCCTCGCGTCATCGACGGGATTCGAACCCAGGCCTCTTCCACCTGGTGTGGGGAAGACGGTGACGATACCACTGTGCAGTTGATTTTTATACAGTAATAGATGTTCAAATGGAGCTGCAATAGTTACCTTGATCTGGAACACATAGATCCGTCTGCGTCGTTGTTGTTGTCGTTTGGTTTTTAGGAGCATTAGCAACTAAGGCCATATTGCTCTGGGATATGCGGTGGTCATTCCCTGACCTTTCCGCATCCTCCGTATTTGGTGGTGACGGGCTTGAACCCCGGTCTAATCTAGAAGCGTGTGCTACGCACTGCTGCTTCTTCCCACCTGGCTACGGAGGCGCCAATCCGTCTGCGTGGTAGCACAGTGATATCGTCGCCGTCCTCCCCATATCGGGTGGAAAAGGTCCGGGCTCGAATCTCATTGATAACGCGAGGAACTTTAATGGACTTTTTTCACTCCGTGGCTAAGTTAATCGGTCTCAGGCGTAGATAGCAAGGTTTCCTCTCCCAGAAACTGAGGTTTCGTCCAGCAAAACAGACAAATTGACCATAAAACACACGCAATTAACAGACATAAGACACACAGCACCGTTTGAATTTAAATATTCGGGTGGCCTGAAAATAATAGTTCGGTTTTTTTTTTTTTTTTTTTTGGAACACATAGATCAACGCATTTAAAATTCTTCATTCATTAACTCAAAACATTGACTTCGACTTTCCGAATAACGTATTATCGCGGAAATTAAATAATGAAATGCTTAATACGAAAGAGAAACCGTTTTGAAGTAAGATTCTGTGTGTAATTCTGAAGCTTACAATTCTTTGAAAGTACAGTATTGAATTACAGGCTGTGGCGGACCAAAGTATTTTCGCGCCCCGGGCAGAAAGATTTTTCGACGCCCCTTTTTCTAAAGATAGAAATATATTTTTTTCATGATTTGTAAAATTTGGCGTCCCGGGTAAGGGCCCTGCTGTCCCGTTCCTTAATCCGGCACTGATTACAGGGGTATTGTGCAAGGTAGTGCGTTCCGCCTCACACAACAGGAAAATGAATCCAGTTCAAACCTTCATTCACATTATTTTGATTTACTAACTTTAATTCTCATCTTTCAACAGCTTTCATAAAAGTTCTCTTACAATCAATCTTCGATTTTCAGTTTGTGAAAGTCTTTAACATTACATCTAAAATATGTAACATTAAAGACTGAGAATGAGTACACTATAATCAAAAAATAAAATCAGCCCCGTAGCTCTGATACAAATGCCCGAAAACGAAGACAAGCACGAGAATTCCCTCCGAAGTTCTCAGCTGTAGACTTCCGGAAGTTCATCGAGCTGTCAGTAGTGACTTGGTAAGCTGATGACCCTCACAGATACACAAGTTACAGTTCTTTCCGTCACGCAGTTCAACTGAACAGACCACAATTTCCTGCTATTAATAGTGCTATTGGTATTTTTGTACCTATGTTGGCGACATTTGACCTTCATTGAATGCCTTGAAGACTCCGTGGCTTGTTCTGTCCTATGTGGGAATAGGGTTACCCAAGTTCACAAATTATTTCACAGAAGCAGAACAATGGGATTAGTGTTTCTGAACTTCCGCAACAGGATCCTCATTTGCTGGGTAGTTAAAACACATAGTCTACTTCTTTCTTTCTCTTTTTTTTGTCTGTCCTAAACTTGTTTTTCGCACAAAGTTTCCCTGTTGCAGTTTCCAGTATAGACATTTTTCCCCATCCCGTCTCATTTTTGCATCACAACAAGAACTGCATTTAAACCTTTTCAAGAATAAACCCTTGAGAATATTCATGAAGAAATACAGAATAAATATATTCAAAAAATTCAGTATTACATTCAGTAATACAACGTAATACTGAATTCAGTATTATAATTAAAAGATTAATTATAATAAATGTTAATTGATTTTAAATAAATTAACCAATAAGTATACAACAAAATATATTGCAAGATCTGTAGTGAAACAAAATTGATTTGCAGAAAATACACCTTATAAATGTTGTATGAACTTGTATCATCCTGAAAGTTAAATATATGCCAGATGAACTGGTTACATATATATTGAGTGAATGCAGTAGCTCTGCGTTCCTATGTGCCGCCAGTAAGCAAAATAAAATTTGCCGCACTAAATATTGAATACTGATAAGCGTTAGCCAATCATAAAACAATATCGAAAAGAATTTCGGCGCCCTCTTGAACTGCTGCCCGTAAGCGACACTTACCTTACCTACCCACTTGCGGCGGCCCTGGGTGAGTGTTTAATAAAATTACCAACGATTTTAGCAAGAATTATGATAACCAGATATGCAGCATCGGTAGAACTCCTCCCAATTCAGCAACCTATCTGCGCGTGTAGTACAGTGGTATCGTGACCGTCCCCCAACACCGGTTGGAAAAAGTCCGGGTTCGAATGTCGTCCACGACACGAGGAACTTTAATGGGATTTTTTCACTCCGTGGCTGAGTTAGTCGGTCTCAGGCAATTAACAGACATAAGACACACAGCACGGCATATGAATTTAAATATTCGGGTGGCTTAATATAATAGTTTGGTTTTTTTTTTTTTTTTTTATTCAGCACCCTCGACTTCGAGTGGAACCATACATGACTTTGAAAATTCTTGTGATTAATAAATAAATAAATAAGTTTTCTGTTTATACTCCGGTCAGAGGAGTTCCCAAGGTAGGGAGAATACAAGAAACAGCACCGTATTCAGCAGTCACAGGCTTGAACCCGGATCACTCAAGGCACTTGCGCGCCTGACCATTCGGCTACGGCAGACTAGCGTACAAGGCTCCCATAACACAACGCAGAAGAATATCGTCCCATGTCCTACCAAGCGCCTTGCGTACTTCCTACATATCTAGTCAGCTCCAAAACCCTCGTACTACAGGAAACAGCCTTCTTGACGCAGCCATAACTCGATTTAAATTGTCACCATCCAATCTCCGCCTTAGATATGTTTCTATTCAGGCACGTGGCCCAACATTTTCTAGAGTTCGTAATCACTGTAATAGTATCTCACCAGCTCAACATTCGTTCCAGCGTTCGTTCCACGACCCTGCTGTAAGGCAGTGGCTGCAATTTGTGCCTACTCCATAGGCACAAATTGCAGCACTGTCTTACAGCATGATCATCATTCATCTCTTTTCATAGCATTCAAGCATAAAGGCTTCATTGATATTAACAGGAAAAGAAAAGAAAAGGTAACAAAGTTGCAACTCTCTTAGTTATGCAGGATATGAAAATAGACCTACCTCTCCCCTCTGCGAACAGCTGGTGACGTAAAAATTGCAGTCTGTCAAGAGCTACAAACTAAAACTGCTCAACCCTGCTAAAAAGAACGAACAATCACACTTCGTTCAAAATTGAGTGTGATGTCAAATACTACAATCAGGTCGCCTCAATGTCCAGCTGGTCAATTGGCTCTGATTGGACCAATACAACGAAGAGCTATAAGACCTTGAAATTATAAATGATGCGGCATCGGTCTGGTGAAGAGGTTGTACGAAATTTCTAAACACTGCACCATTTGATTTTATACAGTATTAGATTCTTTTGTTTTCTCTTCCTCTTGTAACGCATTTAAAACCAAAATTGTCGGCCAGAGCATCTAGCTGTCTATTATTTTGAAGCCAGGTTTCTGTCAGACAGACGAATTCATATTCCGAGCTTAATAGAAGGTTCTGCAAGGTGTGAAGTTTATTGGCTATGCTGCGCACATTTTGAAGGAAAAGAGACTTGCATATTTTCTTTAGAGTCTGATGAGGAATTCCTTAATTGCTACTGCGCTACTTAATTGCTACTGTACATACTAGACATCGAATACGCTTTTCGAAATCGTATTCGAAACATATTTATTGCATGATACGGAAGGAAATTATTAAACTGATTGAAAAGTATTTCACGTATTGTGCATAAATAAACGACTAACAAAAGCTGCTTCAAAAGTAAAATTGTAATTGTCGCTCGAATAACGTAAGTATATGAGATTATTTCTTACAGATTGCATCAGATAAGATTGACACGCGTAGTGATGACGTAATATTGCATCAGCAATATTACGTCATCAACTATATAAGCACGCGCTGCAAGAGTTGCAGTAATCCTTTGCTTGTGTCAGAATGGCGAGTTACGTGCAGTTGACGCCACGAAGAAAGATTGCTATTGTTGCTTTACGTGAGGAAAGATGTTCTTCCCGTCATATTGCTTACAGAGTGTCTTGTAATCAGTCGACAGTGAGTAGATTTCTATCCAAACTCAAGGATAATGTCTCTGCCACTAGGAAAAAAGGAACCGGACCCAAATGAGTCTCTACGCCGAAAACAGGACCGCGTTTTGAAGCGCTTATGCCTTAAAAACCGTAAAGCTTCTTCGTCTAAGCTGAAAACAGAATGAAAAGAACTTACCGGAGTGGTAGCAAGTGCAGTAACAGTCAGAAGACGCCTCTTGAAAAATGGACTTGTAGCCCGTTGTCCTATGAAAAAGCCACTCCTCACACAAAAAATGAAAAAGGCCCGATTAATTTGGTGTAAGGAGCATATCAAATTTATACTATACTATCATACTATTTATGCTGAGGGAAAGGAGGCTTCCATCCTGCAGTGGGTTGATAATGGCTGCACTTTACTTTTTTTTTTTTTTTTTTTTTTTATCATACTATTATTTTTAGGCCACCCGAATAATTAAATTCATCTGCCGTGCATTGTGTATTATGTCTGTAAATTGAGTTTGTTCTCTGGTCGAATTTCCTGTTTTGCTGGACGAAAAACCCGAGTTGCCGGGGGAAAAACCTTGCTATCTACGCCTGAGACCGACTGACTCAGCCACGGAGTGAAAAAAGCCCATTAAAGTTCCTCAGTTATCTAAATATCAGCATATTTAGATAACACAGTTATCTAAATATCAGCACAGTGTATGTGTATACTCCAATATACCTCCTCTCCAATAGAAAAAGTCAAATGAGTGATGTCACTATCCAAGATGGCAGCCTACAGCAGTGGTATCCTGCCAATTCCCCCCCCCCACTAAGTCGTTATTTACTTGTTTACCGTTATATTTTCAATTTTATTCACGTTATCTACCGTTATATTTTCATGTCTTTGCATATTGAAAGGCAAAAGCTGAAAAATTGAAATAAATCCAAGCCATCACAAAGTAGTCAAAAAATATCCCTTGACTACGTGCAGCAGCCCAGCTGTCCAAAAATGAAAATTTCCTCCCCAAATAAGTATTTGGGGAGGGCACAATTAAAATTAATTATACCAAAGCTGACAGTGTGAGAGACATAGCAAAAGCCATAGCCGCCATAACTGAAAAATACGAAGAATTCCAAAACAAAAGTCAGTTTTAGAAATCCATTTACATCAAGAGCTACACCCCAACTGTCAACTTGAAACTAAGCCATTTTACTCACAACACTTTACAAATAAGATGATAACTTTCTTTTGACTGGAGATAGCAAAGAACAGACAAAAGACAAAATAAACCTAATATCAGGGAGCTAACTTTTCAAGCTAAAGCACTGAACATGGGAGAGTCCACTCGGGCGCGAAACCCCGTACCGTCAGGTCTGTAAAACTGCGCAACAGGCTGATTTGGTATGGCCCTTTAATAACATCTGGAGACAATCGGAATTCTTGTGGGGCCCACAGTTTATGGCTTCGCGTCTGCTGATACTAATAGTAGTGTATCTACATATCCTCCATTCAAGCTTATATTCACTATATTTCATGCTTTATGACAATATGATAAAGTAATTAAACTTCTTTTAATAGCTACTCTTATTTAGCAAGAATGGGATCTGCAATATCGTATTATTTAAACTACCTGAAAACAGAATTTAAAAGATTCACAGTGGTGAAAAGAAGTTATGAAACACTGGTGAAAATGTCCTGCAATTGATCAAGAGAAGTTTACAATCTTAATGAAATTTATAGTGTTTCTTTTATTTAGTTTTGATAGTGTCAAGTTTCGGGGTAGAATTTATATTATGTTGTTGCTCGTGCTAGTTTAAATAAATTATACTGTTTTACCTTACTTCAGTCGAAACGGCTACTGGATTATTCTGAATATCATAATTTTTTTACATATGAATATTTTGGTTTCGTAGTTCATACGGTTACAATTAATAGAATAGCGTAAAGTGCATATTTTTTTATGTTATTTTCAGGCCTATCCGAAACTTCGTTCTACTTCATTGAAGGTGGCCAGAATTATGTCCTTTACTCTTGTGACAATGACCATCATTATCGGGGTTATCGTGTTGCTTGCCATTCATATTCATAATGGACATAAATGTGACTGTGATTCCGCTCCTCAGGTAAGAATTAAAGAAAATAAATGGCACTGATTAACTTATTTCTTAAAATCATCAGTGAAATTCGGAACTAAATATACTGCTCGACAAAATTAAGAGAACGTGTAGAAAACATTGTGTAACTCGTGCAGCTTGTGATGAAGCCGTACAAAAGTTGGTATGGCGATGTACCATAGAATAACGGTGAAATGAGGAGACAGCAAGAAACTTTAGATAGGTATAAGGGGCATTTGTAGGGGTTCTAAAAGAATTACAAAAGGACACATTACGGAAGTCGATACGAGATGCTCGAAAATATGGTCACATGACATCAGTTACGGCGTATGATCCCCTCCAGCGCCTAAACAGGCCTGACAGCGGTGAACCATGCTCGATATAATGGTGTCTATAAGATTCTGTGGCAACAAATATCATTCTTCAACCAGCGCAGACCTTAGCTCACCAAATGACCTAAGGGTTGGCTGTCGACGTGCAATGCGACGCCCGTCGACCGGGCTAGCCTGGTGGGTAAAGTGCCAAAGGTTGCGGGTTCGAATCCCGCCTCGGGCTTGGATCAAAGTACTGCAAAAACCTTGGGAAGTGCATTATGGCCACAGAAGCCGATGCGCCAATAACTACCAAAAAAAAAAAAAAAAAAAAAAAAAATGCGACGCCCAAGGGCGTCCTGCACATGTTCGATCGGATTGAAGTCTGTTGATCGTGATGTTGCTGGCCACGGCAATCTTCAATTTCAAGATATTCCTCCACTCCTTGAACTCTACGTGAAGTGGCGTTGTCGTGCATGAAAAGAAAATCTGGGTCAACCGCACCCCTAAAAAGTCGCAAAATAGGGTTCAAGAATCTGTTCTCGGTAACTGTGCGCAGTTACGGTACCCCTATCAAAAACATGAAGAGGAGTGCGGCGTTGATCATAATTTCGCCCCACACGAGAACACAGCCTCCATCGCAAGTGTCCCTTTCCTCTGATGATGGAGGGTTGGTACCGCATTTCTCGTCTCCAGTTGAAATAATGTCTAGAATCTGTTTGTAGGTTAAAACGGGACTCATTACAGAACAGAATTGTATCCCATTTGTCAGGGCTCTAAGTCACATGTTCATGACACCATTTTCGACGAGCTGTGTGGTGGTTTGGGTTTAATGGGATTAAGGTATTCTTGTTTTTTGAGGCGGTCTCCAGGGTTTCCCCTATGTGCTGAAAGGGGTTTATGGGATACAGACCACTGGCTTCTGTGCATAGAGTCCACTTGAATTGAACCATCTTAATACAATCCGGTTGGAAATGTTTTCATCTGTGGCCGCAGCAACTTCAAGAGACAGTTGATGACATGACATCGTAGAGTCTCGTCTTGCTCTTAGATCTAGATTGCTTTCTGTTCTGGTTGACGTGGCCGTCGGGCGATCTTGGCCAGCTTTTCTTGTAATGGTTCCTATGTCCTGAAACTGCTTCCATAGTGCCGAGACGACACTGAGTGACACATTAAGCCAACGTGCCACCTCCGCTTGCAACTGCCCGGCTTCAAGTCGTCCAATGGCTCGTCATCTCAAAGAATCATCAAAACGACGATGAGTTGCCATCCTGAGTACTGAAGTTGTGGCTATTCCACTGGGCAAGCCAAAATTGCATGCCAGGATGCCTATTACATCAAATATTCGCCTTCGGCGATACTGTTCAAAATAAAATATTCATGAAAAACATTTTATTCTCTTAATTTTGTCGAGCAGTATATTAAGGTTGGATATGGCATAATACTGCAAAATCTATTAATCAATAACTACTAGTGATACTTATAGAGGAAGATATCGATAGCAGGATAATGACACGATTTTATGATTATTATTATGATTATTAGCCATATGGTGCAAGGAAGCCCGGGGCTTATGCTGGACCAGCCAAAAAAAAAAAAAAAAAGGGGAAAAAAAAATAAAAATTCTGAATTACCCAGAGAGAACTTGTGGAATGCGTTTCAGACGGGGTGTAGGAACCTAGTATCTTCGTAGTCTCCTGTAACTTGTTCTCTAAAACCTAATGTTTGAAGTTTTACTTTAATTTAAAATGGAACCGACCGAATGCTCAGTTACCGCACCGATTTCTTTCTGTTGCGTCTACTCCGTACAATACTCGTATACTACATACATATCCAATATAATTTTATAATGATTACATGCGAATTCAACTAAAAATGCATAAAAAATCGAGAATTCCAATATACAATATCTCTGTGCTGTTTGAACATACGAGAGAGGAAGGATAATATGTGCATATAGATGGTATCAGCTAAAGAATATTAAGTAATTAACAATCATCAAGGTATGTGCCATGGTCGGCACAGGAGCACAGTCTCTGAATTTTTGTTTACGGGGACACGTTAAGAAGCTAATGCGTAAACACATAAAACGGGTGGAAGACCTTGCGTTCCACATTCAGGACGCCTGTAATTCAATTCAGAACTCGCTTAAGATTTTTGAACATGTGTGCCAGTGAATGAGAGTTTTATGCAAGTTGTATTGATTATTTTGGATGTAGGTTGCTTTGCCAAATTCGATCCACCACTTCGAACAACTTTTGTGATTGCTGATCGTGGTGTGAAGGGTATGTGAAACACTCGTTGAAGAGAGATAATTACATTCACTTTCCTTGTGTCTGAAAGCACACTTAATAGAAGCAGCCCTCGTGAGTGGCACAGTTGGTAGGATCGCCGTCCTCCCCACCCGGGTGGAAAAGACCTGAGTTCGAATCCCATCGACGACGGGAGGAATTTTTATGGGTATTTTTCACAACGTGGCTGAGTTAGTTGGTCTAAGGCGAGGGTAGCATGGTTCTTCTCCCGGAAATTCAGGTTTTTCCAGCAAACAGAAATAAAATCGACCTCAGAACACACAAAATTTACAGACAATATACACACGGAGCAACCTGGCCTTAGTTGCCGATGCTCCTAAAATCCAATAACAACAACTTATTAAAAGAATTTTTTTCGTCCATCGTTCTTGTAACTCTGAAAGGAAGCATTTCCGGACGCATGTTTATATTATTAGTAGCCATATGACGCAAGGAAGCCCGAGGCTTATGCTGCACCAGCCAAAAAAATTCTCGAGTTACCGTGAGAGAGAGAGAGAGAGAAGTAGAAAGGAATCACCAAGAAAGAGAAGAATGATAATATCCAGCTCAGGATTATGGGTGTGCCAAGCCAGATGTGAGCCCCTGGGGTGAAATATGAACATTTTGTTTGTTTTGGTACGTAGAACTACAACTCCACTATAATTCTGTGTATATAATTTTGAAACACCTTGTATATATAAATATAGCACAAAACATTTCCCCAGGAGTTCGGATATTCGTCATGATTCACTGAAGTTGTAGGTCACCTTATTGGAATCACAATAATATATATTATGTACGCCATGTTTGCCATCGCTCTTAGGTCAGTGCACTTTTCCGACCGGATCAGTCACTAAAACAATAGATATTGTAAGCCTTCAAGGAAGTCTGATAACAGATTAATAAAGGTCCAACGATCAGTCACCCATAAGAAATTTATTAGTAGGTGCAAATTCAGAAGTGGAACAAATGTTTCACTTGACTTGCGCTGTCGAAAATTTAGCAACAATTCAGGTTTCTTCGATAACTCCATATTCAGGTAAAACGGGACATATAAAATAAGCTGAAACATAATGGACTGAACCAATTACAATCTGTTACATCTCAGCATATTTTTATGAAGAATGATTTATTTATTTAGTTATATATATAAATTGGTTGTTTTGTATGGCTCAGAATGGCTGTTTTATGATTGAAATATGGTTATTATCTGAAATAACCGTTTCACATTTGTTATATAAGCAGTTTAGACGATTCCCCGTGTTAGACGATTTTCTTACACGGGGAATAACAGCGCGAAAGATTCAAGCAGAAGTGGCAGATTGGTTAAATGTGTGATTCAAATTGTGGAAAGCAGATTTGAAACAATTCTAGGAAAAAAATGTGTTACGAAAACTTACTCAGGATTATTCTAAGGTAAAATCGATCGATGTACAGTATTGCTTTAGTCGCTAGACGCATTAAAGCAGAGTTTCTCAAATTGTAAGGCTAGAAGTTTCAAGCGAATGGCGATTATAGTTATTATAATTCGATAATAAGAAAAGAAATGTCCATATATCTTTAACAAAAATCACTTTATATGAGTTGACATCACATATCTTGGGATAACAATTGATGGAATCATTTGTTTTGAACATGCTGAATGTTAAATATGGTTAATAAATACGGTTAATGATTATATTCCTGTCAAAATGATTAGTTGTGAACTCTGACCTATGTAGTACGAGTAGTTCCGGAATGTAAACAGAACGTTTATTTATTTTAATTTACTCTTCTCACATCAATCAATAATCGACCTACAAATTGATTTTCAACGGACACTCATCTGGAAAGAAATGGTTCGCTCTAATCCTCATACCTTCCAAGAAAGGAATAAATAAGAGGCAGTAGGTTGGTGATGATGTGGGGCTGCTGTTGGTGTGTTTTAACGTCAAGGCAAATAAGGTCATGAGGCGTCAGTATATATATTTTTTAATTGCATGTATCCTTCGATCAGTTTGCCTGTTTGCTGGACGAAAAATTTGAGTTTCTTGTAAATAAAACCATGTAACTCACACCGTAACCGACTAACTGGACCAGGTTGTGAAAAAAGCTGATAAAAGTTCCTCCTGTTAAAACAGCATTCAAACCCAGTGCAGAAGTACGTCGATTGTAACCAGTGAGTTGTCTGGCTAGCAGATAATACTGGAATGACATGAACATGTATAGTATATGTAAGGGTGGCACTTGGAACGTCTGTTCAACTTCTCTCCTCATATCGCTGTGAAGAACAGAATCAACTGTAAAAGGTTCAGAAATACGTTTGGTGTAGGTTTGTGTGAGTAGCGTGCATATTGTTGTGTTCTGGCCGCTTGGCTACCAGTCACCATCAGAAGCATCAGTCACTTGGAGAGATGATTCTGGGTACTCGTCCACACCACGGGAAAGTAGGCCAGTCTTAAAAGAAACTCTGACCCACCTAGTGTTGCCAGAAGGTAGGCCAGGATCCTCTGGGAGCCCATTCCAGAGAGATGAAAAAAAAAAAAAAAAAAAAAAAAAAAAAACCACCGTGGTGCAGGTTAGGGAAAGAAAAAAGTTTAAATTAGGCAGACTGCGCTAGAGTGGGAACTCGCACCAGAGCGCGTGAAAAAACTGGAATGACTTGTGCAGAAATTACTGTGAAACTCTGTAAATCTACTGTTTTCGTCAGCCTCCTCCCCACACTGTGAAAAGACCCGGGTTCGAATCCCGCCAATGACGCGTGGAACTTTTATGGACTTTTTTTACTCTTTGGCTGATTTAGTGGGTCTGAGGCAAGGTTAGCAAGGTTTTATCTCCGGAAAGTTTTTTCGTCCAGAAAAACAGACAAATTTATCACAGAACACGTGCAATTTACGGACATAATGCACATGGTAGATAAGATTATTCTCGGGTGTCATATTAGACTCTAATGTGACAGTTTCTTTGCATCCATCAGCATGAATCTAACAGGATACCGGCAGAGGGATGAGATCAGCGAACACTGTTACAGGTTTACTCGTTTAGACCTCATGGTAATGAACGATAATGTCGCACAGTCCCGACTACTTTGATTGACCATTTAAGTTATATGCGCTAACTCTCACTTCGCAATGTTTAGGGACCGAAAGCCTGACACGAATAGACTGACCTGAATGGTTCTTCAGTATTAATCCCATATAATATTCATTTAAGAATTTTAGTTGTAATCCTTCACTGCCCCGAATTGGTGTGGAAGAAGCTAACAGAAATGGATTCAGAATGCACCTTTCCTTATGTCATTTCCTCTATTGCCGGATTTCTGATGTGAGCAATGTTTTCATGGCACGGTACTGGTACTCTTATTATCCTTGACCGATCTGTCTAGTACACTTTTATATTATCGCAAATCATATTTTTCCTGTATTGCTGTCGTTGACCTGGACAGTAATCAAATGGTTCAGAACGATAACGCTACTGCTAACAGGAGGAGAATTTTGCAGATATGGCTGGAAGAGCATTCTTTATATATGAGGCGTCTTCTTGTGGATCTTTTTAGAAAGGTGAACCAGGAAACGATGTCGTAGGTAAACGAAAATGGGAAACCTAAAACGTACAAATGTAGGAGCAGCTAATATCGTCAAGAATAGCTGTCCATGCCTTGTAAAATCAATGCTAAGGAAGGCTGCTGTCATTGCCTCTGAAGTAGAACTAGTCCGCTATTAACTGAATTCTTTAATATTTTTGTAGGGGAAGTATTGAGACATCATTTAAGGTGGTTTTTTTTTTTTTTTTTTTTTCATATTGGTCTTATTTCTTAATAATGTTAATCATTTTGCTTTTTATTTATTTCTATTTAGTCAAATTTGTTTTTGTTATATTATTCAATATACACTGTGCTGCCACTTTATTAGGTACACCTACCTAGTAGCGTGTTGAGCCTCATTTAGCCTTAAAAACAGCCTGAATTCGTCTAGGCATGGATTGAACAAGATGCTGAAAATGTTGTGCAGGAATGGAGTACCATGCAGACATGAGTGTGTCACGCAGTTCCTTGAGATTCGACGGAGATGTGTAAGCCTGCAGCGAATAGCCTTTTCCAGCTCATCCCAAAGATGTTCAATAGGATTGAGATTCGAAGACTGAGCGGGCCACTGCAGCAAAGAAAAATCATTGTTATGTTCCTGGAACCATTCCATAGTGATTCGGGCTTTGTGCATCGGCGCATTATCCTGCTGGAAGTAACCATCTGACTGAGGATAAACTGTCAACATGAACGGATGCACTTAGTCAGCAACGATGTTTAGGTACGATGTGGCATTCAGATGTGAATCTATGGGTATCAATGGACTCAACGTGTGCCAAGAAAACATTCCCCATCACCTTGCACAGTAGTCGGCAGACATGACGGGTCTATGGATTCATGTTTTCGCCAAATTCTGAGCCTTCCATCAACATGATGCACTAGGAACTTCGACTCGTCAGACGAAGAAACTGTTTTCCAATCCTCAATAGTCCAGTGCTGGTGTAGCTGTGTCCACTGGAGGCGTGCTCTCTTGTTTTTCATTGATAACAAAGGCACGCGATGTGGCCGTCGGCTGTTGTAGCCCATTCGCGACAAAGTGCGACTAGTAGTCCGTTGCTATATTTTGTTCTGCGCACCAAGGTTGTATTCTGACGTGATGTGCGACATTGTGGCCCAATGACTAGACTTGTGCAAGCAAACAGTGCTTGCACAAGTCTAGTCATCCTCCTCTGACCTCTCTCATCAACAAGCGATTTTCTTCCACAGGAGTGTCGTTGAGAGGATGTTTTCTGTTCGTTGTACCATTCTCGATACACCGTTGAAACTGTGGTGCGTGAAAAGTTCAGGAGAACTGCCGTTTCAGAGATGCTTTGTCCAGCACGTCTTGCACCTACTACTATGCCACGTTCGAAGTTAGATCACTCCTTTTCCCCATTCTTGCTACGGTTTGTAGGCTTAACTGATACTAGAAAGGTTGTTCTGCTGCATTTATATCCACAACTGTGGTCATGTGACTTACAACGTTGTGGGACAAACCATTTGTGTGCACAGCAGGGGTGTACCTAATAAAGTGGCAGCACAGTGTATTTAGTATATGCGTATGCGGCAGCTAAGGCCACGAGGCATATCTATATTGTATCTGTAAATTGCTTGTAATCTTCGGTCCATTTGTCTTTTTTTTTAGGAAAATCACATTAATCGAGAGGGCATTATAGCCACTAATTGTTCAGACAAAATACTGAAGTAAAATAGTGTGGTCAGTCATTATTATAAGAATTAAATGCTATTTCGAAAGACACACACATACTTTGTCACATACTTATCATCTTATATATATACCTGAGTACGACGTATGATTCAAATTTTGATTGTCGGCAAAGAAAGGGAAAATAATATTCCACACATTTCCTGGTTGATGAAGTGTTATTAAATAGGCCATCATATCAGTGTAGCAAAAAGGACTACTTTCCTGCTTTAAACTACTGAGAAGCAGCGATACAGAGCGTACAGTATATTTTTTATTAAAACGGAAAAGTAACAGCTATCCTCATTTTTAAAACGGGTTTCGAATTTTATTTCCTGCAGCAAAGAAAGTCGTTTTAATTTTTCGAACGGGCTCTCTCCATAACATCGAACATCGATTTCGCTATTCGCAAAGAGGCCAAAATAATCCAACATTAACTTTATTATTCGTTTCATGTTACACTTTAACGGTGCTGTGGATGTAAGTCGGTTAGTAACGCCACAGTAGATCGTTAACCCCTTCCACTGACGGATTCTTCCTTTTTTTTTTTTTTTTCCTTCTCGGCAAGGTAACCAGGACAAAGTTGAATGCCCGGAGACCTCAATACGCATATACAAAACAAGCATCCTTCTTTTTACAAACTTGTTTTTAATCATAATGCGAACTAAACTATAATTATTAAAAAAAGTATTTTAAGAGCAAAATATTTAAAATTTTTCTTTTAAAATATTTCTATTCTTATAATCATCTCACTATTCGTGAGATGATTATAAGAATAATCATTACAGCACTCCCGCTTATAGAACTATCCATCCCATTTTAACGCCCTTTTCTTCTGATTCCATGGTCAATCCATGAAGTGCGATACAATTTTTAGCGGCTTCTTGTTTAAATACTTCCATTAAAACAAGAATCGCGATTACATATTTATTTTTTAGTTTTTTTAAAGTTTTCAAAAATGAATAAATCGGATATAATCCTCTTGCCTCTTAATTTTACCATTTGGGAAAGGGATGATAGAGACTAAATTTTAGGGATCGCTGAATTTTAGGAATCGTTAATCGTGAAGTTTTGTTTACTTAATAGAAACAGTTCCCGGTGCAAGCAACGTTTATTTTATATTTAATTAATTCGAACCTTGGAAGGTAGATAGGAAACCATAGGCCACTGTTTATAACTCAGAGTGCAGCTATTCATTGCGTTTGGAAACTCTCCTCAGAGTTTTTTAATTCTATATTATTTGTGCGCTTTCTTTTGCTGCTGCTGCTGTAATTACCATCTCTTGTGTGCGCGTTGTTCAACATGCAATCAATAAATTTCGTAATGACAGCATTATTATTATGATCATACTATATTTATCAATTTTATACAGTAATACTCAATAGACTTAATGTGTAGTTTAATAAAATCTTTAAAAAATTTCCATTCTTTTTTAAAACATGGTTTCCTCCTCCACCCAAACTTTTCCTTCGTCTATATCAGTACATTGCGTCCTTTGTGCTTTTTACAGTGTAAATGTTTGCAAGGTTCTCCTGTAAGTATTTAGCAGATGGATATGCACTCCTCTTTAAACAAATTCTGCCATTTCCAACGCTTGGAATTGATGTGGACAAATTTTCTTCAAGTTCAGCATATCACCCTCATTTCTCAACTGGATTCTCCTCCTCCTCTTCCTCCAAAGCTCACATGCTTGACCTCGAATGATAACTGTGCATTCCCAGGACACTGCCAACCTAGCAGAACTGCTGCAGATTTAAAGTCCTTAAATATCTGCAGCAGTCACTTATAGGCTGGATACAATATATTGAACGTAGTTTCAACTGAATTGAGGTACTAATACGATTGAGTGGCTGATCCTGTCACCTAAATGATGTGAACTTAACCCATTGTGATTTTTATTTTACATTATTTTGTTTTATTTTATATTATTTTATACAGTTGTATGAAATAATATAAAATTATACAATTCTATATAATCATGGGAACAGTCCATTAGAAAAGAGATCTAAAAGCAGTAAGCAAGAATATTATAACGGAAGTTTACTATATAACATTTATTTATCGGGACTGGGAGCGTAATATTTTTATTTTATCCCTAGCCTTGTTGCCATCGCTTTTCGGCCTTTTGGCTTAGATCGTATTACAGTATTGGCCTTGTTATCACGGGGAACAAACGTATAATAAGGATTATTCGTTATAGTAGATACAGTGGATATTTCAATGAATAAAACTAAAATATTTATGGGAAAAATAAATCAAATATGAACGAATATATCTCTTCATATATTCATTCAGTTCAAATATTATTTCACTAAAATACATCATCTCATAAAATTGACAGTATTTTCAGAGCAGTAAACTAGGGCGGACACTCGAAACATTTTTCCGAGTGCATTAAAAGTAGGTGCGAAAAACATAGGATTCAAAAATAATATAATATATACTGTATATTTGATATACTGTATAATATATACTGTATATTATACAGTATATATTATACAGTCAACCTTTTAAATGAGTAAGCGCAACACGCATTTTGTAGTACAGTATTTCGTCATTCATTTACTCTGTTATTTACAGTAATTACCCGTTATAGCGCTTTCGAATCGGACCCAAAGAGCACTATAAGCGGGGGAGCATTATGAACAGGATCCCCCACTTGATCATGGAACCAGAGGAAGAGAGAGCCAAAAGCAGGATAGCTCTATAAGCGAGAATGTTATAATGGGAGTTTACTGTATGTTGTTTATTTATGGGGGACATAATATTTTTATTTTGTCTGGTGCAGGAATTTCTAGTTACAGTCTGATATATACAATATATATATTTATATTTATATTTATTTTTTTTCTCTCATTTCAGTTACCAGTGAATCAGCCGCATATGTCTGCTCTTAGTATTGATAGGGTTGACACAGAACCTATGGAGGCAATCGAAACTAAACCAGATCCCAAAAACATTTCTCTGACTGTTCCACTGAAACTGAAGCTCAGTTCGGCTGATGGGGTAATTAGATGTTCAGTTTTCTTAAGTTCAGTGACCGAATCAAAAGGAAGCATATATTTATTTATTTCTCAGCGATTAAGTCAATAAACTTAATTTTATTTACTAGATGGACAAGATATCGATCGGAGGGCGCACACGAATTCGACATAAAATTACCTTACTATTCATCACAACACACATATATACTTACACACACACACACACACACTTACACACACTTGCCGGCTATAAATAACCTACAGATGCTACAGCGGTATATAGGGGTAACCCTGGAGGCCCCAATCAATACAAGAATACTTTGTCCCTTACTATTCGGGAGACATTTGGCCTACCTGAAAAGGGGGTGCATGAACTCTATGCCATTAATCTGGTTAGTCGATTGTGAGGGGAATTAAAATTCTTAATAAACGCAACTGAGTTAAAAAAAAAATCAACTTTATTGTTGTTTGTTGATATGTATAAAAACACAATTATGAAAAATGAGATTATACATTTTACAAAATGAAAACTTTATATTTCCTTTAATAAGTTCATAAATAATCTTTATTGTAGAGCAGTTTTGCTCTGTACAAATACCACTTCACGGCAAGAGACAAGGGATAATATAAATTTACTAATTTGTATTATTACAAATAATACAAATTAGTAAATGACAAATTTATTAAAAAAAATTAAACATCATTAGACAATTAGTTAAATATACTAAAAAATAAGTATGTAATAAAATTAAATGAAGGCATTTATAAAATTTTATAGAAATAAAGAAATTATTCAAGGTTCTTGGTTATTTCCAAGGTACAATAAGGTGGTACAGTATATACTATATTGAATTACATAATACAGTACGTACCTAGTAAGACATTCACTAGGTACATGAACAATCAAAATTTTATATTCATGGTACACATACATAATGTAAATATAAACGCCTAAATTTTGCATTGATGGGAGCATGTTCTTTGGTGGGAATCGGTCAGAGAGGGCGAGCCTTGCGTGATGCGCCAGTGCTGATGATCGTAGATTGGATCTTAGTATTCTCCATTTGCAATGCATGCCATGCAATGGTTGCTGAGATTATCCAGAAAGTATTCTTGCTTTAGGACTAACCGCTTTTCAGCTGCAAAGGAGCAACTGTGTGAAGCCTAGGGAGGACACCATGTTCTTCGTTGCTAGATGTGGAGTGATTGCAATTTATAGCTTATCTACAAAAGGAGCCAGCATTCAGAGGAGTAAATCTTTTTGATGGGGGGGGGGGAACTGTTGCTTCAGGGAAAATACCATTTGGGTACCTAAAATTTTAAAACCCCAATTGCCTCCTTTATTCAACTTTAACTTAAATATTTAAGTTCAATTTATCTTTACCTTCAATATTTATAGGCTGTTTAGTTTTAATGTTTATTATTTACTTATTCTCTTTCTCAGTTTTTCTAATTCTATTCTCTCTCTCTGTTTTTTTTTTTTTTTTTTGTATATCTTTCTATTTTTTCTCTTCTGTTTTACACCCACTCACCTATTGCTGACTTATATTTTGTTTCTTCCATCACTGTTGGATTCTTTCAGCAATGATGGATTTTGATAAGGTTTCTGATAAGACAAAGGAAGTTTGCAAAGACGGTTCACTTTGCTGTGGCATAGACGTCTTCCATCTTATGGGTTGCCTTCTATTATTTGCATTAGGGTAGCCAGTTTTTTCTCCGACCCTCACCGTGGGTGATAAAAGATGGTTCTCTGCCTTCTAGCTTCTCAAGTAAGGCTGGTGTTCCTCAAGGTTCTCTTCTTTCTCCAACCCATTTCCTCTTGTATATTAACGACCTTTCCAGTGACTGAAAATCTTATTCATAGTTTTTCTGATGATAGTATAGTACATTACAGCTTCCAGTTTGAAAAATTGCTCTGCACGAACAGCTTCAACTCCTGGAATATCCACCATCGATTCATTAAGTGCTGAACTCCAAGTAATTGTTTAATGAGGCGAAGATAAGTTTCTAAAATTCATTCCTATATTATTTAGCTGAAAAAATCGTCTGTCGCTCCTATTCTCATCTTCGAAAACACTCCGACTTCCAGAAAAGATCACACATCTTTATAGGGGATTGTAAAGACTTAATCCCTTTTGGCACGAGCAGTCACGATTGTTGTTACCTCTGTATTAGAAAAACTGGGTTTTCTTTCTCGCTCTTTGCGTTACTTTTCTTCTAAACACTATTTATTCTGTACAAATCTCAAATCCTTACCATGGAACATTGTTCCTACATCTGATGCGGTCCTTCTAAAACCTCTCTCATGATTCTAGACTTCATTAAAATAGGATAGTCAGGTTAAATAATGATTCAGCTCTTATAAGCATTCAGTTTCATCTGGATGCCTTTTTATAGATATTTCCATCTCTCTCTCTCTCTGAAAAGAAGACATTTTGCACAGGTGCTTTTCTTTGTTTTTCCGAAGAAACTTAACACTTTAATGATGTTTTAAAACATTTCATGGATGTAAGAAGCAGCTGTGCAAACCAAAGTGGAATTGTTCAATATTGTTTTCATGAGCTTCGAAGACTTAAAAAATAATAAATCACATGACTTATTTCAATTTCAATAGTAAGCTTTTGTATACTTTATCTACAGATTCTCGATCACCCAATGACTTTTTTCTGTTCCTACAAGTTAGTAGAGACTTAAGTAGTTTCATTGATTATGAACTTTATAAACGATTTAGAAACCATTGATTCACAAAGTTTTCTAAAATGTCCTAAGGTATTTATTGCTAACTGCGATTTGAATGACTGTGTTCAAATTGAAATTGTTTGTTTACTTCCATTAAATCAGCTTAGAAGTTTTGCTGATGGTAGTATACTACATTACATCTTCCAGTTTGAAAAACTGCTCTGACAAACACCTTCAACTCCTGGAATATCCACCACAATTCCTTAAGCGCTACACTCCAAGTAATTGTTTAATGAGGCGAAGAAAACTTTCTAAACTTATTCCTGTATTATTTAGCTCCAAAAATCGTCTGTCGCTCCCATGTTCATCTTCGAAAACACTCAGATTTTCAGTATCAATGCTGAAAATACCTTTCAGAATTCACGTTGAAGAAAATTAATCAAATAATTATCTGGAAATCACTTTTAAAGACTGGTAGTTCTTCTACCAGTATTTAAAGAGGCCCGGACGACAATTTCGTTTAATCATCCAAACAAAGCGTTTGCGCTAAAGTCGCTACAGAGACTGACAAGCTTTCCGCTGTTCCAGTTTAAAGTGAAGGTCCCTCAGAAACTTCGACTTAATCCTATGTGCACCCATTTTTACAAAATAAAAGCAGGTAATTCCTTACACAGACTCTCTCATTTCAAAATTTCACTGGAACTAGAAACTCTATCCTAGAGCGAACCCTGCACATCGCCCCTTGAATGGCTGAATAGCCCGATAGCAGGAATAGATCAATAGCCCTTATTATAGTTGTGCCTTTTTTTAGGAAAGTTAGAATCAGGAGCGGATCCAGACTACTTTTTCTCGGAGGGACGATATAGCGATTATGGTATATGTGATTGACAGTAATGGATAATTAAGCCGGCAATTAGTTTGAATTTATCTGAAATTTTTAATCAGATTTTCGTTCCAATTTCTCAGGCTCTGGGGAAAGGAGCGTCCCGATCTCCCCTCGTTGGGAAGATCGAAGCGCTCACTATTCATTATGCAGTAGCGCACCCTTTCTAACTGTTATAGCAGCAAATTAATATTTATTTTATTTATTTACTTTGATGTTGTACACTTTAGGCATTAAACTAAATGAGATGTTTAAATCTGTGTTCTAGAGCGTGGTAAAGAAATCTAAAAAATCCCAGTTGAACTGTGTGGTGGAAAAGAAGAAAGCGACACAAATAGTTGCTCATGAGCCAAAGACAGTAAGTATATTTTCTGGTTATCTTCCAAATAATGATAAAGTTCAAAGAATTTAGCAACAGATGACTCGCGCGTATCCAAACGCCTATTAACCCCGTTCCGTTTCAAATGCAAGCACTTAACATGAAGCGGAAGCAGATCGTAAAGACTAACCTGAGCATGTAAGAAGGAGGAGAAACGCAACTTTTTGTCAGTTTTTTCTAACTACTTAAAAGAAAGAAGATTAAAAAAAAAGAAGCCAGGTTTCTTTAAAAAGTAGGTAACGGGATCTGAAATAGAGGCATGAGTGAGGGGGGGGGGCATCCGCAGCACCATCAAAGAAGCAGAAAAAAATTGAATTAATATTATAAATTGCTATGTTTCATATGAAAAATATTATTTAATACGTGAATATTTTCTGTCCTTTATAATAAAATAAAATAATAACAATACAACCATAACATTTCACTATATTTGGAGAATGCTACTGAAACTCATGGAAACAGCTTTCTTATATAATCAGTTAACATAATTTTAATTGATTATATAAGAAAGCTGTTCTGCTAATTATCAATTAACAATTATGTTAATTGATAATTAGCAGAACTTACCGCACTTTTTATTACATAGGTATGAATAACCTATTGAATGAAATAAACGATGAACACAGGTTTGATTATTTATTTATTTTTATGTTTTTTCTCATGAACTATCCTGTCTTCCAAGATACACTTATTCCAACATTCTTATGTATAAAATGTGGCACAAACCTTATCTTTTTATGACAAACATACCTGTGCAAATTCCGTAGGACTTAACAGTGTTGCGTGGTTTACACAGGCGAGTGTGAAAACTGCAAGGCAAGAGATCAGTCCTGACCTGTCAATCTTTGGCCCTCTTTTGAAGATGCTGAAACGTTTTACTCTGACGATGGAGTGAAGGGGATCTTCACAGATCGATTTCACCAGCAGTGTTCTACTATGAGGGTGCGTCTTGATACGATGGAAACGATGCCTCATTGCCGTTAGTGCCTACTTTTAACTGGGTGTGTCTCTCAACTTCTATGCTTCGTTTGGACGTTTCTTATAAGTAAGGCTGTAAATTAATGATATTATACAGTCCCTTAATAAATAAATAAATATGCTGGTTATACTCCGAGACCTTCACTCAGAGGAGTTTACAAGTTAGATTACAAGAATACGGGCGCTGACAACTCGGACACTGGTATGATTATCCAGTATTTCTCACTATTCATTTATTAGTAACTTACTATATTATCTACTTCGTGAACATCTCGGTAACTGCGGTGTTCATAATAATCAACTATTGCTGATTATACACTGATTTCATTATTTATGTACAAATATTTATATGATTTTCTGCAGATAATGACCCCATTTGGTAATCTTACGAGCGATCCCCGATTGCTACACGTGGTTGGAGAAAGAGTAGTATTTTCTTGCGTTACCGGAGGGCGGAAGAAAAAACCGTCATCTAAGAAGTTAACAGGTTAGTCGTTTATTTTTTTCCAAGTAAAAGACCGAGTTTTCGGTTTTCTCTCTCTCTCTCTCTCTCTCTCTCTCTCTCTCTCTCTCTCTCTCTCTCTCTCTCTCTCTCTCTCCTTTTCTTTAACCGATATAACATCATGATAAGCAAAAAAAAAAAAAAAAAAAAAAAAAAAAAATCCACTAACAAATTGAATATGTTATTAGCATTAACATGGCACATGATGCAAGAAAGCAAGCTTATATAGCATCAGCCAAACAAAAAAAAAAAAAAAAAAAAAAAAAATTGTACGGGATCACAAGCGCAATCGTTTAAGGCGTGAATCCGTCTTTGTGTTATTAGCGCCCGTAATATATAATTATATAATTTTATTTATCAAAGGCCGATGATAGGAGAAGTAAGATACATATGGCATAGTATTTACATCGGTGTTTCTTACAAAGGTTAAAGCTATACAAGTGTTGCCTAGAGTAGTGGACGATGTAGAAATGTACTTCAAGTTGAACTCACGTTGAACTTTTGAATTTTTCTTTCCAATGATATACGTTTCTTACATTTCTGTTCATATTTCTTTTGCAATTTTTTCGACATTATGAAAATATTCTTCAGATCAGCACACTTATCGGCTTATAACTTTGCAAATTTTATTTTATCGGTTATTATTGTTAAATAATATTGTAGATCCTTTTATTCTCTACAAATCGACACCAATTTCAACGTCCTATCTCTTCGCAATTCATAGTTACACTGCCCAAACGCCGCGCAGCGTCGCCATTTCCAGTGTTCACGCTCAAGCGCTACCCCTCCCCCCCTCACCGCTACACACCCGCACTACCCACCATTTTAGATATGAACAGACATAATCCCTATATCCAACAAAATTTAAATCATTATATTATCAAATATAGTTTACGAGATATAAGCGCGACAAAGCTTGCCATTTTTTTGGTCGCTAGAGTTTTCGTAGAGACCTCCTTATACCGAACCGAACCGAACTTAAAGACGTATTCACGTCAAAACACAGACCGTTCTCATTTCACCCATCCAGTCGCTCCAAATGTTTGTCTAGTTCTGCCTTGAATCTGCTTAAGCTATCAACTTCTACAACGACAGATGGAAGTTTGTTCCAGCAATCAACCACACGCTGCCTAAAGGCAAACTTCCGCGCATCTATCCTACAACTATATTTCCTCAATTTGAATTTATGCTCTCTCAGGCGATTATTCTGAGCAAGAGGAAAAATTCCATCAGCATTGAGCATGCTCAAACCATTCAAGGCTTTATACACCTCTATCAGATCACCTCGTAGGTGCCTAGTCTCCAGACACTGTAATTTGCAACATTTAAGCCTTTCTTCATAAGAGCAACCCTTTGTTCCATTCACTAATCTTGTTGCCCTTCTCTATACTAGTTTCAAATGCTCTACATCCTTCTTAAAATGAGGCCTCCAGACCTGTATAGTACTCAAGGTTTGGCCTGACCATTACCTTACAAGGAGATAATTACCTGTTTATCCCTACTAGAAAAATTCCTGTTTATCCCTACTAGAAAAATTCCTGTATATCATTGAAAAGACACCATGAGCTTCTGCACAATTAACCCCAGATCCTTTTCACTCTCTACCACTCTCAGTGTAGTACCACACAGTTGATACGTTACTCTGCGGTTTCTGCTTCCCATATGCAGTACTTTACATTTGTCAATATTAAACTTCAGTTGCCACCTCTCTGCCCATCTTCTCAACCTTTCCAGATACTGTTGCAGCAGCTTACTGTCATTAGTGTCATTAACAACCCTGCCGACCTTTGTATCGTCTGCAAACTTGGACATTAAGCCTGATATACCATCATCAATATCATTAATGAATACAGAAAACAACAATGGACCCAACACTGAACCCTGGGGGACTCCACTAATAACATTACTCCACGAAGAGCACTGTCCATTGATTACCACTCTCTGTCTTCTCCCACTCAACCATCCATATCAGCAATTTATCTTTATCCATAGCAGCAATTTGCCTCCAATGCCACAGTGCTCCAATTTCTGCAGCAGTCTTAGAAAGGTTTTTGATACTGCAACAGTATCAAAAACCTTTCTAAGATCCAAATATACGACATCAGAATTATTCTTTGCATCCAATTCCTTTGTGACTACATCATAGTATCCAATCAAATTGGTCAGACAAGACTTTCCCTTAACAAACCCATACTGTGTCCGAGCTATAACTGAAGTCTTGTCTAGATGATCCTGCAATGCTTCTTTAACCAGTGCCTCCATTAATTTCCCTGGAACAGAAGTTAAACTAACAGGTCTGCAATTACCTGTGTCTCCCCTCGATCCTCCTTTGTGGATTGGAGTGACATTTGCACATCTCCAGTTCATGGGTACCTACCCTGAGTCCAAGGAAGCTCTCATAATTATGGCTAAGAGTTTGCTTACTTCCTTTGCTGCCTCCTTTAATATAACTGGATATATTCAATCCACCCCAGGTGCCTTTCTTATGTTTATCTACAACAATTTCTTCTCCACTTTACTCTCCACTCAGTTTAATACATCTCTGGCCTTCCCCTCCCTGAATAACTCCTCATGTGTGAACACAGATGCAAAATATTCATTCAGTTTGTTAGCTATCTGAGCAGGATCATCAACAGTTGAACCATCGATATCAAGTGGACCAATCTGATTCATCCCTTTTCTTCTAGTGTTTACATAAGTAAAGAACTCTTTGCTTTTTTTTTGCATCCTTTGCCAAAGATTTCTCGTAATCTGCCTTTGACTGCCTTACCTCCTTTGTGACTTGGTTACAGACCAGCTTATATCTATCATAGGCTTCTGTGTCACATGTTAATTTATATGTATCTCATGCATTTTTCTTTCTGCCATACGTCTCGTTAGTTCATCTGACATCCATTTAGGCCTAAATCTTGAACAATATTTCTTAGTTGGTATGAAAAGCCTAGTAGCTTCCAAGATTAATTCTTTGAATGCCTTCCATTTTGAATTTGCTGTTGGTAACATCATCAGTTGGTCCCACCGTATAGAATTTAAATACTTTCTCAGACCACCGTAGTCACCTTTACAAAAGCAAAAACCCTTCCCTTTACCCCTGATGGTAGTTACCTCTTTGAGTAAATCCCACTTCAGCACACTGTGATCACTGCCAACTAGTGGTTCCTTTATCTGCAGATTCTTAATGCATGAAGAATCACTAGTGATAACCAGATCAAGAGTATTACTCCCTTTTGTTGCCTCCCGAACATGCTGCTATAGAAAACAATCATAAAATAAGTCCACAAAAGCCTTGCTAGTGTGTGAGTGACCAACCCACAAATTCCAGTCAATCTCTGGGAAATTAAAATCTCCCATTATAAGACACTCTGATTTACTGGCCCACTCTATATCTCTGCACAATTGCTCATTATACTCATCAGATTCATTGGGCCTATAACACACACCTACTCTCACTTTTCCTTTCCAAGTACTTATGTCACACCAAACAGACTCAACATTGCATTGTCCATCAATATCAATTGGATGCATTTCCTTAGATTTTATGTTTCTTAACTGACAGCATAACCCCTTCTCCCTTCCTGTCCAGTCTATCCTTTCTGTACATATTATACTCTCCAAATTCCAAAATTGCACTGCTTATATCTGTGTGACACCACGTCTGTGATATCCCAACAATATCTGCCTTTCATGTCTTGACTAGCACTTCAAGCACATCAAATTTATTAAGTATACTCCTAGCATTGGTGTACATGCACCTGTTTCTACTCTTAATTATCCTAACACAGTCCATGTATTTACTTGTTCCACTATGACTCCCAGCAGTCCTGGAAATCCCCATTGCCTTGCTTTCCAGGCTGCTGCTCAATTGCATTTCAATAGAAGCAGTGCAAGAGCCCTTGTATCCGTCCACGCCACGAGAAGTCGTGCCACAACTATGCACGCTGACCAGATAAATGCGCACATGAAAAATCTATTAGTCCGTGTATTCCCCAAGCTAGCAGTTTTCCGATCCCCTAACTCTGGTTCGATAGCATCAGCAAATATTCTTGCACCCTTTCTATTTAAGTGTATCCCATCCTTGTAGAAGCAGTCTCTCCTGTTAACAAGCACAGACCAGGCTGAGAAAAATTCTACCCCTTGAGCCTTGCACAATCTCTCCAGGTCCGAACTGATCGACAGTGGTCTCATCATATACTCCCTCCTATCGTGTATGGGCAGAATTGCAGATACTTTCAGATTTAACCTAACTCATGGCTTTTTTTTTTTTTTTCAATATCGACCTGTACTTGTTAAGTAATTCCGCCGGTCTCCTACTGTTAACATCATTAGTGCCACCGTGTACAACAATATCAACCTTTGTGCCCTGAAAAGATGATATCTGCTCTACAACGTCATCAACCTTTGCCCCTGGCAGACATACCCTGGTCCTGTTTCACCTATCATTATTTTCGTGAGATGTACACACAGTATTCGAATCAGGCCGAATGCACTGGAACGCCGTGCGAGTTGATGCAGAATTAAGCTAAAAGCATTCCGATTTTTAAAATATTCAAAAAAAAAAAAAAACTGTTGAAAATATTAAAATGTTCACTGGCGATTACAAATTCTAGTGAAGCCTGAATTACTTGTAGTACTGAACGTCAGAATCAATAACTATAGTATAATGTTGCAGACATTTATTTGGTTCTTTATTTTGCATAGAAACCTTTCCACCCACAAAATACTGATTTCATTATTTATTTCACTGCAAAGCTGCAGATCCCAGTACTGAAGTATAGCAGTAATATAAACCTAAAGAACAACACAATACAAGCTGAAAGAAGTAATTTATTAAACAAAGAGATATTAAAGTAAAATCATACTTGTAAATGTAGACATATGTTGTGTCTTGTGTAGGGCTGCTCCCAAACGTTACTTCAACTTCGCTGCTGGAAAATGACCAGTAATAAGTAGTGCTGTATTTGTGCCGCTTAGTTATTTCTGGCCAATTTGCTACCGGGAAGCAGCGATCGCCGGATGGCTGCTTCCTTGTACCCGTCCACGCCACGAGAAGGCGTGCCACAACTATGCACGGTGACCAGAAAAATGAGCACATGAAAAAAGCCCACACGAAAATTTCGCACAGAAAATGCCCCACTGTCATAAATGCTCACATGAAAAATACCCACACATAAAATTGCTCACATGAAAAATGCTCACAGGGAAAAATTTTCACATTATTTTTATTTTTACAAAAAAACAAATTACTGTATTTCAAAACGCAACGAAATGTTGAATTTATATATTTTATTTCTACTTAAATATGATGTATTTTAATATAACGTTTGATATAAAACTTTTGATTTTAATATAAAGTAGAATATTTGGATGTAAATGTTTGTAAGGGAAATTACAGGAAATAAAATGCTGTGGTTTTATTGCAACTAAAGCCTTTTATTTTATTAATAAAAATAAATTATTTTTTCTCTGTCTTACAAAGTGAATAGTCAACACCTTTTGGTTTTTTATCAACAAACAACTAATTCAGACATATTTCAGTGATTTATTTGTCAAGGATTTGAATAGAATTTTCTTTACTATAAGGTAGCCAATCTCTGCAATTATTTCAGTTTGTCTTCTACCTGCTCATATTACTGCACAAAAGTGGCAACCAAGTCGTGCGGTGCATCATATCTTCTGTTTTTCACCTCTAGGTGGACCTGCCTGTGCATTAGCCAGTTTCAATATGTGGCAAGCCAGGTCTCTCTTCAGTCCATCAAACAAAAACCGCACGCTGGGATGACTGCAGTGGAATAGGGAATTAAGTGCATTGTGAAATCCCTCACAGCAGTTTGTAGTTTTAGGCAACCGTTCAAGAGCTGCATCATGATGATTCCATATTCTTATTGGAAACTGGGGATCTCCACCTGCTGCACCCCCAATGTATGTAGAAAAGACGTACATGAGCACCATTATAGCTATCGTCGTCTGGAAATGTGGCGGCAAGCTCATCAAAGACACTCCTCATATCATGGACTGGGACAAAGTTTAATGCAGCAAGAGACTTCAGCTTGAGTTTAATATTTATATCAGTTTCCAATTCAGTCTTCAAGCCAACGTTGTTGAGTTTCCTGATGAGACTCTGACACAGATGGAAATAGGACTCGTTGACCTTAGCGTGTGGAAAGGCAATCCTCACTGCATTCATGCAAACCTCAAATTCACTAAAACCTTTTGAGGCACCAGATTTGGAACCAACAGCTTCATGATTTCAAACATTCTATTATAAGTATCTAAGTTATTTTCTGTATCAAAAGTAAATATTTAGAAATCTTTATTGCAATAATAATAATAATAATAATACAATGGATACATTGCAATAAGCCCTTCACGGCCACAAGGCCAGGGGTTATATGGGTTACCCACCTTGACATACCACGTATACAGTTGGTAAAACATGTTTGGGACTTTATCAAAGATGCCATCTCCATAGATTGTATCTTTTTTCAATTCAACCAAGAGTTTTTATCACCTAAAACCAGGATTCGGTCTGCATCATCCACACCTGAATCATGAAGTATGAGTTGACGGTTCTCAGGAATGTCAAAATTTATTGTTGTTGGATTAGTCAAATTACCGTCTCTTTTCTGTGATTGAAAAGATTTCTCGCAAGGAATGGTTGTTTGGGCATATGGCCATCGTTACTAAACTCTGACAACACATTCCCCATCACATTGCGAGGAGTGGAACAAACTACTCTCATGTATTGCCTCATTTTGCTTCTGGCAACGTTGGCTTCTGCTTTTTGAGGACAGGAATCATGACAATGTTCGGTTGGTTGTTGTACTATGTTGCCATCTTTTGCACGTACATCCTGAATGACAATTGAGGGTGCAGCAGGTAGAGATCCCCAGTTTCAAATAAGAATATGGAATCATCATGATGCAGCTCTTGAACGGTCGCTAAAACTACAAACTGCTGTGAGGGATTTCACAATGCACTTAATTCCCTATTTCACTGCAGTCATCCCAGCGTGTGCTTTTTGTTTGATGGACTGAAGAGGGACCTGGCTTGCCACAGATTGACACTGGCTAATGCACAGGCAGGTCGTCTAGAGGTGAAAAAGAGAAGATATGATGCACTGCATGACTTCATTGCCACTTTTGGGCAGTAATATGAACAGGTAGAAGGCAAATTAAAATACTTGCAGAGATTGACTAACTTACAGTAATGAAAATTCTATTCAAATCCTTGACAAATAAATAAATTACTGAAATATGTCTGAATTAGTTGTTTGTTGATAAAAAACCAAAAAGTGTTGACTGTTCACTTTGTAAGACGGAGAAAAAAGAATTTATTTTTACAAATATATTTAAATAAATAAAATAAAAGGCTTTAATTGCGATAAAACCAGAGCATTTTATTTCCTGTAATTTCCCTTACACATCCAAATATTTTACTTTATATTAAAATCAAAAGTTTTATCTCAAAAGTTATATAAAAATACATCGTATAGAAGTATAAATAAAATATATAAATACAACATTTTGTTGCGTTTTGAAATACGAAATAATTTGTTTTTGTAAACTAAAAATAATGTGAGCATTCTTCAATGTGGGCATTTATCCGTTTGAGCAGTTATCCGTGTGAGCAATTTTTCATGTGGGTATTTTTCATGTGAGCATTTATAAGAGTAGGGTTTTATCTGTGGGGAATTTTCGTGTGGGCTTTTGTCAAGAAACCTCTTTGCACGTACATCCTAAATGGATTAGAAGACTTACTTTGTGAATTCGTTTAAACCAACGATCTTAAACTTCAGCATTATACTCCTTATTCAGTGTGTTACTTTGTGAAAAAAAATTCTTGCCATGATTCACTTGTTGTCTAAGAAAGTGATCAACATCACTTTGATTTTCAATTTTTGAAAACTAAATTTATTTCATCTTATTCCCATGTCTTGTTTCTTTGTTTGTGGATTGTATTCGAAATCCCAGCTATAACGATAGAGTAGAGTGTTTAGTGTCAAACAGCACCAGGGGTTCCCCCATCTCCGCGTGCTATACATTGTGGGTGTGAAACAGAACACTGTCAATGCCAGAGGTTTAAAAGTATATGGATTTTGTATTTGTGTAGTGTCGTGTAACGTTGTTCATCTGGCCATTTAGCCGCTGGGCCCCTAATGGGACCCAACGTTGCCCCACTCCGCCCCGTGGAGGCAGACCAGGTACACCACTATTATAGTTATTTACTCTGGCAGGTCCTGCCACCTGAGATTGGGAGGGAGACTGAAGACTGGGGTGGAAAGATAGAGATGCAAGGTCCATAGAGAAGATGACCCCAAGTCAGTGGAGCAGGCCCATTCCCCACCAGAGTGAAAAAGAGGGGTGGCGAGGGGAGAGGACACCAGGGATAAACCCCCCCCTCCCGCTGCGGAGTTGAGGGAAAGGACCACGCAAGGGAGCGTGGCTAGGGAGGCCTAATGGCAGCAGCTGAGCTGTGCTGGTGGGTTCTGTCGCTCCTGGGACGAAGGAAGGAGTTTTTTTTTTTTTTTCCTCCTGAGAGGACTGTCATATCCACGAAGTTTCTTACTTTGATCTTCAGTGGGTGGTGTTTGGGTGCCTAACCCGTCTAGCAGTGAAGACAGACTGCGCAAACTCGGTGAAGGCGGCGTAGCGCTGCTCGTCCATTATAATCAGGTGCTCAAAATGCCGGGGATTTTCTTGGATTTTAGTGGCAAACCTTAGCCTGAACTCGTCATATTCATAGCAATCATACATTATGTGATACCACGTTTCTTCAGCTCCGCAATGACACAGTGGATCATCTTCAATGCCTAGGGATGTTAGCTTCGCTTTAAAGGGCCCGTGGCCTGTCAATAGAAATGTAGTATGGAGGCCTTATGAGTACCAGGGAGGAGGCTTTGGACTTATGAGGTTCACAGAGGGAATGAACTTTTTAGTTATCAATCCTTTGTTGGTGGTGTCCCATGTCTCTTGCCAGGTCCTGTACATAATTTCAGAGATTCTCTTCCTTTCCTGTTTGGGGTTGTTATCAAGGTTAAGAGTGATGCCTGCTGTTTCGGTGGAAATACTCTTCTTCAATCGTTGATACAATCCTCTTCTTATTACCTCTAGGTGTAGGGATATACATCCAGCTAGCACCTGTAGAGCTGGGGTGCTTACTGCGCGGCACGCCCTTGTTACGGCAAGGAGTATAGAACGCTGTACGGAGTCTATGGAGTATGGAGTCTAGTTTACGGCGATTTCGGTCGAGGGAGGCCCTAGTACACCATACTGAGGCTCCATAGCAAGCTATTGGGATAAATATGGCATTATAGATGAGGACCAGAGCCCGGCGCTTAAGGCCCCAGTCTGCACGGCTTATACGGATGATCATGGCCGAGTATTTTTTTGATTTTCTGTGATATATATTTCAAGTGAGGATAGAAATGTAGCTTCATATCTAAGACGATTCCTAAATACTTGATTTCTGGGTATAATCTTATGGAGGTGTTGTCAATTTTGATAACCGGTGGTCTTCGTAGTTGGAGCGTTCCCTTGAACAATATGGATGTTTTCTCTCCTGAGATCTTTAGTCGGTGAATGGCTGCCCAATCCTGGAGCTTAGTTAGTGCGCAATTTGCTCGCTCTTCTAGATCAGCTCTTGTGTCACCATGCAGCACCAAAACCAAATCGTCAGCAAACGCTGACGATTTGGTTTTGGTGGTGCATTTGGTGGTGCAAGGGGTTGAGTCATTCCCAAGTCCATCCCAAGGAACTCGTCCAGAACGATGGACCAAAAGAAAGGCCCCAGGACCGAGCCCTGGGGACAGCCTCGGAGACCTGGCTAGTGACAGATTTGTACTTGGTACTAACATGGACAGTGCGATGTCTCAGGTACTCCTTGACACAGCTATAAAGGTTGAGTGATGCTTTGGCTTGATGGAGTCTTCTGAGAATAGTTGGCCACTACAGCCGATCAAATGCTCCAGCAAAGTCAACTGTGATGGCTAGCGCATACTTGGCTTCAGTGCTTGAAGCAGTAGATATTAATTGAAGAAGAACATCTTCAGTGCTGCAACCAGCTTTAACGATGGAATGTAGCAAGTCGGGATCATCAGCATCTTGAATGAGCTCTTTGAATGCTTCTGTTCTGAGTAGTTTTGTTCTTCAGTCATACAACGCGAAATGAACCGAGCGCTGATCTTCAGTTTGTCCAAATCTTCTCTCAGAATTGTTCTTCCATCTCTCGAAGAGTCATTCAACCATCAGGTGCAATCAATGTGAGAACTTTTTCGGTCGTTTGTGGGGTTCGAAGTTGTTGGACGTCCACATTGCTGGTCGTCTTCCAGATTCTCACTGCCGTCCCGAAATCTTGCAACTCTGTGGAAAACTGCTTGAGTTGAGAGATTAGAACAGTGGTTTTTCAACCGGGATGCCGCGGCACATTAGGGCGCTGCAACAACATTCCAGGGGTGCCACGTAATTTGGGTTTAAGTTACTTAAACTTATTTTTTAATTTATATGTTTATTTCATTATAAAAAGGTGTACAGTATCTTTTTAATTTTGTGGTGATCTATAATTGATGTTTAACGTGAACGTGAAATGAACTTAACTTCATTTCACGTTCTGTCCTTTACACAACACAGTTATACAGTATATTCGTAAATAAACAATTAGGATGAATTTAAGCATTGAGGTAAATTCCTCTTTATTTCTGTATATGTGTAAATAAACAATATATAAATAGCAGCCACATTTAATATCCATTGTGTGACAAATTTCATTTTCAGGAAGAACCTTTGACAAAACAAATCAAAAACCCCGTGTTTTGTCATACTCTCTTTTGCTGTTAAATATCGGCGTTCGCATTTTTAAAATTTTCTAGTTCGAGCACTGGTAGTAGTAGTACATCACGACAAACGAGGTCGTTTTATTTACCCATTTTCTGCCTACGATGGGCGTATTATATTTGTATATGGTTAAAATAATAAAAATAATATCTGCATTTTCTATATGATGATCATTTTATTCTTTCAGATGCTTTCCCTCGACCTAGAAGATCAATAGATGAGTGTGCTTGTAACTGTGATTGCTGAAGAGAAATCAATCATATTTTTATAGTTTCCCTAGTGCGTTGCTGGGTTTTATTTTTTCACTTAGAAAATGAATTCCATTCAAGCTCTGAAAAATCAGACAAGAAAGAAACAAATTGGATTTTATTTATTTATTTATTTACGAGTATTTAGGAAATTATATGCGTATGACAGCTTTTTTTTTCTTTTTTTTTTCGTTTCAGAGAGATTTATACAGGAAATCAAAAGTGTTATAAATCCATTAGTTTAGATTGCAAATATATTTGTAACTCTTACTCTTAACTCACTAAAAAAGGCAATTAATTTAATGTATTCGTCCAGAATTTTGTTGTATTTTTAGGCAATAGACTAAAAAATATTATATTGCCAACATATCTGTATTTAATACTTCTTTGGAAGAAAGGGGATAAGTTATTCTGTTCCTTCCCTCCTTTCTTAAGGCTGTTCCTAACAAGTTAGTTTTGTCTTTTTGGAAAATCTCTGTTGACAAATTAGGCTGACAGACCAGATTACCTGTGTTGAGATTCATTAGAACTTTTGTTTCTTTTAACCAAATATCAGCTAACTATTAACGTGAAAATAAGGAATATGATTTTTATGTAGCCAATTAAAATTAATTTAATACCAATTTTCTTCTGTTATATTTTTTTAATTTTTTTTTAACGTTGAAACGTCTTAACAGTTATAATAATTTACCAAAAGCAAACATTCTCAAGTATATATAACAAATATGCAGAATATTAAAAAATATATACAAGTATGTGAAGCATTAAAAAAATTCGAAATTACTCAGCGAAAAATAATGAAAGAGGAAACATTTATCACAGTAACTGCACTCCAAAAAATGTATTATCGTGAATTAGCAACAGACATTATTCTGTGGTAATTGTTTAGAGAATGCCATTCACGATTTTTTTTTCTATTTCTTTTCCGCCATAATACATTCTGTTCATTCTATTCTATTATTACAGCTTCTGGATTTCGAAATTAGAAGAAGTATACTAATATAAGCAGAAATTAAATTTTAATAGGTGTATAGTATACACGCACTATCATTTAAATATAATTCAAATGACAATATAAATTACATTTAAAAAGTTCATAATACATACCTATATCTATAGAGATATAGGCATATATTAATACGCCTATATCTCTAATATATGCCTATATACGTGTTCCGTTAATCTAGAAAGCTGAAAAGAACCTTGTATTAATATTAAAGGAACATTACTGTATACTAACATAATTTTCATTTTAGCAAGGTTTATTGGATTGTAATGCATATGGTATAAATGCTTTGCGTGCGTTGAACAAAGAAAAGATTTTATTAATACCGACAATTTCTTTACAAAGCAATTTTAGAGTAACCTGAAGAGAATCTTAGAATTTGGGCACAATTGAAGAAAGCTGAATTTACGGGAATGCAGTTCCTCCAACTTCCCGACGTTGCGGGGAAAACCCCCCTCCAACGCAATTACTGTAAAAAATAATATAGTAAATGAAATGCAATTAAAACCACATTTCATTTACAGTTATTATTTTGTTTATTGTATTCACATCTATTATTTTTATCTCCCCACCATACAATCTTTCGCATCCTGTTGTTATTAAAATACTCCACTTGCCTGTGTATACGGCAAATATTAGAAAAGAGCTTTAATATTGTGTTCTAGGGCCGCAGGTTACCGAAATCCGGCATTGCGATGCAATTTTGAAATGGAACTGAATTCAGTTTGAAATGAAATCGTTTTCTTTATCTCCAGGTAACTACAATTTTATTTGTAGCGTAATCGAAGTTATACTACAAAATATTGTTATGTTCTTATCTGTTTTTGGCTGTATAAAAATACATCATTGAATTTGTACGGTGAAATTCCATTTAACGAAGAAGGCTTTGATGTTTTCAGTTATAGGAAAATTTGTAAAATAAAATTTGCTGCATACATTTGTGAATTAATGTACAGTACTTGGAATTTCACGTGTTATATTTATTTAAGGTTAATAGATTAAGATCATCTCCGGAAAATACACTTACAATAAAGGTTTATTGGACTGTTAAAGTTTTAGACTATTTCGATACAAATAAGCGATCACAAATAAAGATTTATAATGCCCGTAATATATTTTTAATAGCTGTATATTTGTAGTTTCACTACTTTTACTATCTCACGAGTGTTACAAAATAAATGCGGTCAGATGAATAAAATGAAATGAAATGGATAAATAAACGTTTATAATTTTATTTTGCCTCACAAGAAATTAAAAAAAAAAAATCGCTGAAGATGTTTATGCATTTCAGTGAGGAAGCATATTCCTCACCACTCGGCATAGAATTGAAGTAACTGCTTTTCAAACGATCCCGCGGCTGTAGTCTCATGTAAGGCTACGGCAACGAAGTTTATTCAAAGTTTCTTAGCTCTTCTCTCACCTTCTCAAGAAACTTGTGTTTAAGAATCCATCAGTGTGATCTCTCCAATGTTACTTTGAAATCCGCGCCAAATTGAAAAACTACACCAACGCCGTGACTCGCCTATTGACCCTTATTACGTATTTGGCACAAAAATGGTACTTCGTAGTACAGTACTAGATTTCCCAAGAATTTCCCGACATGGGTAACAAATCTTTTCTGGGAAAGGAATCATCTAATATTTCTATTGCAAGCTTATTTTCTTTGTTTCCAGCTCCTATTGGTGATGCCATGATTCATCTCCGGAATTTGCGCGCGCACACACACACACACACACACACACACACACACACACACACACACACACACACACACACACACACGACCTTTTAATAATGCAAATATTGTGCGTTGTGGTGTATAACACTACATTGTCCAGTATCAAACTAGATACATCATAACCAACACCATAATATATACCATAACAGACTGATATTCATCACTTTTATCACGAGTGTTACATAGCAATTTGTCTGTCACCAGTAATTTATCTGAACTCTTGTTGAATTGTTAATGATATGACGTTGTTTTGTTTGTTTGTTTGTTTGTTTGTTTGTTTGTTGTTTGTTATTTTGGAGCATTAGCAACTAAGGCCATATTGCTCCGGGATATGCGGTGACCTTTCCGCATCCTCCGTATTTGGTGGTGACGGGCTCGAACCCCGGTCCAATCATGATATGACGTACTTATATGTGTTTGTTTAGGTGGCGAAATATCAGCAGTGACTGTTCTTGTATTCTTCGCAAACATATAAGTCATTGTAGAAAGTGTTCTCTATAATTAACTTGAGCCGACCGGGCTAGCCGAGTGGGTAAAGTACCTGCCCGGCAACCCAAAGGTCGCGGGTTCGATTCCCGCCTCGGGCTTGGATCAAAGTACTGCAAAAACCTTGGCAGGTGCAATATGGCCACTGAAGCCGATGCGCCAACAACTACCAAATCAAAAAAAAAAAAAAAAAAAAATAATTAACTTGAATGTAGGGAAAATTCTCACTTTCTGCAGTCAGAATTGGCACATTACAGCTAACTGTGCACACACACACACACACACACACACACACACATATAGGGCTTTCATCATTCGTTTGAATTTTGAAAAGTCTTGGATCAAATTCCATCGGAGACAAAGAATTGATGAAGGCCTCTTCAATCAAGATTTTAATCAAGTTAACCCGAAGTAGAAATTTTCCTGTGAGGTATTCAGAGTGTTTCAGCTTGTGCAACACACATCAGACCCCGAACACACACAATATTCACCAAAAATAGTTGTTTCAATAACTTTACAGATCAGCATAGTTCAGGATCTGTGCCAGTTTCTTGCTCAAGCGTCTGGTTAAGCCAATTACGACCTCCTTTACTTTAACAAAATGCATTACTCTGAGATTAAACCTCTATGTAACAACTAATTCATTTAACTATATTTAAATATGTTTATGTTTTTAAATATGTTCTCATTAAATATGCTATTATTCCTGTTTGTTAACAAGATGCTAAATATGCCTTTATTCCTGTTTATTATACTGTTTTTAATTTTTTTTTGTGTACAGTTCTCAAATTCTTTGATTTCTGTTTCTACGAAACCTTGTTCTTTAGTCAGTATTTTAAAATTAGTTTTCTTGAAATTAGGATTTATACAAATACTATTTTGCCATTTCATACGCACTTTATTGGCCGACGGTATTGTTCTTCAGATGCACAGAAATTTTGATCTTTAATTTTCTGCCAGTCTGTTCGACATACAAACTCACACCAGAGGAAATATGATGCCTCTGTGATTTTTCGTCCCATAATAAGTTAATAAATTTTCAACTATTTAACCATTTCATTTAAAAGTTAACTATCTGCTTTACACTGAGTATGGATGAAGGCTTACGAGGAACGTTGCCAAACATTTCGAATTAAATGGAAGTTCGGTGTGTGGCAACGATCAAAATCAAGCATGCCTGTGGCGATCGTTTATCACCGTTGAAGGCAATCAATGACGAGAATGCATTTGTTTTCTCAATTTTTGCGCAAAAGCAACTAAGGGCTAGAAGGTATCAGTGGATTGTGCCTATAAAAATTGCGTGTGTATGCTGGGGTCAGTTTACCTATTTTGCTAAGAAATCTGGATTTCCAGAACGGAAAATAGTACAAGCTTCATCGCAAAAAAGAAGGAAAAAAAAAAAAAAAAAAACATGTAACAATTCCTCCGGCTGACAGATTGTTGTGGTAGGGTTTTTCGATAGATTTGTAGTAGGGTGTTGTACGCCATATTGTTCCGTGTATATTGCCTATAAATTTCGTGTGTTCTCTGGTCAATTTTTTGTTTGTTGGACAAAAAAAAAAAAAAACCGAGATTCCTGGAGAAAAAACCATGCTACCTCGCCTGACACCGACCAACTCAGCCACACTGAAAAAGGCCAATAAAAATTCCTCCCATCATCGACGGGTTTCGAATTCAGGCCTTTTCGACGCAGTGTGGGGAGAACGGCGATCCTACCAAATGTGCTACCATGAGGGCATCGATTTTCTTTTTGCTGGACGATAAACCCAAGTTTCCGGAGGGAGGGGGACCATGGTACCTCGCCTGAGTCGGCGCGAATAGCACAGTAGTATCGTCACCGTCCTCCCCACACCAGGTGGAAAAGGCCCTGGTTCGAATCCCGACGATGACGCGAGGAACTTTAATGGGCCTTTTTCATTAGTCAGTCTTAGGCGTAGATAGCAAGGTTTCCCCCCCAAGAAAGCGGGGTTTTTCGTCCAGCAAAACAGACAAATCGGCCATAGCACACACGCATGTTAACACGCAGCACAGCAGATGAATTTAATTATTCGGGTGGCCTAAAAATAGTTTGTTTGATACCCTCGCCTAAGACCGACTAACTCAGCCACGAAAAAGGCCCATAAAAATCCTTTGCAGCATCGGCGGGACTCGAACTCATGTCTTTTCCAACGGGTGTCGGGAGGAAGGTAATTCTACCAATTGTGCTACCCACGAAGGCCGGCTGATGGGACTAGGAACCTAGACCTTTTATACACAGTTTCAATAACAGGATCGTAACCACCGTCTCCAAGTCTGTGCGGGTACACAGTGGTATCGTCACCGTCCTCCCCACACTGGGTGGAAAAGCCCGGGTTCGAATCCAGTCGATGATGCGAGGAACGTTTTGGGTTTTTTTTTTACTCCGTGGCTGAGTTAGTCGGTCTCAGGCGTAGATAGCAAGGTCACGCTCCCCGGAAACTGGGGTTTTTCATCCAGCTAAGCAGGCAAATCGACCAGAGAACACACGCAGTTTACAGGCACAATACATATGGGTAGCTGGATTAACATTCTGGGTGACCGTAATAAATAGTTTTTAACCACTGTCTTCCCAGCGAGGACTTGGTAGGGTGATGATACCACAAGCAAGCATGTAATTCTCCGTATAGTGCAAGCAGGCGGTCAGAAAGGCATGCGGATCTTATCAGTGAGTTGATAATACGTATGCAAGGAGGTTATAGTTCAGTTATGTAAGTCAGTTGTGGAATCACACCTACAATATTCTCTTCAGTTCTTGAAGCCGCATCTGAAAAAAAAAAAAAAAAAATGATCTTTTCATATACTTCCAGATCTGTAAGTACACTGGTAATCAATTCAAAAGGAAATAGCCAGGGAAAAACCGAATGCAAAAGCAAAACATCCACTCATTGGATGTTTTGGATTGATTGCCAAAACATGGCAATCAATCCAAAGGTAACTGAGATATATGCCATTTGCTAGGGGGGGCAAAAAGCAGAGAGTATACGGCGTATACCACCCTATACCCTCCACTACAGATATAAAGTTTATATTTTTTACTAGGTTATATTTATGCTCTTAATAGTTGCATTTTGACCAGTATAGCTGTCTAATGTTAAATTTTATAATTGTACTCAGTATTCTTGTTTCTGAAATGACGCCGAATAGAATATTCTCGTTATGTTTTATTTATTTAAAAAATGATCTTCCGAATACCAATCGTCATCCCATCACAGTTATTCTTCATTTGGAACTGTGAACACTGGGGCCAGCCTTCATTATTATATGCACAATCCTGGTTTAAATACTGTTACAAAGTTTGAGCAATGAAAAACTTGATTAAAATTAACACATAGTTGCAGTATTTGATACGTTTTTTGTGATGTATAACAAAATAGATTACGTTTTGCTCCTTGTACAGGTTAGTTAACTAGAAGTGCGATGACACATAAAATCGAGTAATTTCTCGAAACAGGAACATCTCCATCTGACACTTCAAAATTGCTTCAGTCATTATGAATTAATAGGCAATTTGTCTACCTTGCAAAATAATGAGTTCTCTATCTGGTTGTCGACACAACCAGAACTTCAAAGATGATCAAGGAACTCTTTCTTTGCAAAGAAAGAGTTCCTTTCGAAGAAATCCTCTCTCTGAAAAGTGTATATAGTGTAAAGTGTAAAGTGCATTGATGTCTAGCGGCACCAGGGGTTTCTCCCATCTCCGCCTTGCTTTCATTGTAGGTGGACCAGTTAACTGGGAAGGCCAGGGATTTAAAAGTGTGTGGGTTTTGTATATGTGTAGTGTTGTGTATCGTTGTTCATCTGGCCGTTTAACAGCTGGACCCCTACTGAGGCCCAACGTTGCCCACACTTGGCCTCGTGGAGGCAGACCAGGTACACAGTATTTTGAAATTTTACTCTGGCAGGTCTTGCCACCTAGTTTCCTGAGATTTAAGTTACTAGGGTCTAAAAAAAAAAAAAACTCGGTAAGGGTGGGCGCTGGAATTAGAAAAACCAATTGAGGTTTATGCGGTTTAATTGAGACAAAATTAAGTTTTTGCAGTTTGTGTGGGGTTATACGCTGGCGTATTAGGCAGAATAGGGGGGGAGACTGAAGGCTGGAGAAAAAGACAGAAGTATGGGGACGATAGAGAAGGCGACTCCAGGATGTTCAGTGAGGCAGGCCCGTGCCCCACCAGGAGAAGAATAAGGGATGGCAGGGGAGGAGAGGAGACAAGACTGTCTCCTCCTCCCCGCCAGGGGAAAGAGAGTAAAGGTACCAGGCAAGGGAGCCCGGTACAGATCGCCATCAGGCATTGGCAGTAGAGGGCACGTGAAGAGTCCAAGCGATCTGAACTGGATCTTCGTTGGTGATCATGTTCAATGTAGGAGTCAAATCCAGTCGTAAGGTCAAGTCTCGTCCTATGGTTGGTCATGTAACCTGTTTAGGTCGCCCAGTGTGCATGTTATGATGATGCTGCCTTGGGTCCTGGTGATATCATTTTCTTAGTTCTTGCGTTGGCCATTTGGTTTAGCCATCCAGATAGTGTTCCAGTGCGAATAATTTGTATCCAGTTCATATCAAGTCCTGTGTCAGTTTGTCTGGTTCAGACGTAGGTCTTGCTGGTTGTCGGTTCCCTCGTGAACAAGGCTAGATGATGGTCACGTTCGTGGTTGTAGGTCACAGGCAGTTCTCGCTTTACGAGTTCCCGGGTTTAGGAGTTTTTTAACTCAAGTATCAACAAAATCGAAAATATGAAGAGTAATTGCAAAAATTGAATGTTAAACATTCATAAATACTGCATTCCAAACCACGTGCGTAGCTACACAATACAGTGTACTCCGCTTTATGATATTAATCAGTTCCAGAGACACCATCGTATTGTGAAAATATCGTAATGTGAACCCAATAGCACATTGTTTTTTGGTAGTCCGTTTCAAGATCTCAGGAAGTTGAAATTTTCGCTGTATAACTAGCTATTTATCTATAACTTGTCATTTTTAAGGTCACGAGCGTGACCTTATTGGCCTTATAAAAGGTCGTGAGCATGGTTTGTAAATTGTATTAGTTACCAATGAAATCATTAAACGCACTACACTTTCATCGTTATCACATGTTCCGTTATAAGAATCAATTTTAAACGCCTTTGTGATATTTTGTGATATAAGTTTTGTGGTCGTGACCTGCAGAAATGGAGGTCACGACCATAAAACAATAGAAACAATTTGCACTTCCCGGTTTATTGGGCTTTTCTGTTACTCACTGCAAGCAATTATAAACGGCTAGTAAATTCGATCTTCTTGCATTTGCGAAAATACCAATAGCTGGAATTGTGTGGATTTTTTACTTTATTATGGTGAAATGTGTTTCCCCTTTACTGAAATCTTCAATCGTATAAAAAACATAAATATATTTTCAGAATCTTCTCTTCATTCCTTTTATTTTTTAAGCTTCGTAAACTTGTTACTCCACGGGAATCGTGTTAGTTTCAATTTGTGTGTGCCGTTAAAAAATGCTTATGCATGCAATCGTGAAATTTATAATTAAAAGAGAAGATTATCTTGGAAATAAACGCCTCTTGAAGCATTTCTGAAGAAGACGACTCCTTGCAACAAACCAACGAGTGCCGAGCCAATAATGAGTGATCAACGAGTGTGCATTTAGTCGATGATGATGATGACGAAGAATAAACATTCTTTAACATTTGTAAGTCGTAAATAATTTCTCTATTATTATAATTTGCTTGATATTACAGGCTACGTTTTAATTTCTTTCGATAAATCAATCATTGTTTGAACATAAACTAATTAGCTAACTAATTTCATTGTTGAGAACGTAACCTTATGTCTATGGGAAATAAATTCCCGCTTTACGAGATTTTGCTTTACGAGCGCGCGCTAGGAACGAATTAACTCGTAAAGTCGAGAGCTAACTGTATTTTGGTACAGTTTTCTTGTGTATTCCAGTTTTCTCCAGTCCTAGTTTCGTCAGCTTCCGGGTGCTGTGCATAGTGGTTTGCTATAAGTGCTCTCCTTCTAGCGAAGAGTTTCTGTGCAAAGATAGTAAGGGTTTTGTATTCATGTTCCGAGTCGAGAAGATGCTGTTCCATGTTCTGCAGGAAGTAGGTGATAGCAGTAGTGAGTAGTGGCGGACTGGTCAGGGTGTCAGCTTGCCCGATGGCAAGTGCCCCCCCCCCCCCTTGAAATAACATTAGACAATATATTAAAAATGTTAATGACCTTTTAGTAGCTTGAAAATATAATAGTTGTGGGTGGGCCCCCTTTGTCTCCTGGAAATCAATATTTTTTTAGACTCAGTCCGCCACTGGTGGTGAGCATACATCGCAGATCTTCATTAGTGGTCGCAGTCATACATAGATGTTGCCATGTCTCCTCATGGCCGTAGAGGCAACGGTGATCCTTAGTGATTTGGAAGCTAGACAGTTTTGCATTAAATGACTCGTGACCGGTGAGCAGAAAGGTGACGTGGAGTCCTGGTTGGAACCAACTCGAGGGTTTTGGAAAGACTCTGTTTACGCTCGGGAGGAACGTCTTGGTGATTTCCCATTTAGTGGACTCTGTCCACCGATCCTGCCGTTCCTGTCGGAGGTGGTCAAGCAGTCTGGTTTTTTCAAGCTTCCTGTTGTTGACGAGGTCCAACGTATAGTTCAGGACAGTACACGGTATTTCTTTTGCCATATTGTATGTCAGAGCGCATCTAATGATTTCCAAGTCCAGCGGGAGGACTCCCGCCAGAACCTGGAGTGCGTGCGTGCTGACCGTCGAGACAGCTCGTGTGATTGTCAGAATTATTGACCGCTGGATACTGTCCAAGGTTCTATTTACGACCGTGTTTACCTTTAAACAGGATATACTAAAAACTATTATATTTAGGCCACCCGAATAATTAAATTCATCTGCCGTGCGTGTGTGTCTTATGTCTGTTAATTGCGTGTGTTCTAATGTCGATTTGTCTGTTTTGCTTGACAAAAAACCCCAGATTCTGTGGGAAAAACCTTGCTATCGACGCCTGAGACCGACTAACTCAGCCACGGAGTGAAAAAAGTCCATTAAAGTTCCTCGCGTCATCGACGGGATTCGAACCCAGAAATTTTTCACCCAGTGTGGGGAGGACAGTGATGATACCACTGTGTTACCCACGGAGACCTTTAAACAGGGTATAGTGTGTTTAGGGTCTAACGGCACCAGGGGTTTCCCTCATCTCCGCGTAGTATACATTGTGGTGTGATACAGAACACTGTGGAGGCCAGAGGTTTAAAAGTGTATGGATATTGTGGTGTGTAATGTTTTGTACCGTTGTTCATCTAGTCTTTAGCCGTTGGGTCTCAAATGAGACCCACCGTTGCCCACACTATACCGTACACCAGTATTTTAGAAATTTACTATTTACTCTGGCAGGTCCTGCCACCTAATTTCCTGAGATTTCAGTGGCTAGGACCTAAAAAAAAAAAAAAAAAAAAGTGGAAGGGGGGGGGGGAAGCAACGCTAGAAATTGGGCCAGGCCGAGTTATACGGGTTAGAGTTCATTTCTGTTTTTTTTTTTTTTTTAAATTTTAGTGTGGGGCTTGTGTAGTTTTGGCAAGGGTCAAACGCTAGTTGCAAGATAGCTAGAGAGGGAAGGGAGACTGAAGACTGGGGGGTGAAAGACAGAAATATGGAGTCAATAGTGAAGGTAACCCCAAAAGTCTGCGGGGCAGGCCCATGCCTCACCAGGTGAAGATAGGGGATGGCAGGGGGAGGGTACAGAGTAACCATCCCCTGCCAAGGGAAGGGAAAGAAAGTGAACCGAGTGAGGGTACCCGGTTCAGATCGCCTAATGATGTTTCGGCAGCAAACTGCATAATGTCTTTGTCAGGTCTTCGTATGCCATTCCTGGGACATGTTGTACAGGATATACGTTAACTCCAAAGATAATCATCAAGGTGCTATAAAAACTGTTATTGGCCTTTGGGCATTTTAACGTCTTATTCTGTTCTCGTCGCCGGTCGATGTCAAGAAATAATTGTTATTGGGAAAAGAAGGCACTTTTAGGGACTGTTTTCATTGGTTAACTGCAGACATAGCCGAGCTAGTCATTCTCTCGCAATGAATATATGGTTTCTCCTTCCAGAAACTTGGGCTTTTCATAACGTAGAATACTTAAACCGACCACAAAATACGTCCCATAATCTTTGTTGTTTCGTGCAAATTCTAAACAAACAACCAGCATTTTACATTTTATATTTGAGGAGTCAGCTCCAGTTTATAAGCATCACAAGTATGGCTTTCAAGTCATGTTTTAGATTTCATTAATTTTTAGAGCCGATTTTAGTAGCTGCGACTTGAATTTGCTGGACTTAGAGGTAGACCTATGGACTTATATACTTATGGATTTGTCTTAGAGTTGGAGCTTTGGGCTATGGCATGCTGGAAAAGCCTTCTTAAAGTTGATTGTTGGAAGCGATCACTGATAAGAACTGCAGCTAATGTCTCATTGACTTGTAAAGATCAGGGATGGATGTTTATAATAATTGCTGAATTTTGTTTACTGCTATAAAATAATTAAATTCTATGAACACGATTGGATAGATTTTATAAAAAAGAAAAGAAACCAGAGAGAGGGGAGGAAGGAAGAAAGAAGAAACTATATTACTATTTATTGCAGTGCCTTGCATGCCTGACTTCAATAATATTTATTTTCAGGCACGTTCTTTTCAGATATCACACTCTTGTGTCAGAAAGAATATTATTGTCTGAAAAACATCAATTTTCAGTTTTTTTTTTCAGTAATTTTGAAAACTTAAAAAACTTTCAAAACTTTTTTTAGGATATTACGAGACAAAATTCAATTTTTCAGGTCTATATTTAAAGTATTTTTACTGTAATAATACAGTGAATCTGTTCTGCGATATATTCGTAAAATACTCTTAACATATTTTTTGTTACCAATTATTCATAGTGAGCTGTGTTTTTCCAGGATTCCAGTAATGTAATAAAAATATGGAAACTGCAATAATTTTCACTTAAGATCGCCAATTTTAGAGCTGCAATTTTTATTTACAGATTATTCTGATGCGTAACCTGTTTGTTGCGCCACCAATAACTAAACTAGTAAACTAATGCTCTTTTGCAAACGAATTCAGTTTATGCGCTGTATGTAAGTGAGTTCGTGGTGGTAGTTAAAAGAAAAAGTTATTTTTATGTGAACTTTCTAATGACAACCTTCAGTGCTGGGACTTTTGATTGAGACTATATGCAATTTTAGTGCAGTTACTATAACGTAAGTGTTTTTTATTATAATTATTAAAGTACATGTGTTAATATGAAATTGTTGTTAAGCCTAATTAGTCGTCCTGTTAATTGTATTGCAGTCGTCACTTTGTCTTTCTCACAGAAATATAGTCAGATTTTCTTGTAATCATAAATAAATGATTACATACGCTTAAGTTAATTCATTATTGGAATTACGGAGTGAAATTTCGTTTAAAATGTTTCTATTTTCGTTCAGTGAAACATAAACATAAATACTGCTAAAAACAGATAACGTTCCAATCATAGGGCTTATTAATTAAACAAACGCTACTTGAATATGTGCTAGGACATGCTGGCACGTATTCAAGTAACGTTTGAATACGTGCTTTGAATAGGACATGCTGACTGAAACAAAGACTGCGAGCCGAAACTTTATGCAACATTGTTAGGAAAGGGGGAGAAGAAGAAATTTTTAGAATGCAAAAGCTGTGTTCTTTGTATTAAAATAAATATTTCATAACTGCACGTTTATTATTTCACTTTTCATGTACGGCTTTAGAAATACAGAATATAGAGTTGTGATGAAAGAGATGCACATACTATTTAACGTAAATATATATTCTAAATTAATATAGAAAGAATTTTTCATGAAATTAAAATATTACAGCAAGTGATTGAGTTTTATCGTAATTATCCGAGCTTTGCATCAAATTTAAAAATAAGAAAATAAATACCTGCAAATATGTATTCATTTTTGAATACGCAATATCCGACCCTGTTGAGATTAATGAGCAATACAAGCAAATTAAATTTTAAAGATTTTACACCAAGGAAATGGAAAATTTTTACTTATTTATTTTATTTTATTATTATTATTTATTATTTTTTTTTTCACACCGTGGTCGAGTTAGCTAATTGGTCTTGAGCGAGAGTTGCAAGTTTCGTTCTCCCGAAAACCGGACTTTTCATTCGCCAAACTGGCCATGGCAATGTACAGTTTGGAGACAGTTCGCAAACGTTTCATGCTACAAAGTATTTTTAAAATCGCCGAACCCATTCGGTATCATATCCTGTTATACTTGTGGAATAATATATAATTTGATTAACGTGCAGATATCAAGCTTAACGACAAATGGCATCAAGGGCTCTCGTGGATAATATAGTGGATATAATTGCGTGGATAATATAGTGGATATAATTGGGTTTGAAATCGGTCAGTGACGCTAGGAATTTTTTCATGTGGTTGAGTTAGTCAGTTTCAGACGAGGGTTGCATGGTTTCCCTCCCTGCCGGAAATTCGCGATTTTCTTCCAGCAAACAGCCAGATAGACTACAGAATACATGCAATATATTGATGTTTCATAGCTTTGGTTGCTTTGCTTTACACACACACACACTGTTCTCACCCCACATGGCGCTGCTGCGAATTCACTCGCGCAATAACGCCATTCACTTTCTGAGTTAGCCAAGGTGTTAATTTTACCATTATCGCGTTGCCGGGTGATCTGTTTTTTTTTTTTCTTTACAGAAATAGTTGACACCCAGCGATTTTTGGAAATGTTCGATAAGTTTGGCTCCAACTGAACGATGTGGCATGTCAGGAATGGTATTTCAAAAAAACGACTGCGCATCTGACGATAGTGAAATCTGTCTGAATCTGTAAATTTAGCCTTCTTGACTAAATTGTACAATTAAGTAACGTTTAGGGAACCTTGCTGGAACCCATCATCAGAATAATGCTTGGCTGTACTAAAGGACATCACGGTTCCGGCAAGGTTCCTGAAACTTTACCTAATTGTATGATACATTTAATCAATAAGGCTAAATAAACTATAACTTTTTCAAAAAACCCAAGAGGGCTGGAGTGGTTATTTATAGAGAAAAATTACATGGAAAACCACCACTAACGTCATTTCTTAATTATATCGGATTTCTTTTTTTTTTTTTTTTTTTTAATGAACATCTTGAGCATCATTTCTGAACAATCTGCACACAGCTGCACACAGCTGCACTAAAGAACATCATCACCGAGGTAATTGCCGCCATTCTCCAGGACACGCTTTGCTAACGTGTTTGCTACTGAAACATGCTCGCTATGCTGTGTTTAGCACAGAATAACACTTGAAACATTTTTTATAACGCGTTGCAACAATATACGATAGATCTAAACTAGACCAATTATATGTTATTTGCACAAGTGTAACCGGAAATTGTATGGGTTGGGACTTTAAAAATACCTTATATGAGAATATCATCACTATTTTATTTGCAGCAATGTAATCAAAATATGGTTTCTTTTACACAAGAGCTGTCTTTTTGCGGGGGTTACACGGCAAGTGCAGGTTAACTCCCAATGGTAGAGGATTTTGGAATTAGATATTATCTCTGAGCCATAAAGTACAACGGTCCATATTAATGTTTTCACTATTTGCTTTCTTAATTCCTTCTTGAAACTTCTCAATAGTTCTTTTCTATTACTAAATGCCTCTTTGCCATCGCAATTCTTGTTTTTATTTTCTCCAGGCTATTCCCTCCCATTTTCTGTTATTATGCTTTCCAAGTATCTATATTTGCTGACTTGTTCCATCTAATGTTACATTGATTCTTCTTCCTGGCCATTTTGAAATTAACATTATCTTGGTTTTCTTGCTATTAATCTATATATTGTACTCCTTTACTTTGCTGTTCAAGATATCCAAGGAACTTAATTCCTCCTCATTATTAGCAATGAAAACCTGGTCGTCTGCAAATCGTATTGTCTTTATCTTTTCCTCCTACTTTTACATTTCCTTTCTGCTCTTCTTTGTACTATTTCATGAATGCTTCTGCATATATATTAAATAGTAAGGGGGACATGGAAAATCCTTGCCTTACACCCCTACCAATGCCTACTTCTTCTGAATCCTCCCATCAGTCTGAACCACAGCTGTTTGTTCCATGTAAAGTTCCCAAATTAGTTTTATATCTCTTTTATCTAGGCCAACTTTTTCTAGTACTTCCATCAGCTTAACTCAATTCACTCTGTCAAAAGCCTTTTCGAGATCAACAAAACAGATTGTCAGATCTTTTCATATTTCCATGCTTCTTTCTGCTAGTGTTCTGAATATTCCTATTGCCTCTCTGGTCCCATATCCTTCTCTGAACCCGAACTGATCTTTGAATTCGCACTCCTTCGTTTTTGCTTTAATGCGTTCTGAGATAATTTTTAGTAATTTGAGGAATGAGAAATTAAACTGATTGTGCTATAGTCTGTATATTTGCATATATGTTCAGAAAAATGTTAGCTAAAGTTTAATGCTTCTAAATGTAAGGTTATGCATTTGGAGAACAGAAATCCTGGAGTCACGCATAATCTAGGGGAAGATCTAAAAGTTGTTGAAGACGATAAACACTTAAGTGTTACTAGCTGTACCCATTGCGAAAATTACCTTATTGGTAGAAGAGTTTTTCTCTAGCTGCCCTAAAGAAATGTAGTCCGTGTTTGACCGTGAGCAGGTAAGCCAGTACGCATCGAATATTTTCTTATTTGTAAAATAAGATACGCAGCGTTTTTAAGATAGGCAACGCTAGTAGAGAAAATTGGCCCATTCTATATAATAAAACTATTCGCATTTTTCACTATTCAGAATTTTTATATTTTCCCATGTTTCTGCACACCTAGGAAGAAATATCTTGAATTTGAGACCAAATCAGTTAGGCCTATCGTACGCAATTGCTACAGCTAGTTATTAGTATTATTAGCCATACGATGCAAGGAAGCCTAAGGCTGGTTGCACCAGCAAAAAAAAAAAAGATTCCCACATTACCCTGAGAGAGAGAGAGAGAGAGAGAGAGAGAGAGAGAGAGAGAGAGAGAGAGTCAAAAGTAGAAAGGAATCACCAAGAAAGAGAAGAATTATGATATCCAGCTCAGGACCCTGGGTGTGCCAAGCCCATACTCACCAGATGTGAGCCCGAGTTGCGAAATTTTCGCAGTTGGTAGCTTTTTCTCTAGCTGTCCTAAAGAAATGTAGTACCCATGCAGTATCAATATACGTGTAAATTTATTCAGGCTCAATCTTTCAGAACGATTCTGAATACATTTGCAGAAACACGAAAAGGTGTGTTTCTTCTTTGCCACAAGGTACGTTCAACTTGACCAGTCAGAGTAGCATGGCGGAAGACACATCTGCATTCTGACTGTGACATACTTCTAAATCATTAAGTTGCTTTCCTTAAATAACTTCAAAACAAAAAAACTCGAAGTTGATAACGATAAAATGAGTTCTGAACATATTAAAAGTAATGAATGGCAGTGAGTGTATAGTGCAGTGGAATTCTAATGATTAGTTATTTCTTTTAAGGTAGGCAATTTAGCAATTGGTAGCAGAATTTTATTATTATTATTATTATTATTATTTTTTTTTTGGAACAAAGGACACGGTTGCAAATTGTTAATCAGAAAAAAATGCCTTATCAACTTAGATAACTGTTTAACAGTTAACATCTTCATGTGGCTCCATCTATGAAGTGAATGTTGAACTATTCTCGTTTGTACTACAAAATTGGCCGTTCCATAAAATAAAACTATTCGGAATTCTTAAATTTTAACAACTTTCTGCACATCTTCAATTTGAGACCACTTCCAGCCCTATCTGTTACGTCTGTCGTTCACATGGACTGTCGAAAGAAAACGGCTTCCATGTTAAATATATAGGTGATTTAATCTGACATGAAATTTCCCTGCTGTGTAACAGGCAGCTGGTAAGGCATACGGTATCCTATGATCCTTGTATAATTTATACTACCTTTGCTAATAGATAAAAGGACGTCATTATCCCTCAGTGCAAAGCGATAGAGACCACACCTGAAGAAAGACAGCTTCTGGAGATAGTTAAAAAAAAAAAAAAAAAAAAAGGCGATCAGATAAGTTTAGTTCGATGAATATATGAAGGATGGCTTAGAAGATGTGGGGTGCAAAGTTTGACAACAGTCTTCACTATTACCAAACTTTGGCGCTGAAGGGAGTGTAGTAATATGAATGAGGAAGGTCTGTTTTCCCTCGTAGGTGAGACACGAACCACGGAACCCAAATACAAAATTTGAGAAGATTGGATTTGATGAAGGTTGTTAAACACTGGAATAAGTTCCTCCCTAAACATGACAGAGGCAGAAAGTCCGCAAAGAGAATTGGATGCCACAGCATCCAATTCTGCTTTGCGGTTAACAACTGACTGTGCACTTCTCGTATGGGCTCGATTCCGAAATGTGCGTAGGTACGTCCGTGCACAGGACCACAGACAGCCATAATTTTTTTTTTATTCTGATACAGCTCGGAGATGGCTAGAGGAGTTTACTCCTTCCTTGTAACATTTTTAAAGCTCGATCTCGCAATACACGTACTGGTGGCCACTTAGGTTTTTCCCAAGCCCCTAGATGTTCATATTGTTGTGGAGGTTTTAGGCGTATGAACTCAGCGGCTTATCGCGCCATTGTGTACGTATTATGTCTGTACAAGTGTGTGTGTTTACGGACTAACTTGCATGTTGTGCGGTCAGAAAAACCAATAACTCATAGAGAAGGCGCTGTTCCCTCCACCTGCTCTCGGCTAACTACAGCCTCAGTTAAAGAGGCCTTTAGAAGATCCTTCAATCTGTGACTGTGTTCAAACCTAGATCTCTTCAAACGAGCGATAAGTGGCGAAACCGCTATATTGTCACGGAGAACGGTGAACGGTGTAGGTATGCTCACTTATACGTAAGTACATGTGTATAATGAATATGTTGGTATAAATGCGTGTGGAATAAACTGGTATGATTATTGCGAACTCTCATTTTATCCGTCCTATTTTAATTAAATTAATGTTTTAGGTTCTTTATTATATTTTTCATTCTAATTAATTACATTAAAATTTTCATTATATAATTATATATTCATTGTGCTCCGTATTTTCTTGTAGCTCATGGGTACTGAAAAGTTCACACACTTGTGAGTTAGTTAATATAATTACTCTACAAGTATCATGCATTTGGACATTAATAATGCTGACATGCCAAAACTGAATGCGTTGTGGAATATTCCCGGGTCGTGGGTAGCCTCTAGGGGAGGCTATCAAATGTGCTATAGAGTATGCGTCTATCTAGTGTTTTGTAATTAAAATTTAATTTGTTTGTTAACATCAACTCTGAAGTTAATATTTTGGTTGAAAAATTCAAATTAATTTTAAACTGTTTATTTTAACGGCGCCAGAGCTTTTATCTCATATCCATATGCTATCCTGAATCGACACCATATTGTGTCCGAAGTAGTGTGTTTATGGGCCGATTGCCTGTTGTGCGGGCTAACTTTTCTCTGCTCCCCGCCTAAGATCGACTACGGCCCCGATTGTAAAGGTCTTTCGAAATTCGTTCATTCTTCGAACGGAAATAGAACCTAGATAAGTTCTCTCCAACTGGTGGATCGATCACACCAATATTTGGCGTTATATTGATTTGATGCTTTATACTGTATACAGTACAGGCAACCCTCGCATAACTTGGTAGTTAGGTTTCTATAAAATGTCGTGTTGTGCGAAACCGTGGTATACGGGACTTAGAAAAGTACAAAAGGGGGGGGGGTTTCGTTCCAAAAGCTAACAAAAATACAGTATTTCTTTAACAAGATGTTAACAAAACGAACAAAAATACGCCAGTGTAGATTTTGTGTATACAGTATTCTGTCCCCTTTAAAAAATCGGTAATCTGGATTTGTTTGCTTTTGCTTGATAAATCTTTGAATTTCATCGCATGAACTAAGCATTTTTGAAGCTCCCTTTTGAACTTTTGGCTCCTTTCATTCAAGAATCAGCATTCAAAAAATAAGATTCTAATTGCTCAGCTAACTTTAAGCCTTCCGGTATGCTATTTGGTGTAAAATTTGGAAGTTTAGAATTTTCATCTGCGCTATCAATCTTCTCTTCTGAATTGATTTGGTTTTACCTCCGATGCCATTTCCACAAAATCCGCTTCGCCGGCCTCTTTTTCTACCACTAGTTCTTGAACATCTTCAGTAATCATATCTTTTTTTAAATTTTTTTTAGGAGCATTGGTGCTAAGGACATGTTACTCTGTGTATATTGTCTATAAATTGCGTGTATTCTGAGGTCGATTTTCCGTTTTGATGCACGAAAAATCAGAATTTCCGGGAGGAAAAACCATGCTACTCTTGCCTGAGCCCGACTAACTCAGCCATGTTGTGAAAAGACCCATAAAATTATTCCCTTCATCGACAGGATTCGAACTCTGGTATTTTCCACCCGGTGTGGGAGGAGGGCGATTCTGTCAACTGCACGAGGGCTTCAGTAGTCATATCATCAAACCCTTCTCCTCCTACGGACGTGGCAAGTTCTACTATCGCACCGATTCCGTTTTCTGCCGGTTCGACCATATTTTTTTGAATGAGCTTGAGCTGACTCTGGCCATACATTTTTCCAAAACGCACCTGTTGACACTTTTACTTCTTTCAGCGATAAAGCTATGATTCTGATACTGTCCACAATTGAGAAATGTTTCCATGCTTCCATTACTTCAATAGATTCGGAATCAATTTTTTCCAAAATCCATCGTAAGGATTTTCTGATGTAATGAGTTTTAAAGGTGGATATAATGCCTTGATCTAATGGCTGAATGAAAGAAGTTGTATTAACCTAGTACAACTGTGGTGGTAGTAGACAAATAACTTCAACGTGTGGATGACTTAAATCTTTTAGATGGCCTGGTGTGCTATCCAGTAGTAATAAAACTTTGAAATCTGGATTTTTCCACAAGTTCAGGGATTTCAGTAATTTTTTTTTTTTTTTTTTGATTAGCGAGTCAACAGCGGGGATTTAAAAAGAGTGGAAATGTTGAAAAATTGCATCCAACATAATAGCAGGGTTTGCCCCGCACAAAAGCTCAAAAATACCTTGTTATGCGAGGTTTACCAAAATTCTCTAACATTGTTATACCAAACGAAAACCTGTCGTAGACAGGTTTTCGTTTGGTATTTTCCGCAAAATGTTTTGGCATCTCTGTGGTAGTGAGTGCTAATTAATGTTTTATTATTATTATCATTAGCCATATGGTGCAAAGAAGCCTGAGGCTTTTGTTGCACCAGCCAAAAAAAAAAAAAATTCTGAGTTACATTGAGAGAGAGAGAGAGAGAGAGAGAGAGAGAGAGAGAGAGAGAGAGAGAATGAGAGAATGAGAATGAGTGTCAGAAGTAGAAGGGAATCGCCAAGGCAGAGAAGAATGATGATATCCAGCTCGGGACCCTGGGTGTGCCAAGCTCATACTCACCAGATGTGAGCCTCATCCTAGATATTCGTATTTTATTAATGTACGAGAAACAAATCCTGAATTAGTAATAAAAATGTGTGCTTCACCGACTTACGATCCAGTTTTCATGTGCCTTTCGATGTATCACAAATATATGAAGTGTTTTAAAAACATTCCTATGCCTTTATTAAAACAATGTTTTATTACCAATGTAGTTATTCTAAATTTCCCGTCAAATTAAAACTTCCTTTAGAACGGGCCTAAATGAAGCTGTTATTGAATTTGTGACTTTTAGTTACTACACTATTTTTCATAGAATTTACAGCATTTTTGTCTTTGGATTCTTCGGAGCTTTTCTTGACATTGAAATCGCCGCTGGTATAGCAACATTTATATATCTTTTGTAGAACAAAAACTGTTAAGAAAGGTATCGGCGTCACTATACCTCCAGCTGCGGGCACTATGGAAGCAAGATCAGAATCAGGACGAGGAAAGGAGAAATTCAACACGAGTATAGCAAGCCCAGTGTTTTGAAACGCTGTCGTAATTCCTATGCTGATGATGTCTTCTTTAGGTCTGCAGAGCAGTTTGGTTAACGCTGTACTGCACATAAATCCAAACAAAATATTCGTGAGCGATGCCAACACAATTTGCCAGGTGAACAACTCGAAGATGTAATATGAGGAATAAATTAAGAAGATCAAAAGAATGATTAGTACGATCACAATAACTGGCATAATGAAGCGTTTAAAGAATGCAGTAATTTTGGGAAAGTAAATTTGAAGGCCGACTCCCAATGCGACAGGCAGTATTATGGTGATCAGACTGACGATGATTTCCGTGTAAGGAATTATGATATTCGTGTTTTTGAGAATCACTTTTCCGAGGGTGAAGAGCCAAAGTGGCATTAATCCTGAAAGAAATTCAAAGATAGGTCAGTTTTAAAGGCTGCATTTTTACTTTAATTTATATTGCTAAGTATGCACTGTATTTAAAAAAAAAAATTTAACTCCCGGTTTATTTTTTTAAAAAGGACTTGAAAAAAATAGGTTGCCATCATTTTTGAATGCTTCTTGGAAAGTAATAACCAAATATGTAATAGAAAATAAAATATTGTTTTCTATTTTTACGAAGCTGCCGCTAAAGGAGCCCAGAACATTGGCGAACTAGGCTATCGGGAAATTTCTCTGTAGGCCGCTATCCAAATCTCATAATGAGGTTGATATTATATTACTTACAAGTCCGATAGCGGCCCATAAGTCTTGCACAAATCTGGTAAACCCAGACATGATCCTAGGGCATATAGGCCGATTTCTGTATTGGCAAACATAGGAAAACTATATGAGAAACTATTTGCTCTGAGAATCCAAAATCTACTGCAAAAAATCATTTATTCTCTGATGACCAGTTTGGATTTAAAAAGGGTTGTTACAAAGAGGATGCTATTACCACCTTTACCAATTTTATTGGTAGTTCCCTCAGCGAAATATGTGCTTGTAATTTTCATTGATTTTGAGGGTGCTTCTGATTGTGTGGTGGGAGAGCGTCCTAAGGCACTTCGTCTTGCCAGTTGTGATCGATACATTTTTAATGGGATGAGGTCATATTTTAAAGGCAGAACTATCAAGGTACATGCTAGACATTTGAAATGTTCTGCCAAGGTTTTCAGAGGATGCCCCCAGGGATCTGTGTTGGAGCCTCTCTGGAATGCTGTTTTGGATCAGTGGCTGGTGGGAGGTCAAGAGTATGGTATTAAGATAGCGTATGCTGATGACCTGGTTATTGCAATGGAGGGGAGGCCTTGTAAAATCTTGGAGGAAAAAAATTCAACCCTTACTTGATCTTTCCACTTGGAAAGATCATCAAGGCCAACAAACTTAAAATCTCTGCTAGTAAAACAAATTTTGTGATATTTAAAGGGCATCTTGAGTATCTTCCAGAATTTTAATCGATGGAGGACAAATTCCATATGTTTCGGAAAATAAATATCTGAGTAATGGCTGAGCTTTTTACTACATGTAAGAAATCTAACTGACAGGATTAAAAGTTTTACTGCTTCTGTAGTAAGAATTTCTAGGAAGGAATGGGGGTCTTAACAAAAGAACTTTGTCATTGTACTATAAAACTATGTTCTTGCAGATCGTATCGTATGCAGCTGGGGATTTAATTCAGGTCCTTGGGAGCATGATTGCTCTCGATATTTTCATAATATTTAGAGGTATATTATATAGATTAAAAAAAAAAAAGGTTTGTTTACAGAAATATTAGGCATTATAACTGACCCTACCAATGATACAAAGCCTGTGATGGCAATGATTTGGGGATGTCTCATGGAAATTTGGCAGAATCTTTGGGACGAGAGTGAGTCAGGCCTAGTAACTAAATATTTATTTCAAAGGGAAAAAAAAATAGTTACTATTTTGGATTTTGTCGATATCAACAAGGTTAGCACTTGATTGACACCATCTATGATAACTTCATATCTTCTTATGGGGCATGGTTCGCTTATGGCTAATTCATTTGAGCGAGACTTGAACTGGACCCGAACTATAACTGCTGTGGTCTGGAGACATGGATATACTGTTACTGTACTGCTCTCAATATGATGAAGCTCGCGCGGAGTTGTTGGACGTGGTGGAGGGTGAACTAGGATAATATGAATATTCTAGTTGAAAATGCCAGAAATTTTCATGTATTACAGACCTCAGCAATAGTGTTTGCGAAAAGATTGGAATTGAGGTCTCTTCGGTGAATATTATGTTAGGACAAGCGTTTCTTTTAATTCTGCTATGTGAGTGCTATGAACGTCTATGCTTCTAAGTGATTCTTCATAACTGTTACCTGTGATTTTGTGGGACATAGTATCTCTGAAGTTTTTCTTGGAGGTAGAACAGTAACTGCAGCTTCAATGTGAACTTTATACATGAGGGGACAGAAATAATGGGATACATACCTAGTAACAGGTAAACCCAACTTTCGCCTGAATAAGGGCAGTCACACGGAGAAGCATTGAGTCCACAAATCACGAAAGTGCTCCACAGGTATTTCCATCCATGCGTGCTCCGCCGCTGTCCGTAATTTCGTCGCATTCCTGGGTGGAGGATCCAAAGCTCGAACGTACCTTTCCACAGCATCCCTAAGATGCTCCACAGGGTTCATATCTGGTGAACGGGTAGGCCATTCCATGGTGGTAAAATCTGCAGAATGCTCTTCGAACCATGTTCTAGTCACCACGGATCTGTGGGGAGGCGCATTGTTCTGCTGGAAGAGTCCATTGCCCTGTGGGTACATGATGACCATGAAGGGATGCAGATGGTCTGCAAGGATTCGACATGTAACCTGGACCGTTCAGAGATGTTTCTAGACGTACCAGAGGTCCCAACGTGTGCCGGTTGAACACGCCCCAGACCATTACCGCCCTTCCACCTGCCTGAACAGTTTCTTTCGCCCAGTTAAGGTGTAGAGTTCTCTGTCTTAGTGTTAGCAATGGGACGCTGGTGGGTCGGCGGCTCCCATAACCTATTGCGGTTAATGATCGCCTGATGGTCTTGGTGGAGACGTTTCTGGCATCTCCTTCGTTGAAATCGGCGGTGATTTGTGCCTCTGTCCCTCTCTGGTTTGCTGAAATGGGAGAAAGACGGCGATGGCTACGTTCATCCACCACCTTTCTCCGCCTGCTGCGCAGTCCACGATGAGATGTTATTCCTGAAATGGCGTATTCCCGATACACTGTTGATACTGTCGAACGGTGATAGTGCAATTTCTGTACACTGCACAGACATGACCCGCACACTTTCAAGTCTCTGGCTTGACAGTGTACTGTCCTCGATACAGCGAACATACGCGGAGATGGGAGAAATCCCAGGCGCCGTCTGACACGAACATACCTTATACCAACCCCTCTATAGAGTGACACATGCGTCGGGCACCCGCTGCCATTCCCCTTTCAAATTCGGTTAACTCACGACGTTTATCCATACTGACATCAAATTACCGTGTACGTGAATGCAGTGTACACTGTAATTATATACCTGCCAAGCGGTGGGTTCGTACACTAGCGAGACGGGTGGCAGCATCGCGTTGTCCAAGAACAAAGTATTCCATGAACTCTCTCCTTTCAGTGTATATATGCACATATGTTCTTCTCAGATTAGCTGAGATTTTGTTACTGTTTTTTTTTTTGCTGGTACCCAGGACTGGCATCCTATGTACGGGATTGTTTTATGCCAGAATCCGTCGGTATTGCACCACCTCCGACTGATGCGGGATTTTAGTGCCAATATGCGCTGCAATAAAGATAGTAGCCCTGGTCCGGTTCCACGTGCCAGGGATGGGCACCAGGCAGCAGTTGCCCAGGTGTTGGCTGCTCCCTGGTGGCATGACACAAATAACACAACAGAACATACATTACTATTACAGACATACACTTTTACAGGCCCGCTTTACATAATTTCTCTGCCATCACAGGATTCAAGGTGGAGATGTGCATATACCTAGGAGCCACTACACTTGCTGATAAGTTTATTTTTTGTGGTACCGTAATTTAGGCTATAAATGGACTGTATCGTGCCTATAAATTGCGTGGAATCTAAGGCAGGATGGTCTTGTGTATTAAATTCTGGGGAAAACTTGCATCTCTGCCGGAGATTCACTGTCAGCTACACTTGAATGGCCCTAAAAATTCTTCCAAGATTCGAAACGAAGTCCCTAAACTCTGAATGTTAGTAGTTATTATTACATTACATGATATTGGCCATCGGTGTTGACTGTCTTTCACTGATCTCAGTGATAGGCTTTGCCTTAAAGCTATGTTACTGAAAGCTTGAGGTGAGTAATGGCTACTGAAAGATCCCTTGGTGAGGGTACAGAAAACAAAGCAGAAAATTGATATTGTTTATAAACATTCTTTGTTTCATCAGAAGCCCTTTTTTTATAACATTTCTCAGAATAAATAATAAACACTCTTTATATTGTACAAAAAGTGGAGACTCGTACACAATTGCAATGACGGCCGTAAAACCAGGGATTGATAGCGACATTAGCAATAAGTACAGCAGTGGTCTCAAACTGGCGGGCCGCATCCGGCCCCCGAAGCAATTTTACACGGCCAGCGAATACATTTCAATTATGTATTTGTTGTAAATACGGTGCTTATATTCACTTTCATTTTGTTAAAAAAAAAATTCCGGCCCGTCAGCTGCTTTCAGATCGTGCATTCGGCCCGCATGCAACATGAGTTTGAGACCACTGAAGTATAATGAAATAAGAATTAGGTACATAATTGAATATCATTTTAAGGCGTTTTTTTTATGGAAATCTTAAACAGAAAGATATTGGAACATATAAATCTTTAGTACCTTGCATAGGTTGAACGCTGAGAAGAAAGACAGAAGGTACTTGTACATTTATGTACAGTGAAAGAAGAAATTGGTCCAGAAAGCAGAAGCAGAAGGAATAAGTCAGGAAGAGGCAAAATTGGTTGTGTGACTTTAGACTTGGACAGTGAATGGATGGTGACTGGAAGAGAGTGGAGGAATTACAGATGCTAATTCAGAAGCAATGTCTGTAATATTTCTTCTGAAGAAATATTAACATATCTCTCATGGAAATATCTGTAGAAAAGGCATGCAACAGAAACAATGTCTGCGAGACAGAGTGGAGACTTTGTAAGAGATGGGTCATTAATTAATCTGATTCTAGAAGCTTCAGAGAGGTTTTGGAGGGCACCACTCAAGATGTGGAAACAATATTTCGTGGTAGGGCGGATTTGAGATTAAAATAGTGAGTAGTTATTTAGAAAAAAAAGTAACGCAGAGAGTGAAAAAGAAAACAGTTTTTTATGCAGAGGAAGCAGTAATTGCGATGTGCTTGTGCGAAGAGAGATTAGAAGTCAGGGTAATCCGTAATAGAGATATGCGATCTTATCTAGAAAGCTGAGTGTTGTCGAACATGAACATATGAGAAGTAGACGTTTTTTTTTTTTTTGCGAGAGATAAGACAGAACTGAATTTTAGAAGGATTAAAATTAACTAAGTTTTTTTCGCCTTATTGGAATATAACTTGGAGATCAGCATTTAAGGAATCGGTGGTGGCTATTCGAGAAATTCAGACTGTTTTTGCAGGGCACGGTTGGAAGCATAGTTTTGCTGATGATAACACTGCATTCTTGGAAGCAGGAATGTAGTGTGCTATTATCAACAAAACTACTGATAGGATTTCCGGTCAGGGGAAGAAGGTCATTAATATACAAACGGTCATTAGTTTCCAATAAATGTGCTAAGGTTGTTGAAGAGAAGAAAGTTGCATATCGTAATTGGCTTGTTTCCAAATCTTTAGTTTCATTTTCTGCCTACACCAAAGTTCGCAACAATTGTAAAGCAGTTATTAATCAGTCCAAACTAGAGTTTGAACAGGATAAGAGTCGAAAACTTGCTTCTTGCCCTAATGGTAGCCGAGCATTCTGGTCTCTTGCCAAAGCTATTGGCCACAACTTTTGCCCATCTCTGCTCCAACCTCTGTCCAAACCAGATGATTCTATTGTCACTTCAGCTAAGGATAAAGCTGACCTACAAGCATCCCATTTTTCTTCCAGCTCATGTATTGATCTTGGTAAAACACCTCCCATCATTTCCAACACGCTCCATTCAATGCCTCCTGTGGTCTTGCGTCAAAAGGATGTCAGAAGGATTTTGACGACTCTTGATGCTAATAAGGCTCCAGGTCCTGATGGTATTTCTCCGCTTGTTCTCAAAACCTCTGCTCCTGCACTTACTCCTGTTCTTTGCCGCATTTTTTCACTTTCTTATTCCAAAGGTGTTTTTCCTTCTGCTTGGAAATTTGCTCATATCCAGCCAGTTCCTAAAAAGGGTGACAACTCCCTCCCATCCAATTATCGTCCCATTGCAATTACTTCTACTCTTTCTAAAGTAATGGAGAAATCAATTAACCGCCAATTCTTAAACTACCTAGAAACCCTCCGTCTGATCAACGATCGCCAGTATGGGTTCCGTCAGTGTCGATCCACTGGTGATATTCTGGCTTGTGTTACACATTTATGGACAAATTCAATGGAAAAGTTTGGGGCAACACAAGCAGTTGCTCTTGACATCTCAAAGGCTTTCGATCGTGTTTGGCACAAAGCTCTCCCAAACAAGTTTACATCTATATTTGCCAACTGTTTTTTGTAATTGGTTATCCAGTTTTCTCTCTGATCACTCACTGAGGGTGATGGTAGATGGCTCTGTCTTCTAACTTCTCACTAATGCTGGTGTCCCCCAAGGTTCAGTTCTTTGCCTTACTCTTTTCCTCTTGTATATTAATGACCTTCTTCCATTGACTGGAAATCCTATCCATAGTTTTGCCGATGATAGCACATTGCATCCACTTTCCATTTTGAGAAACCTTGCCCTGCTCAATCAGCTTAAACTTCTCGAATATCCGCTACCAATTCCTTAAATGCCGATATCTAGTTAATTCTGCAGTGTGGCAAAGACAACTCAGTTGATTTAAATTCTTCTAGAACTCAGTCTTGTCTTATCTCGCAAAAGGGATTCTTCTGCTCCTATGCTTATCTTTGGTGACACTCCAATTTCTAGACAAAACGATATATCTGTTTTGGGGATTACTCAGACTTCTAATCTCTCTTGGCACAATCACATTACAAATATTGCTTCCTCTGCATCTAAAAAACTCAGTTTTCTCTTTCGCTCTTGGAAGAAAAGTAAGAGAAAACTCAGTTTTCTCTTACTTTTCTTCCAAACAGCTGTTCATTCACTCTGTACAAATCACAAATCCGCCCTACCATGAAATATTGTTCCCACAACTGGAGTGGTGCCCCCAAAACCTCTCTCAGGCTTCTTGATTCCATTCAGAAGAGGGCAGTTAGGTTAATTAATAACTCCTCTCTAACAGAGTTTCTCCACTCGCTGTCTCATAGACGTACTGTTTCTGCTGCACACCTTTTCTCCATATACTTCCATAGGCACTGTTCTTCTGAATTGGCTCCTATAATTCCCGCTCTCTCTCTCAAAACACGTGCCGCCACCAGCCAACATCCATTCATTGTCCAACTTCAAACTCACAGAACCAACTTTTCATCTTCCTCGTTTATTCATTCAACTGCTGTTTTCGGAACACCCTTCCTTCATACGTATTTCCTGAAAATTACAGTCTACAGAAGTTGAAGTCTAATGTCAACAAAAATCTTCTTTCGTCTTCTCAACCTCCAACCCAAGCACAGTACTATAGGTTCTAATACCTCTCGTGTTTGGGTTTTCATTAAAAAAAAAAAAGCGGAAAACAGTGGGAGAGAGAACTGAACCTTGGAGAACACTAACATTAGTGGAGAAGTCAGAAGACAACTATCTGGAGAGTATAATGCATCGTGGTAAAATGAGCGTGTTAATATCAGCTTCGGTTGCTTATTTTAGCAAAACAACGAAGCTCTGTGTGTTCTCTATATTCTTAAACTCTTCCAATGCTTGAAACATCTTCAAACTTAACTTATGTTATCAATAAATATAATCTTAAAAACGTGTTAAAAGAAAACTTAGGCATCTGTAGTCTACTTACCCAGAGCTGTTATAGTGGTAATAAAATTCATGGTCACGCTGAGATTAATGTTTCCATTGAAAAGAATTGTCCATATATTGCTATCTGCAGCTCCAGGACTGCATCCAAATACTAAAAGAGCAAATCGGTATATTGGCTCCTTAAAGATGAAACATCCCATTGTAAACGATCCCTAGTAGGGAAAAAAAAAGAAGTTTTTTAAATGTTCTTACATAACATTTCTGTATCGGTAGCATAATTAAGCATAATCTGACGGGAATGCAAAATGAGAGTGTATAGAAAGTTAAACAGGGATGATAATTATTTAAGTTTATATTTTATTGTCAAATGAAACTCTGAGTTTCTAACAAAACTGAATTACAGCAGGCCTATAAATTTAGGATTGGTAACCGATCTCAGATTGATCAGGTTGGCACTGCAAGAAGTCTCGACACATCAGTAAACGTGTGGTCACCATAAGTTTTCTAAAGATCAAAAGGTATTCATAACTTCTAAAACAACAGCTGGAAGCCTGTTCCAACAATCAACCACCCCTGGATGAAGGCAAACTTCCGCACAACCATCCTTCCTTAACTTGAATTTATGCCCACTCGTGTGTATTCTCAGCAAGTGAAAGAATGCCTTTAACATTCGGCTTACTCAATCCATTCAAGGATTTAATCATCTCAGTCAGATCTCCCCGCAAGTGCCTGGTCTCGAGACACCGCGGTTTGCAGAATGGAAGCTGGTAAGATTATCTTTTTGTTCGCTTCACCAATCTGGTTGCCTTTCTCTGCACCGTTTCAACGTCTGCTTGTGTAGCACTGGATGGAAAAGGCCTGGGTTCGAATCCCGTCGATGACGCGAGGAACTTTAATGGGCTTTTTTCACTCCGTGGTTGAGTTAGTCGATCTCAGGCATAGGTAGCAAGGTCCTCCCCCACCCCAAGAAACTTGGTTTTTTCCGTCCAGCAATAAACAGGCAAATCGACCAGAGAACACACGCAATCAGACCTGTATACAGTACTCAAGATGCGGTCTAGCTATGGCCTTATACAAAGAGATAATTACTTCCTTATCCTTACTAACAAAGTTTCTGTATATCATTGACAAAACCCAATAAGCTGTCCTGGCAGCATGTCTACACTGCTCAGAGAATTTCATGTCTAACTGCACAATTATCCCCAGGTCTCTTTCATTCTCTACTGCCCTGAGTGTAGTACCACGCAATTAAATTATTCTGGGGTTACTGCTATCCATGTGCGGTACCTTGCATTTCTCAATGTTAAACTTCAACTGCCATTTCTAAGCCCATCGACCCAATTTTCCTAGATCTTTTTTGCATACAAAATGCAAATATATATGCCCAACAAGTGATTGAACCTTCGAGCTACTTATTTATCACAATTAAAACCCTACTATTCCTCTTCACTACTCGTTACGTGCTACGATATTCGCCTCAAAACACCGCTACAATAGCAGTGAGAATAGTAAGTCGTAACTTACAAAATCACTAACTAAATTTAAAAATAAGCTAACGAACGTGACTAAAGACTGTTTAAACTATTTGTAACAATTAAATATGTTAATTAATCAAAAAGACGGTAAAAGTTTCCAAAATACTTATCCGTTTCAAAAAGCGCATAATTCCAGTTTTTCTTTTTTTTTTGGTAATTGTTGGCGCATAGGCTTCTGTGGCCATAATGCACCTCCCAAGGTTTTTGCAGTACTTTGATCCAAGCCCGAGGCGGGAATCGAACCCGCGACCGTTGGGTTGCCAGGCAGGCACTTTACCCACCCGGCTAGCTCGGTCGGCTCATAATTCCAGAGAAGAACGATGAGATTGGTGAGGGGAACAAAGGATTCTGCTTACCAAAAAAAAAGCTTAAGTTCTGCAAATTGCAGTGTTTGGAATTAGGCACCTCCGAAGTGATCTGATGGAGGTGTATAAGGCCCTGCTTGATTTGAGCAAGCCCAGTGCTGATGGGATTCTTCCTGTTGCTCAGGTTATGCATCTGAAGGGGCATAAATTCAAATTGAGGAAAGACAGGTGTCGAATAGATGTGCAGTAAGTTGCCAGCGGGTAGTTGATTGCTGGAACAAACTTCCATCTGTCGTTGTGGAAGTTGATAGCTTAAATAAATTCAAGGAAGAACTGAACAAACTTTTTGAGCGAATGAATGGGTGAAGTGAGAAGCATTTTTTATTTATTTTTTATTATTTTGGTGGCTGATGCTGTTTAAGCATGCTTTCTTGCATCATGGACCTTTGCTAATGCTAATTCTGTGTTCTTCTTGGTTTGTCTTGCTGCAAATAATACTACTTAAATTTCAAGGCAGTGAGAGCGACATCTTTTTTTTTTTTTATTTTAATGAGTTTGCAATTTATTAGAAATTGCTGCATGTAGTCGAGTAAACGCTCATTAAAGTTTAAAGTTACTTCAACACATTTTCATTAGTGTTACCATATTTTTCCCTTCAAATAAGGGGACAAAATTACCCCATTGGTATACCTTGAAGAATATGAAAAATATATACAATTTTATGTTTCCGGAGATGGAATGAAATAATCAAATTATTATTAAATAAACGAAATTACGGCAGTGTTATAATTTTAATTATTAAGTTTAATATTTGTTAATTTATAAAAATAACTAAGTATGAAAGAGTTGGTTTATGCATGGTTACTGCATATACATCATTTCTACTACCAAGGTATTGAATGCATTGTTAATTTTATTTCGTATTGTGAATACCTTCACAGCGAGTTGCCGAATAAGTAACGCTTCACCAGTGGAGAAGACCTTGGTTACTGCCTTGGTAGTAGAAATGATATATGTGCAGTAACCATGCATAAACCAACTATTTTATACTCTTGGGCATTTAGCCAAGAATAAATAAGTAGATTTTAAAAATGAAATAATTATTCAGTTATATGGAGTTAGGAGGACCGTCTTCTTTTAAATCTCTTCATCACCTGAACGTATTGCTGAGACTACAGCAAGCAGCATATTTTCCAGCAACTTTAATTCTCTGTATGCAAATAAATAATAAAATAACATTCTAAATTAATTAACAACCGAAAATAAGGGAAGAATAAAAATTAGAAAGTGCCTATGGTAGTGTTAAGGGCGATATGTTATCGCTGACCATTTCACATCAGCGATTAACATGCAGCAGGCAGAAAGCAAAGTTTGGGAGGAGATTTCTGAGAAATTCAAAGTCTTGTCTGAAGGAATATTACAAATTGTAAGCAAACAACGCCTCTAACAGATTTTACTTTTTTGTTGTTGTTATGAAATGTGACTTGGACTTCCGCGAGCCGTAGAAACATCAATTAATCCGCAACCTGATTAATTCTCCCTTGAATAATTGAGAATTTACTGTATATGTAATTATGTAATTCTTGACATAAGAATAAGCTGTGTTGGGGAGAAAAAATGTTATTGGGTTTTAGTTATATGGAGTAAATCAGCGATTTAGGCCACATTGCACCGTTGTGTGATCGCGAGCCGATTTGGATGTTGTGCGATTTGGAAATCCTGGAATAACCCACAGAAAAAATCCCTATTTAATTTTTCTTTAGATCAGCTAACAACAGTCTCGATTAAAGAGTGCTTAGAAATTCTTCGAGCCATACGGGAATCGAACCCAGACCTCTTCAAACGAGGAATTATAATGATTTGAATGCGAAGTGTTTTCACATTTACGAAATTTCTGATAATATTGCTCACAGCACGGTTCTTTTCTGTATATATTTCAAAGGCCACAGCTCTCTTATCTGATCATTTAATCATAAAACAAAATATTTAAACAAAACAAAACTAATTTTAGAACTTACCACAGGCATGATTAGATACTGGCAAACAAATCCTACTGCGAGACCGACTGGTTTCCTCAGGGATGATTTCACTGTCTCGAGGTTCAACTCGCACCCGATATGCACATTAACGACTAAAAATACGAACAGAAGACAGATGTTCAGTATATCATTAATCGCAGATTGCTGTTTAATCACACTCACTGGAAGTAGGGGAGATGTTTCGGATTTATTTCCCGCATTTATTTCCACATAAATAAAACTTTTGCCAAGGAAGCGACCTTCTGCCGTAAAATTAACGGAGTACATGGGCCCCATCGTGCTGCATTCAATATTGCACAATGAATAATTAACGCTAACGATCTTGGGATTCTCTGATAGAATGGTGCAAGATGAGCACTCTTCATCAGATAGGTGGTCGGAAAACAGCAGAAAATTAATGTTACACCGCTCTCCTTCTTTTAGTTCTATTTTTTTCTTGTCAAAGGTCACATTCAAAATGGAAGAAACACATGAAATAAACAAAGCAAATAAAATTTGGGCCAACATTTTTGACAGCAGAGTTTTTGAGCTAAATATGTTTCCTAACAAATACTGTAACTATAGGAGCTGTTATATGTGAAGCTGTTCACCCACCGGAACGGACAACAGCGAATCATCCTTGCAACATACACAACACACCTACCAAACACGACAATTTCATGGTTAAAGAATTGTCCCCTTCCCTAAAAAAGCAGTATTATTTGCAGACTCACGGTAAGCAAAGATTATCCAGTTTGTACTAGAGTTAATACAAAATGCCTTTAACGAACTCTTGAAGGTTGGGAGGGGGGGGACCTTACTTTTATACTTTTTTTTTTAATAGTATAACAAGTGAACGATTGAAGAAAGTCAGAATGCATTAACACAGTTCAAACACGATTATAATAAATAATAAAAACATATATATTATTTTTATTATTTATAATAATCGTGTTTGAATATCCATCATTTACTTTAATTGGTCATTAATTACTTCTGACAGAGTCCCAATTGTTGGTTGATTCAACCACTGCTCCTCTCAGTTCTAATTTTTCCTGTATGATTCCTTTCGCTTCAAAGGTGATATTTGAAAATTGCCCACTCTGATGTTCCCTGTCAGACTTAGAAATTGGAAATCTCATTTTGATTGCTCTGGCTTAAAAATCTTCCGTTCTGTCAGATTCATTTGTTGCCTTGTCCTATATCAAAATCTTGATTTTGCAATAAATGCACTAAAGCTATTCAAAATAAGGTTGCATATAGCAATTGGCTTTCATCCAAATCTCCAGTTTCATTTTCTGCCTACACCAAATCTCGCAACAACAGTAATTATTAATCAGTCCAAACTAGATTTTGAATAGGCTAAGAGTAGAAAACGTGCTTCTTGTCCAAGCGATAGTCGACCAGTTTGGTCTCTTAAAGTTATTGGCTATAACTTTTTCCCATCTGTAGAACCAATAGAACCACCTCTGTTAAAACCAGGTGGTTCTATTGCCACCTTAGCTAAAGATAAGTCGACTTACTAGCACCCTACTTTTCTTCTAACAATTGTATTGACAATCTTGGTAAACTGCCTACTACCATTCCCAATAGATTCCACTCATTGCCTCTTTCAGTCTTGCGTGAAAAGGATCCCAGAAGAATTTTGAACAGTCTTGATGCCTAGAAAGTAACATGCCCTTTAGTATTTTTCCACTTGTTCTCGAAACCTGTGCTCCTGAGCTTACTCCTCATCTGTGTCGCCCTTTTAAATTTTTTTATTTCATTTGTGTTTTTCCTGCAGCTTGAAAATTTGTTCGTGTCGATCTAGTTACTAAAAAGGGTTACAAATCTCTCCCCCTCCATTTATCTTCCGATTGCACGCACCTTTACTCTTTCTAAAGTAATTCACAGTGAGATAATGTTGCGCTCTGCTTTTATTTCCATTCTGCTTTGATCTTGCTTTTCATCATGCTTTTATCTTGATCTTGCTTTTCATCATGCTTTTATCTTGATCTTGCTTTTCATCATGCTTTTATCTTGATCTTGCTTTTCATCATGCTTTTATCTTGATCTTGCTTTTCATCATGCTTTGATCTTGATCTTGCTTTTCATCATGCTTTGATCTTGATCTTGCTTTTCATCATGCTTTGATCTTGATCTTGCTTTTCATCATGCTTTGATCTTGATCTTGCTTTTCATCATGCTTTGATCTTGATCTTGCTTTTCATCATGCTTGCTTTGATCTTGCTTTTCATCATGCTTGCTTTGATCTTGCTTTTCATCATGCTTGCTTTGATCTTGCTTTTCATCATGCTTGCTTTGATCTTGAAACCTTCCATCTGATCAATGATCGCCAATATAGAGAGTCAGTGTCGATCCATTGGCGATATACTAACTTACGTTACTCTTCTATAATTCAATGGAAAAGTCTGGAGAAACTGAAGCAGTTGTTCTTAACAATTCAAAGGCTTTTGTTCGTGTTTGGCTTGAGGGTCTTTTTAAATAAGCTTCCATCTTATGGATTGTCGCCTGTTTTTTGTAATTGAGTATTGTATTCTGTTTATCTCTAAACGTTCTCTGCGGGTAATGGTAGATGGCTGTCTGTCTGCTGACTTCTCTACTAATGCTGGTGTTCCCCAAGGTTCAGTTCGTTTTTCCACTCTCTTCCTCTGTATAATAATGAACTTCTTCTATTGACCGGAAATACTATCTATATTTTTGCTGATGATAGTTCGTTGCATTCCTCATTCCAGTTTGAATTCTGTGCCCTGCACAAACAGCTTCAACTTCTCGAATACCGACTACTAATTTCCTAATTGCTGATCTCCAGGTAATTCTCCAGTGGGGCAAAGATAACTTAAATAATTTCAATCCTTCTAAAACTCAGTCCTGCCTGATGACCCTCAAAAAAATTCTGCTTCTCCTGTGCTTATCTTCGACGACACTCAGATTTCAAGCCAAGTTCACATACCTTCATTAGGGATTACCCTGATTTCTAATCTCTCTTCACATAAGCACATCACAAATATTTCTTCCTCTGCATCTAAAAAAAAAAACGATTTGCTCTTTCCCTCTCGGCTTTACTTATATTCTAAACAGCTATTTTCTCTGTACAAATCACAAATCCACTTTATCATGGATATTGTTCCTACATCTGGGGTGGTTCCCCTATAACCTCTCTCAGGCTTCTAGAATCCAGTCAAAAGAGGGTAGTGAGATTAATTAATAACCAATCTCTTACAAAGTATCTAAACGCTTTTTCTCATAGACATTCTGTTTCTGCTACGTGCGTTTTCTCGAGACCAAATGGGTACTGTTCTTCTGAATTGGCTTCTATAATCCTCCTCCCCTCTTTCATACCAGTCCGAACACTTGCTGCAACCAGTTAGCATCCTTTTGCTGTCCAACTTCAAACTCACAGAACGAACTGTTCTTCCTCATTTATTTCTTCAACTTCCGTTTTCTGGATTGACCTCCCTTCACACGTATGTTCTGAAAATTACAATCTACAGAAATTCAAATCTAATATCAACAAGTAAACAAGTATTTTCTTTTATCTTCTCAGTCTTCAACCTACGAATGATACTAAGTACTGTAAATTCTAATACCTTTCGTGTTGTTTTCATAAAAAAAAAATTGAATTTTTATCATTTGAATATTTCGTGCTATGATGATGATGTAATCTCACTACAAAGTTTTTTATATTTATATTAGAAGTATAAAATAGACCCACTTGACGCTAAATGAAAATGGTTTTCATATAACGAAGTATTTTACGGATAGATTGTCTGTCTGTTATCGCACTTTTCTTTTTGTCCAAATTCAAGTATTTCACTTTTCATATTTGCTATACAGTACTTTTGAAACACTATAACATATGTGCCTAATCTTGAGACCCATATAGAAGTTTGAGCCTCTCTGTATGAGCTGGCATGTGTATGCTGCAAGTTTTGATCTGGACACTAAGATTTTGCGGACACTAAGATCAATAGTCGGACTTTGAAACTTTGACGAGCTGAATGTTGGACATAGAGATTACTTCTGCATGATGTCTTCTATTCTTTTATAATGAATTTTTATGGCTATGAAATGTTTTCAGTGCTAGAAACCTTGTTGGGCTAGAGTCAGCCCCTAGGAAGAGGAAATTTGAACCAGGACCTTCGCAGAGTTTGCCCTGCGCCCGTAATGAAAGCATTTTGATTTAATTTGAACACTTTTGGCCAGAACAAAAAAAGCAAACAACAGCTTTGATGTGTTTTTACAAAGTTACTGTACTTATTACAAGAACAGCACAACAGTAGAAAAACCCTAATGTTTTTTAATATTTATATAAACGCTTTTATTTATTTTTCTAATTTTTATTTATTTTGGTCCTAGCCACTGAAATCCCAGGAAAGTAGGTTGCAGGACCTGCCAGAGTACTGATTCAATCACTGGTAACACCCGGCCAGCCTCCCAATGGTATTGGTAACGTCGGGCCCCACTAGGGGCCCGGCGGCTAACAGGCCGGATGAACAATGGGCACAACATAGTACATATCCCAAACCTTCTTACCGGATTCGACAAGACATGGACCTGACAAACATCACCGACAAAGACATACTGCAGCCTTGCTGCCAACACGCCATTTGGCGATCTGAACTGGGTACTCTAACCCGGTTCCCTTTAAAACCCAATCCGCAGGCAGGGGAGGGAGGAGACGAGTCTGTCTCCCCGCCTCCCTCATACTTCGCCTGGTGGGGTTCGTCCCCACTGACATCTTTGGGGATGCCTACTCTATCGTCCCTGTCCTTTTACCTGTTTCTTCCCAGTTTCTAGTCTTCCTCACTCTATATAAAGGACCGATTACACCCCTAACAATGCCGCCAATTTCTAATCGGTATAAAAATTCAACCGCTTTCTCGTAAACCTCTTTCGGCCTTTCCAAATTCTAGTGTCCCCCCATTTTTTTTTTTTTATATAAGTTTTGCCACTGAAATCCTCGGAAAATAGGGGCAGGGCCTGCCAGAATACTTAAAGAATCTAATGGCTGCTTCACCTGCCTCCTCGTGGCAACGGTGGGTCCCCATAGGGCTAAACGCTAAATGGTCAGAGAAACAACAGAACATAACACTACACAACAAACCACTCCCCACACACTTTTTAAAATCTCTGGGCTCCACAGAGTTCTGTGTCACTTACAAAGAATACAACGCAGAGATGGGGGAAACCCCCGGTGCCGTCAGACAACTAACACTTTACATTTGTACTCAGAACTCGGATGAAATTGATTGAAAAAAGTTTAGATCGAATGTTAAATGAAACAGGATCATATCGACCTATCGCTCTGCTGTCAGCGATAGGAAAAGTATATGAACGGCTGTGTGCTACTCGCCTGATGATTAATACGAGACCAAGCAGATGTCCTTAGTGAAACCAGTATGGGTTTAGGAAAGATTTTTCAGCTGAGGATGCGATTTATAAGCTGGTTCAGACTGTAGAGTTGAGTAGTTCTAGATATGTTCTTGGGATATTCGTTGATTTTAAAGGAGCATTTGATCGATTATGGTGGGAGGGCATCCTGGCCAGAATTAGAAGAACTGGATGTTCAAATGAGTTGTATAGCTTATACAATAATTATATTTCTGAAAGAGAGGTTGTTGTAAAAACCAACTCCTACTGTGAATCTTCAGAGTGATGTTATTCGATATGTGAGGGTTACAAAATATTTGTGTGTGCTTCTTGAAGAATGCCTTTTCTTTACAGAACACAAAGTATCTGAAGAATAACATAAGAACCTTGTATCCTATCGCTCTGCTGTCAGCGATAGGAAAAGTATATGAACGGCTGTGTGCTACTCGCCTGATGATTAATACGAGACCAAGCAGATGTCCTTAGTGAAACCAGTATGGGTTTAGGAAAGATTTTTCAGCTGAGGATGCGATTTATAAGCTGGTTCAGACTGTAGAGTTGAGTAGTTCTAGATATGTTCTTGGGATATTCGTTGATTTTAAAGGAGCATTTGATCGATTATGGTGGGAGGGCATCCTGGCCAGAATTAGAAGAACTGGATGTTCAAATGAGTTGTATAGCTTATACAATAATTATATTTCTGAAAGAGAGGTTGTTGTAAAAACCAACTCCTACTGTGAATCTTCAGAGTGATGTTATTCGATATGTGAGGGTTACAAAATATTTGTGTGTGCTTCTTGAAGAATGCCTTTTCTTTACAGAACACAAAGTATCTGAAGAATAACATAAGAACCTTGTATGCCAAGCTCGGGAGGATAGTTGGGATATCAAAGGTAAATCAATTAATCTATTATATGAATGTCTTTTTGTCCCCATAGTCCCCTTCGCTTCTGGAGCTCGGGTACATAGAGTAGAAAACGTTTTGATATAAAAATATTTTGTTGCAGGCTCAAAGATTCGCCTTGCTAGGAATAACGAGAGCATGTCGGACTGTCTCCTCTGAGGTCTTACATATTTTATCAAGAAGTATTCCTGTCCGGTTCATGGCCCAGGGGCTAATCTTGGGGACTTGACTAGGTGATTATCAAAAGCGTAATAGTGAAGTTTGATTAAATTTCTTTTTATCTTGATTGTTACCTGTTTGAGTTTTCCGTTGCACGAAGTGCTTGATTAGCTGCCCTACGTTCTTGTCGTCTGGGGTGGGCGGTTAGGGGTTCATCCCCCTGACTGGCTAAACGGGTACCAAGTGGTGGGGCAGAGTGAATTTGTTAAATTGCATTTTGTGCCCTCAAGTTGAGCTTTTGGGACCCCCGCTCGTTAAACTTGAGCGGGGGGTGTTTTTAAATAAGTCTCCGGATAGATTTTCGGACTCTTGTGTTTTTTGAGTTAAAGTTGTTTGGGTCTTATAGACTCAAGTGTTTAAAGTTCCAAGACTTGTGTTTAAAGTTAAAAGTTGTAAATAGTTGATAATTTTAAAAATGTCCGGTAAGAAGTCGAGCGCTGGCTCTCTTTCCAAGAAGAAAGCAAACACTGAGATTGATACAAGTAGTGATTCGGATGAATCAGAGAGTAGAAACTCCGAAGTTTTGGAAGAAGATATGACTTTGGATGCAGGGAAAGGTTCAGATGAATTTAAGCAAAGGAAAATAAAGGATTCGGCTCTTAAAAGGAAAATGCAGAAAGATACCACGGGTGGAGCCAAAAGTAAGAAGGCTGGGAGTAGTCAACCAGTCGGACAATCTAAGAGAAAGGCAGTGTGGACACCAGAAAAGAAATTGGAAACGATGAATGCTATGAAGACATTGTTGAATGGTATGGCAAAAAGTCCTGAATCAGGGATTGTTGCTGTAAATGGACTAGAGAAGGTAGTGGAGGCACGAAAGAGACTAAGGGATCTCCTGTTCCAAAGAGAAAATCGTGTTACTAGCAATGTCGCAAACAAGATACTAGACATATGGGATGATTTAGAAATGGTTGTAATGGAGCTGGAAATAGATCTGAATGTTAGTAAAGCAGAAAAGAAGGATATACAAGAAGTGTGTAGAAAGGACTATGCTGCCGTGGTGAAAGGGACGGGTGTTGTAAAACCCAAAGTGTTGATTATCACTACTAAGAATAATAAACATAAAAGTAGTGAGGACATTAGACAAGACTTAATTGGAAAAGTAAGACCTGAATTGCAAGACGTTAAAGTAAGAAACCTTAGAGCAGTACAGGATAAGAAGATCATCCTAGAAGTCGAATCTGAAAAGGACATCGACATGATTACGGAGTGTCCGAAGTTTAAAGAACTAAAACTCTGTGCGGATAAGATCAAGAAGCGACATCCAAAAGTCTTAATTTATGACGTGGAACAAGATGTAAATAAAAATGAGTTGAAAGAACAGTTGTGGGTAAAAAACTTAAAAGACTATGGAATTAGCCAAGAAGAATTCCAGGAAAATTTTGATGTGATCTCAGTGAATAAAGCAAAGAATAAGAACTTGAACAACTGGATAGTGCAGGTAGCTGGTCCGGTGCACAAGCAGTTAACTAGAACAGGAAGAGTGTTTGTGCATTGGTCTGCCTGTCGGGTTCGTGACATTGTCACGGTGACCCAGTGTTATAGATGTATGGCCTTTGGCCATATTGCAAAATTTTGTAAAGGAAAGATATTTTGTGGACACTGCTCAACTGAAGGACACTCTTATAAAGAGTGTATAGACAAAAGAAATGTACCTTGTTGCATAAATTGCAAACGTCAAAAAGTAATAGGTGAGCATAGTGCTGTAGATCACAGCTGTCCAGAATATAATAGAGCAATGGCCTTAAATCAAAAAAGAACTGATTACGATTGAATTGATGTAGTATGGTCAATGGTTGTGATCTGTTTTGGGTTGCTGTGGCTTTGTCATGGGCCTGGCGGGTATGGCTTAATGTAAGTATGTCAAGCTTGGAAAGAGACTCAGCGTGAGACTAGTTTTTAAACTAAAATATAAAGTTTAAAATTTTTAACTTCTATTGCGAGTAGAGGTCTTCCTCCCCGAGGAAGGGGCGGTAACTGTTGTCACACGGGATATTCGTTTATCTCTGTGTGACAACAGGCTAAAGACCGATATAACGAACATTAATCAACAGAAATGTCTAGAAATAATTTGGTCTAATAACTATCATAGTGATGATAAATCACCAAAATATAATTGTAATATCAAAAGTTTAAAGACTTTTGCGCAGATAGGCTATTGCCTGGGTGGCGCACTGAAGGTTCTGTTGCTTAATGGAAATAATGTCCGGTTCATGGTAGCGCTACTGGCTGCTGTCTATGCTAAACGCAGTTATTATGTACTCCTGAATTTTATGTTGTAAATGTGGTATTAAGAGGAGCTATTTAATTTTCTTGATGATCATCTTGTTAACGAAGTTAGATTATAGTAGGGTTGAGTGTATTTTTAACGCATCAGGTAGTATTTAACTACTTATAGACATTAGTTTATTTTGACAGTTGGAATGTTATTCGTTCTAACGGTCAGTTGATTGTTCGCTTATGCTACAGCAGAGCTTAATTACAGTACTTGGAAAATTTTATCTGGCTATAATTTAAAATCCTGATGTTTAGAGATTGGGAACCTTAATTAATGAGAACGACCTTAATGTTCTGCATGTCAGGGTTTAAATCTGAGGAAATACACCAATGAGCCAAAACATTGACTTGTTGGCTCATTTCCTGAAATCCATCATATACTTGGATTTCAAGGAAAGCTTTTGACACTGTTGCGCATGGAAGACTACTGTACAAATTGGAGCAGAGTGGTATTAAGGGTAAGTTGCTACAATGGATAAAAAGATGGTTCAGTGGGAGAAGACAGAGGGTGGTAATCAATGGGTGCTGTTCTTCGTGGACTAATGTTATTAGTGGAGTCCCACAGGGTTCGGCGTTGGATCACTGTTGTTTTGTATATTTATCAATGTTATCGATGAAGGAATAGCAGGCTTAATGTCGAAGTTTGCAGATGATACAAAGGTTGGCAGGGTTGTTAATGACGGTGATGGCAGTGATCTACTGCAAGAGGACCTAGACAATTTAGGCAGATGGACTGAGAAGTGGCAACTGAAGTTTCACGTTGACAAATGCAAAGTACTGCATATGGGTAGAAGTAACCCCAGAGAAACGTACCAGTTGTGTGGTACTACACTTAAGGTGGTAGAAAATGAAAAAGACCTGGGAGTAATTGTGCAGTCAGATATGAAGTTTTCTGAGCAATGCCGACAGGCTGCCAGGGCAGTTCATGGGACTTTGTCAATGGTATATGGGAATTTTGCTATCAGGGAAAAGGAAGTGATTGTTCCTCTGTATAAGGCAATGGCCAGGCCACGCCTTGACTACTGCGTACAGGTCTGGAGGCCTCATTTTAGGAAGGATGTAGATTTACTTGAGCGTGTACAGAGAAGGGCAACAAGATTGGTGAGGGCAATGAAGGGATCCTCTTACCAAGAGAGGCTTAAGTTCTGCAAATTGCAATGGCTGGAGACTAGATACCTGCGCGGTGATCTGATCGAGGTGTATAAGGCCTTAAATGGGTTGAGTACGCTGAATTCTGAAGGGATTCTTTAACTTGTTCAGATTACGAACATAAAGGGGCATAAATTCAAATTAAGAAAAGACAGATGTAGAATAGATGATCAGAAATTTGCCTTTGACCAACGGGTGTTTAATTGCTGGAACAAACTTCCACCTGTCATTGTGGAAGTTGATAGGTTAAATAAATTTAAGGAGGAACTGGACAAACATTTAGAGGGAATGGTTGTGTGAAATTTTTTTTTTTTTTTTTGGCTGATGCTGCATAAGCTCATACACTTGCTTTCCTGCATCACATGCCACTACTACTGCATTATGACCACCTACCTAATATGATGTTGGTCCTCCACGTGCAGCCAAAACAGCTCGTACCCAGCGAGGCATGGACGCTACAAGATTTCTAAATGTCCTGTGGTATCTGCTACCAACATGTAACCAACAGTTTCTTAAACTCCTGTAAGGTCAGTGGCTGAGATGCCGCAGATCGGAGTTGCTGTTCCAACACAAACCACATATGCTCGATGGGATTGATGTCTGGGGAATTTGAAGGCCAGGTCAATACCTGGAAGTGTTCCTCATGTTCTGCGAACCAGTCTCCAACAATCTGGGCGGTGTGGCAACGCATTATCCTGCTGAAAAATGGCACCTACAGAGGGGAAGACCGTTGCCATGAAAGGGTGTACGTCGTTAGCAGCAATGATGTTTCAGTAAGGTGTAAGGTACATTGTTTTCATGCGGCATCAGGGGTTTCCACCTCTTCGTGTTGCTTTCTTTGTGGGTGTACCAGTTTGCTGGGAATGCCAGAGGTTTAAAAGTGTGTGGGTATTGTTCTTGTGTAATGCCGTGTACCGTTCTTCATCTGGTCATTTAGCCGCTGGAGCCCAGCGTGCCCCACCTTCGCCCCGTGAGGCAGACCAGGAACCCAGTAGCCTTAAGTTACTCTGGCAGGTCCTGCCGCGTAATTTCCTGATATTTCGGCGATGATGGATTTTCGTGATGAGGGTGCATCTGAGATCTTCGTATTGTGGGCAGTCGTAAAGCAGGTGGTCCCAGCTTTCGACCTTCCCGCACTTGCAATTTGGGTCATCGGCGAGGCCGAAGCCGAACAGTTTCTGATTGAAGGGTCCGTGTCCTGTGAGTAACGAGGGTCAGGTGCAAGCCCGGGAAGAACCAGTCTGGTTGCCTTGGGTATAATTTGTTCAGTTCTGGAAAGAATTTACGAGTCATCTCACCCTTTGTCGTCTCTGCCCATCTTTGCTGCCACTCCTGAAGGAGGTAGGTCTGTAGTCGTGGTTTTTCCGTTTTTTACTGCTTGTTGGGTTGATTGTGAAGTCCTCATGATTTGTGGCCACTCCTTTTGAGTGCTAGAGCAGTCCTGCTTTCACAGCTTCTAAATGCAATGGGAGCGCTCCAGCAAGCACTTGCAGTGCAGGTTTACTTACTCTGCGGCAAGCTTGTGTGGTTGTCAGTAGGATGGTCCTATGTGTCATGTTCAGGATTTTGTTGTTGGTTACCAGCGGTGTTTTGGTGTATCATACTGCAGCTGCGTAGGTTATTGCTGGGATGGAGGTTGACTTATAATATAGCGTTAGGGTTCTTTTTTCCAGGCCTCGGTCCTTTCTCGTAATCCTAGCCACTAGGCCTGAGTATCTTCTTATTTTCATTCTTATGTTTTAGGTGGGATATGAAGGATAGGTTATTATCTAAGATAACTCCTAAGTACTTCATTTGCTTGGTGAGTATGATGGTCAAGCCATTTATTTTTATTTGGGGCGGACGCTGTACCTGAAGAGTTCCTTTCAGCAAGATGGATATGGTTTTCGTCGGTGCAATTTTTTAGCTGTTTTTTGTGGCCCAGTATTGTAATTTCTGCATTGCTTGATTACCCATCTTTTCCAGTTTGACTCTGGAATCTGCCTCAATAGTAACAATGAGATCGTCCGCAAAGGCCTGGGCCTCAGCCAGCCTCAAGTCCTGGCACAGGAAATCGTCCAAGACCATGTTCCAAAGGAGAGGACCCAAGACAGACTCCTGTGAACAGCCCTATGTACGTTTCTTGTGATTTTTTGATAATTTGTATTTATTTCCACTGTTCTGCCTGAAAGGTATTCTTCCATTGCTTTGTATAAGATGATGGGTACTGCAGCTTCTCTCAGTCTGCTCAGGACACTCGGTCACCAAAGTGGGTCGAAGGCCCCGGCGAAATCGACTGAAATGACTAATAGATATTTTTTCCTGCACTCTTGTGCTTTCCTAAGCAGATCTCCAAGAGCAGCCACTATAGAGGATCCTGGCTTAAAGCCAAACTGATTTAGCTGCCAGGTCTGCCCTTTCGTAGTGGTTCTGTATCCGCATGTGGAGCAGCCTGTCGTATAATTTACTGACCACGGAGCAGCGCGATGATGGACATTCTGGATTCTTAGTAGGGTTTTTCAGATTTAGCTTGGTGTTTTCAGTTTTCCATGCCGCAGGGAATTTCCCGGTTTGCAAACATCTGTTGTAGAGGGTGATTAGGATTTGTGGGGCAATTTATACTATTTTTTTCAGCATCTCCGGTTCGATCATATCAAGCCCCGGGCATTTGCGGTTTCTGATCGTGGTAGCAGCAGCGCCAGTTCCTCCTGGGTGATGGGGGGCTCGAGGGCAGGGTTGATATATTTTTAATTTTCTTCGCAGATTTTATGTTGTTCTTGTAGGGTCGCGGGTCCCTTGAAAATTGTGTCGAGTATATTACCCATCGATTGCTCCCAAGTGGTTGTATAATCTCCTTTCGAGGTCCTGGTGGTTCTGATCACCTCCCCCCCCCGGGCAGTTTGTTTGTAGTCACCTTGTAAACTACACCCTAGAGGGCAGTGCTTCCTGTCGTGGACACTAGACGCTCTCAGGAACGCTTCTTGCTTTTCTGTATCGTGTAGTGATTTCTGGCTTCTCGATAGCGCTGTCTTTAAAGACAGCGCTATCGAGAAGCCCGCTGTTTTGTAGAATTTTTTTTCAGCCTGGACTGTACTTGTTAACAGGAGAGATTGCTTCTACAGAGATGGGATACACTTAAATATAAAGGGTGCAAGAATATTTGCTGATGCTATCGAGGCAGTGTTAGGTGGGTCGGAAAACTGCTAGCTTATGGGGAGACAAAGACGAATAGATTAACAGTAGCCACTGGCAGAGGTGAAAGAGATTCTTGCACTGCTTCTATTGGAATGAGCAGAAACCTGAAAACCAAGATGCAGAATATTTCAGAGACTGCTGGGAGTCATTGCGGTATAAGTAAACACATGGGTTGGGTTAGGGTAGCTAAGAATAGAAATAGGTGCATGTATAGTTGCGTGTACACCAATGCTAGGAGTTAGTAAATAAATTTGATAAATTTGAGGTATTGCTCAAAACATCAAAGGCAGATATTGTGGGGATTTCAGAGACGTGGTGTCACACAGATATAAGGAATGCAGAACTGGAATTTGGGGAGTACAACGTCTACAGAAAGGATAGGAAGGGAGGAGGGGTTATGCTATTAGTTAAGAAATACGTAAAATCTAAGGAAGTGAAGCCAGTGGACATCGCTGGACAGTGCAGTGTCGAGTCAGTTTGGTGTGACATAAGCATTGGGAGATCAAAATTGAGAGTAGGAGTGTGCTATAGGCCTAATGACTCTGAGTATAATAAGATACTGTACAGGGAAATAGTGGGCCAGTAAATCAGAGAGTCTTATAATGGAAGATTTTAATTTCCCAGATATTGACTGGAATTTGGGGGCTGGTCACTCACACACTATCAAGGCTTTTGTGGATTTATTGGATGATTGTTTTCTACATCAGCATGTTCGGGAGGCAACTAGAGGGAGTAATACTCTTGATTTGATTATCAGCAGTGATTCTTCATGCATTAAGAATCTGCAGATAAAGGAACCACTAGGTGGCAATGATCACCGTGTGCTGAAGTGGGATTTACTCAGAGGTAACTACCATTAGGGGTAAAGGGAAGGGTTATTGCTTTCGTAAAGGCGACTACGATGGACTGGGGCAGTATTTAAATTCTATACAGTGGGACCAACTGATGATGTTACCAACAGCAAATGCAAAATGGGAAGCATTCAAAGAACTTATCTTGGAAGCTACTAGGCTTTACATACCAACTAAGAAATATTGTTCAAGGTTTAGGACTAAATGTATGTCGGATGAACTAAGGAGACTTATGACAGAGAATAAAAATGCATGCGATACATATAAATTAACACGTGACACAGAAGCCTATGATATATACAAGTTGATCTGTAACCAAGTTACAAAGGAGGTTAGGCAGGCGAAGGCAGATTACGAGAAATCTTTGGCAAGGGATGCAAAGAAAAACAGCAAAGAGTTCTTTACTTATGTAAACTCTAGAAGGAAGGGGATGAATCAGATTGGTCCACTTGATGTCGACGGGTCAACTGTTGATGATCCTGCTCAGGTAGCTAACAAACTAAATGAATATTTTGCATCGACATTCACACATGAGGAGTTATTTAGCGAGGGGAAAGCCAGAGGTGTATTTAAATCTAGCAGTAAGCTAGAGAATCTTGTAATAACTGAGAGTAAAGTAGAGGAGAAATAGTTGAAGATAAACACAACAAAGGCACCCGGGGTGGATGGGATCTATCCAGTTATATTAAAGGAGCCAGCAGAGGAAGTAAGTAAACCCTTAGCCATAATTATGAGAGCTTCCTTGGACTCAGGGGAGGTACCCACAGACTGGAGATGTGCAAATGTGACCCCAATTCACAAAGGAGGATCAAAGGCTGACACAAGTAATTATAGACCTGTGAGTTTAACTTCTGTTCCTGGAAAATTAATGGAGGCCCTGGTTAAAGAAGCACTGCAGGATTATTTAGACAGGACTTCAGTTATAGCTCGGTCACAGCATGGTTTTGTTAAGCGGAAGTCTTGCCTGACCAATTTGATTGGATACTATGATGCAGTCACAAAGGAACTGGATGCAGGGAATAACTTTGATATTATATACTTAGATCTTAGAAAGGCTTTTGATACTGTTGCACATGGAAGACTGCTGCACAAATTGGAGCAGTGTGACATTGCAGGCAAATTGCTGCTGTGGATAAAGGGATGGCCGAGGGGGAGAAGACAGAGAGTGGTAATCAATGGACACTGCTCGTCGTGGACTAATGTTATTAGTGGAGCCCCTCAGGGCTCAGTGTTGGGTCCATTATTGTTTTCTGTATTCATAAATGATATTGATGGTATATCAAGCTTAATGTCGAAGTTTGCAGACGATACAAAGGTAGGCAGGGTTGTCAAGGATTCTACTGACACTATGCTGCTGCAACAGGATCTGGAAAGGTTGAGCAGATGGGCTGAGAGGTGGCAGATGAAGTTTAACATTGACAAATGTAAAGTACTACACATGGGAAACAGCAACCCCAGAGCAACGTATCAACTCTGTGGTACTACACTGACAGTGGTAGAGAATGAAAGGGACCTTGGGGTGGTTGTACAGGCAGATATGAAGTTGTCTGAGCAGTGCAGACGTGCTGCAAGAGAAGAGTAGCTCGTGGTGTATTGTCAATGATATATAGGAATTTTTCTAGCAGGGATAAGGAGGTGATTATTCCCTTGTATAAGGCAATGGTCAGGCCACACCTAGAGTACTGTATACAGGTCTGGAGGCCTCATTTCAAGAAGGATGTAGAGCTGCTGGAACGAGTACAGAGAAGGGCAACAAGATTAGTGAATGGAACAAAGGGGTGCTCTTACGAAGAAAGGCTTAAGTTTTGCAAATTACAGTGTCTGAGACTAGGCACCAGCGAGGTGATCTGATAGAGGTGTATAAAGCCTTGAATGGTTTGAGCATGCTCAATGCTGATGGGATTCTTCCTCTCGCTCAGAATAATCACCTGAGAAGGCATAAATTCAAATTGAGAAAAGACAGATGTAGGATAGACGTGCGGAAATTTGCCTTTAGCCAGCGGGTGGTTGGTTTGTGGAACAGACTTCCATCCCTTGTCGTGGAAGTTGATAGCCTAAATAAGTTTAAGGCTCAGCTGGACAGGTATTTTGAACGAACAGAGGGGTGAAGTGGAAGTGGTTTTTTTTTTTCTTGGCTGATGCTGCATAAGCTTGCTTTCTTGCATCAAATGCCTCTGCTGATTCTAATGCTAATCGAAGCACTGCAGGTGAACTACGGCGCGTGCGCGGGTCTGGGCACGGTATAAAAAACACCTGATTCTGAGCTTCGTTAATCAGTGTTACTGATTAGCGGAGCTCAGTATCAGATGGGAAAGGTAGTGGACTTAAGCGAGTTTGACAAAAGCCAAATTGTAATGGCCGGACGACTGGGTTAGAGCATATCCGAAACGGCACGGCTGGTGGGATGCTCACGGTCAGCCGTGGTTAGTACCTACCGAAAGTGGTCCTAGGAGGGGGAACCCACGAACCACCGGCGAGGTGTTCGACGAGCACGGCTCATCGATGCTTCAGGTGAGCGAAGGCTCTGCTGGATGGTACGTGACAACAGAAGGGTTACTGTGGCGCAACTAGCCGGTAATTGGAATGCTGGTGACTGGAGTAATGTATCACAACACACAGTACATCGAACTCTGCTGAAAATGGAACTGAATAGCTGCAGTCGCTCTGAGTGCCTATGCTAACCACGGTTCACCGTCGACAGCGTCTACAATGGGCACACGAGCATCGAAACTGGACCTTGAGTGATTGGAAGAAGGTCATCTGGTACGATGAATCATGTTTCCTGTTGCACCATGTGGATGTACGTGTTCTTCGTTTACCTGGGGAAGTGATGGCGCCTGGTGCACCGTGGGACGAAACAAGCCGGTGTCTGCGGTATCATGCTTTTGGGCGATGTTCTGCTGGGATACCCTGGTTCCAGTCATCCATGTGCCGGGCATTCTGATGTAGAAACATCATTGCTGACCAGGTACACCCTTTCAAGGCAGTAGTCTTCCCCTCTGGTGGTGCCGTCTTTCAGCAGGATAATGCGGCATGCCACACCGCCCCTGATTGTTCGAGACTGGTTCGCGGAACATGAGGAAGACTTCCAGGTATTGCCCTGGCGTCCAAATTCTCCAGACATCAATCCCATCGAGCATTTGTGGTTTGTGTTGGAACAGCAACTCCGATCTGCGGCATCTCAACCACTGACCTTACATGAGGTTACGTGTTGGTACCAGATACTACAAGACACATTTAGAAATCTGTAGCGTCCATGCCTCACCGGGTACGAGCTGTTTTGGCTGCACGTGGAGGACATCATATTAGGTAGGTGGTCTAATGTTTTGGCTCATCGGTGTATGGTGAACGTTGTTGCTGTTACGTTCAGCGCAAGTCACTGATGGTTTCTTAGGCGTAAAGCTGATACTAATATTAAAGTGGCAGTGAGACTTCAAGTTGCAAACACTAGCAGCTAGAGAGTCCCTTAAAATTTTGGCAGACGTAATCGAAAATTAGGATTACATGCCACAACAAATTTTCAACGTCGACGAAACTAGATTACAGTATAGTGGGAAAAGGGCAGATTGTTCTCATCGCAAAAGAACGAAAAACTATGCCAAGATTCACGTTATCAACGGACAAGCTGACGGTCCTACTCGGTGGACCTATTTGGGGCTGCAAATTAAAACCACTATTAGGTTACCCTAGTAAAAACCTTAGGACCTTCGAAAACATTGCAGAAGCTTTTTGCTGCCTGTTTTGCAGAAATTCACTCCAAAGGCGTTGGATGACTCAAGTAACTTTCGAATGGAGGTTGTTCCATCAAGGATTATGCAGCATGTAAAAATACTGCAAAGAATTTTTCCTGAGAGAAATACTGAATAAAAATACTGCAGCCAACCATTTAAGATCTTGCTGTTAGTTGGCAATTCACCCAGCATCTCTGTGTGACTGTCATGAAGATGGCAAAACGAATGTACCGTCCTCCAAACCAAACTTCTCTCACACACACCCTATGGATCAAAGCATCATACAAACTGATTACCTACGAAGAAAGTTCAGGTAGTGAGAACTATTGAGGGGTCGAAATTGAATATCACTGAAGCAGTTCTGAGAAGAATATGGGATTTACAAAACTGTTAAGAAGATCGATGCTGCTGGAGTGAAATCCTAACGTCTGCTATGAATACTGTTTGAAAAAAAAAAAAGCTCACTTTCCTCCAGTTTGTTGAGGAATCTAGAAGATTTGAAGACAAGATGTGCAGGCCTGGCTGGCCGCGTGGTTAGGAACGAGAGTGTAGTAGCATGAGCTCTTTGAGTATACCGGTGTTGATTCCGTGACTGCTAAATACGTTTGATGTTTGTATTGATAATTTATTGTAAACTCCTCTGACCTGGCGGTCTTGCCGGAGTATAAACAAGAACTTTTCTTTTTTGTAATTAATAACCTTGTGGAAATGGGCAAGGAATTAGGAGTAAATCGCAAGGAAAATGTTTTTAATGAATTCTTACAGTGTTATGAGCTACGAAGATGAGCCAAAAAAAAAAAAAAAAGTTTCAACAGTAAATACATATTACATTACATTGGGGGACAAAAAAAAAAGCGGCATCATCTTAAAAAAGTAACATTTGTAGTGAAACGTATAAGATATTCTTTGATTACAGTCACTTTGTTTGTCGCAAAGCAAAGCTTTTGCGTCAGATAACGCTTCTATTGCATCAGACAGTAATTGCAACGTATTGCACCAGCCGTTTGTATAAATACGGCGTTGAAAGTATATATACGCTCATTAGTATCCTGTTTTCTGGAGGTGTAAGCATGGCTCCATATGTTTAGTTGATACCATGAAAAAAAAAGTGTAGCTGTTGCTCTGTCCCAGGAAGGGCTTTGTACGCGTGCTTCGCTGATAAAATAGGCTGTCAACAGTATCCCAAGTGTAAAGTGTGTTTAGGGTCAAAAGGCACCAGGGGTTTCCCCCATCTCCCCTTGGTATACAGAACACTGTAAAGGCCAGAGATTTAAAAGTATATGGGTATTGTTTACGTGAGTGTTGTATACCGTTGTTCTTCTGGCCATTTAGCCACCAGACCCCTACTGAGGTGCGACGTTGCCTGCACTTCGCCCCGTGGAGGCAGACGAGGTACATTCTGGCAGGTCCTGCTACCTAATTTCCTGAGATTTCAGTGGCTAGGACCTTAAAAAAAAGAAAAGGAAAAAAAAAAAAAAAAGCTCGCACTTGATCGCGGCAGGGATAGCGCTAGAATTCGAGGGCCGAAATTTTTGTGGGGGGAGCAATTTGGGTGTAGTTAAATTTGGACGTGTAGGGCGTTCGCTGGCATACAGATAGTGGGGGAAGGCTGAAGCCTGGGGGAAGAGTTAGAAATATGGGGAGAGAAGACGACCCCAGAGAGTCAGTGAGGCAGACCCATGCCTCACCAGGCGAAAGGAGGGAGACAGCTGGGGTGGAGACGGGGGACTGTCTCCTCCCCCCCTGCCAAGGGAATGGGATTTGAAAGGGAACCAGGCAAGAGAGTCTGGTTCAGATCGCCAGTAGTGGCGTTGGGCAGTGTAGCTGCACTGTCATTTATGTCTGGTCCGGTATTTTGCCATGCTTAAGACTCAGCTTGGGATGTTGTCTTCTAGTCCAGTTCTTGTTCTTGATGTAGGTGTCTTTTTAGTTTCTTTTATAGTCATTCGTGAGTATGGTCACGTGCGATGTCTTCGGTCCTGCGCATTGCGCTTGTTTGATGACTTTTGCAGAGTCACTTCACTCATTCATTGTTGGCTAGGGTCTGTCGATCCGTGATGCAGTTGCATTAGGTTGGGTTTTATGTTGGCTGTTGCTGTTGTCTCGGTGGGATAGTCCAGCGTCTCGCAAAGAGGTTTTGGGCAACCTGAAACCGGTGATGTGAATAGAAGACCTGGATCAGGCCGTAAGAGAGTGACTACGCTATGTCATCGTAATCGCCATACTAATGCTCCTGATCTAAAACTGGACTTTGAGATGGCTTCTGGTGTTGAAACAAGTGCACGAACTATCCAAAGAGAGCTTTTGAAATGTGATCTGCATGCCTATCGGCCCAAGAAAAAGCTTTTGTTGACCCAACAAATGAGGAAGAAGCGACTTGCTTGGGCTAAACATGCGTTTTAACGCATGTTTCATGGACAAAAGAGCAATGGGACACCGTCATCTTTTCTGACGAATCGAAATTCAACCTGCATGGCTCGGATGGGAAGCGATATGTCAGAAGACGAAAATCGGAGGCATGCCATCCTGACTGCATAACACCGACTGTAAAGTTCCCCGCTGGTCAGATGGTCTGGGAATGTATAACAAGAAAAGGGGTGGGGCGAATTAAGTTTATTAACGGAACGGTGAATGCAGAAACCTACACTTGCTATCTTGGAGGAGTGCCTGAAACCTGTTATTAGGGATCACCACACAGACGTCCAAAATTGCATTTTTCAACAGGACTCAGCACCTTGCCACACAGCAAAACTGGTAAGTTTTATGCTATTTAGGTTTAATTATGAGTTTGTCTTTTTGACTCACAAGGCTTAAAACATACTTACATCAATGTTTTCTCTCGTTTTTCTCCCTCAAGGTGCAGTCATACCTCAGAAATGCTGGCATTACGGTGTTGGACTGGCCCGGCAACAGTACAGATTTGAATCCTGTTGAAAATTGCTGGTACATAATGTCGTCTAAAATTGCTCAGAAGAAGCTACCAAGTAAGATTCAGCTGCAAGAGAGCATTTTAAGGGTGTTATGAGGTACCACGAAGGATACCTCATAACACCCTTATGTGGTACTACGAAGTTGGCCAACCGTATATCCAGAAGCTGATTAACTCTATTCCAGATCATTTCAAGGCTGTTAATTGCGGCTCGAGGAAGAACAACAAAATATTGAGGACTTATTTTGCTGATTTACTATTACCTTAACTTTTCATTTCAGTTTCTACACGTAAATGCAATAATGTGTATGTTTGGTTGTCATAATTGCCATTTGAACGATTTCTCATATTTCCATAAATTACGGATTTAACCTTTGGGAAGATATTTATTGCAGTTAGGTATATCAGGTGAAGTCTTTTTATTGAATTTCATTCTCAGAGATATATATCCCATCTAACAAATGCATTTCGAACATTTCTGCAACCCACAATGCAGCGCAAAACAATTAATTGTTTTGAATTGAATTATTCGCAAAATTCACAAGTGATGCAGTTTTTTTTTTTTTTTTTTGTCCGCCACTGTAATTTTCTTACAGTTAAGTTTTTATGTATGTACCATACATAACAAACTAAATAAATTTTCATTTTTTTATATCAGCTGTACTCATATGTCTCAAAAAAAAACGCATTTTAAGCATTCTTGGACTTGAACGATTTCGGAAACCTTCAAAACGAATTAACCGTGTGAGTTGGGGACACATACTGTGTGTGTATTGCGTGTGCATGCATACACACAGAAATTTACACCCAGTAATTTACATGACCCCATTAGTATGATTCGATATGTGTGTGTGTGTGTGTGTGTGTTTTGCGCGCGCGCGCGCACACACACACACACACACACACACACACACACACACACACACACACATATCGAATCATACTAATGGAGTCACGTGAATGTCTTAAACAGCTATAATATTTTAGTTCATTCAAAAATAAACACACCATGCTTGCTTAAAAATAGTGCTATAAAATCTGGACTCAAGAAATGAAGGTACGCATGTTGTTATGCATGTCTTCTTGTTAAAGTGATTTAAGGAACAATCTGAAAGTTACGTTTTACGTCTTCATGCCCAAACGTTTTGCAGGAGCATTGGGTTGGTTGGGCTATTGGAATAATTTTTTTGTGAAGTGTTTTGTTTTCATTTATTGCAAAACATTTTTTCTCAGAATTTACGCGGAGTGAAGTGTTTTTAATCTGATACTTTTGAGAGATTAGCTACCGATATTATCCTGTACAATTTTCTCAGTCACTGTATATCAGTCCTTACGAACCAAATCATCCCCTCTCTGACTCAGATTTCTACCTCCGTCCCTGCATTTTAGTGTTATATTGCCCATACTTTTAAAAATTTGGAATCAGACATTTCAGGCCTATCTTAAGTTGTTTCATTTAAACAGGTACTAAAATTCCTATATTCTTTTCCTTTTCACGTATTGTCTTCCAGGGATACATGTTTCGCCGGTTGAGAAACACATGTGACCTACTCTAGATGTTCTTTTAGTGGCACAATGCACAGGTAAACACGAAATGGAGACAGGTAGAAAATGTTTAATGCAGCATGCGGTGGAGTAAAATCTTTGCTGGCAGGAGTATAAAAATCATAAGTATGATATAAAATTCAATTAAAAGTTACATTTGTCGTTCTTAAGCAGCAACCTTTAGATCTTTAAAAAAATTAATGGGTAGAAAAGAATACAATAGTTTGCTCGCTTGCTACTGCGGCTGACTTCATCGACATTGTGTTGCTCATGCAGAGCAGTATTTTATTGTCATCGATCGGAACTGATTGCTAAAATACAGATTATAAAACACACATTGGTTTATTTTATTTTGTAAAATACGGAAACAGCCTTCCAATTTGAACATAAAAATATTCTTAAAAAGAAAAAAAATCAGTGCGTTGACCTTAGAAGTTTACTCTAGTCAGAACAACACAGAAAGGCCGAGTATGAATCGAATCCCTACAATCACCTTTAGTAGAAATGTCCGAGTGGAGCGTCAGTTAGTAGTAATGCCAGTGTGAGAAACATTGTGACCCAGAGATATCATTGCCCATTCTTCAAGAGTAAAGGCGGGCCTTCGTTTTTTTAGGTAGAGTCAGCACATCACAGATTCAAGCTTGCATTATGCTAGAAATATGCGATCTGTGCTCATAGTCGGTAGGACCATTACAAAATGGGTAAACCGCCATGTCTCAAACTATTGTTTGATTCAGACATGGCGGTTTACCACTGAGCAGCTACCCTCTGTCTAGTGGCTCAGTTAAGGCAGAGATAAATAAAATCTATTTAATCGGGCTTGTCGTTAAAAATTTATATTTAAATTTATGCTCCTTACTTGTGTATCTAAAATCGCATGTGTTTTCCCTCATGATTATGCCTGTTTAAAAACATTTCGCCATGTGGTGAGAGCTTAGCTGGGTCACCATCATTTGGTTTTCACCTCTTGACACACGAGGAAAGGGATGTACCATTACTACTTTTTACAAACCAAGACTTCAAATAGTAAATGCAAATTGAGGATGTCCTCTCACTGTTTTAAGATTCAGAATTGTGAGTCCATTTTCGAAGGCCGAGATGGACTTCAACAGTCACCACTTCAGACCGCATCATTCAGACGTTTTTTAGCATCCGTTATAGCAACGTACCATTTCTTTTCTGTGCTCTTTTCTGCAATCTCTGCTTTATCAGATTTGGCGAAACATGCGTATATCCTTGTCGTTACCAGCAGGAACCACATGGGAAGCCCGGTGAAAATAAGCTGAGCAATGACAGGAACGGATGTAAGATCGGCATCGGGCTGAGGCAAAGACAGCGTGAGCATCACAAAAGCTACTGGCGCGTTCTGAAAAGCTGTTTCTATGGAGACAGCGATGATCTGAGGACGGTCGAGGCGAGCTATCCACGCCATGAAGGCACCCATGCAATAACCTCCACAGGCCACGCTGAATCCCGCAGCTACTATTTTCCAGCTGAACAGCTGAAAAATAAAGTTGTTCACGTACATTCCGACGCTTATGGCAAACAAAACGCAAATAATTGTCACGGGTCGGATGATTTTACGTGAGATGACCGCCCAACCCGGACGATGTTGCTTTATGAGAAGACCAATGGCAACTGGAACGGTGAGCAGCAAAAGGGAAAGGGCAATGTTTAGAAAAGGAATCGCAACCTGCTTACGGAACAGTTTGGAACCGAGAGTAAACATCCACAATGGTATCATCCCTACAAAATAAATAAAAATAAATAAATAAATAAATAAAATAAATAAATAAAGGTATGGGGAAAAGTAAAAATAATAAGAATTAAAATAAAAGTATTTAAAAAAAATAAACATGAAAGAAAAAATGCAGAGCGTGTCATTACGAGTACGGACCCTCGTTTAACGTTTCTTTATTGGCTTGCAATCTTATTTTTACCTTTTGGGTTCCATGAGTTCAGCGCTGTGAGGCAGCTGCACCATAGGATAATACACCACTGGTGGGGGCGGAGGAGTGAGAGGGCACAGCTGTTACATTTTACGCTTCGCCTCTGCCAACAAAAGGTATATTGATGAAAGGAGTCTGTGCATAATTAAAAATGACTTTTTGGGCACTTATTCATTGGCTATATCGTGTATATATATATAATTTTTTTTTTTTTTTTTGTTTCAACTGGTTCTACCAGTTGGTTCTACTGGTTCTACCAGTTGAAATCATCAGAGATTGTTACTGATCTCCAGTAATGGTAGTGTCAGCTGGAGCGGTCAATTTTGAGGTTAGATACGTTAATAACTCTGTTCTCGTCTCTTTTGAGTGATTGGGTTAGTGCATAGTTGGGTTAATACAAAGTGCATAGTTGAATTTTATTTTGTCCTTTTAAAAAGTGGGTTATAATAAATTCGGAACTGGTGACCTATTCATTTATTATATGAAATTTCCTTTTATATTGTCAAGTTTGCTAGCAAATATAGATATTTATTGTTTGTTAGCCTGTTCGCTGTCAAACATAATACATAGTTTGAAAGAGATGAATTTTATTAGACATGCAAACATTGTGTATAAATATAATTTATATTTTGTGTATTTTTACATTGTGTATAAACTTCAAACATTATGTATAAATGGACAGATATATGCAGTCTCCATAGTCTTGCGAAGAGAGGCTTCTTGATTACTACTTGTATTCTGGAAGTTATTATACTTTTCGGAGGGAGTCTCAATCATCTTTCCTTTAAAGATTTCACCAGTGTGCCGAGAAGCCAGGAACAGGAACACAGGTTAAAAATATAAGGTGAACGTAGAAGGGGGAACATGAGTTAATGAAATTTTTTGGGTGTAGTGTACAAGAAGAAGAATATACCAAGCTTCTTGACATAACGTGGCTTCCACAATGCTCCACGCATACAAGCTACTCGAACTTCCTTTAGTTACTGGTTGGCAGAGCAGAGGCAACGAGATTATATACAAGCTGTTCCAGATGCCTAATTGGGAGTTAACAGTAGGTTCGGTCCGGTGGACAATCTGGCGGTTGGCCTGCGAACACCGTTTTAGAGTTGTACCCTCGAAATGTAAGGAAGATTGGATCTCGCCATTATGCCCATCATAATGATACTGCATGAGCTCTGTTCTGGAGACTAAACAGTTTCCATGTTGGAGGCTTGAAGTGTAAACCATTTCAGGCCTCCAGTAAGCAGAGTGGGGGTATTGCAGCGGATGATGAGTCGTATATCACCTAGTAGCCTGGAAACACAAAAAGTTGCATTCTTCTGTGTGATGTGAATGCCACACCTCGACTCCCATCATGAAGGTGCAAGCAAAGGATTTTGTTTGCCTCAGAACGACCGGACTTCGCCGAAATTCGGTCCATTTGACTCACAAGTGTGAGCCTTAATACCAGTTCCTTCAGCGGTTTTAAACCCTTTCATAGCAACCCCTAGACTGCCATAGGTGGAAGAATGTCTGTGACAGGCTTCAGGGAACAAAATACATCTCAGTAGAATAAAAACAAAAGTGGCCTCTGTTTTTTCTCAGTTAGCTAAGCGGATTTGTCAGCAAGACACAAGGAACAAAAGATGAGTATACCGGTTAAGTGCTTCTTACCTGCCTGGCTTCAACAAAGATATCCAGCTTGTTCTCCCCATCAGTTTCATGCTGTCTGGGTGATATAGTGGCACAGTATTTAGGATCAGGTGCCGCCGGTGGTTTCCCACATCTGCGCTGTATGTACTCTGTGATGGAATGCAGAACTTCAAAAGCCAGAAAAAAAGTCTGGTTTATGTAGTACATATATTATGTTTTGTTCTGTTGTTGTGACTCTGCTGCTTGTGGCCCCTAGTGGGACTCTACGTTGTCCGCCATCACTACTGGGAAGTGAGCCAGGCAGTCCCATAGTTCTCTGGCTAGTCTCTGCCAGGGTTTCCTGACAAAAAGAAAAAAAAAAAAAAAAGAGTAGGAGATTGAGTTTATTATGGGAAGACACTGAAGGCAAGTCAGACTGAGGGAAAAGATTTAGGTGGATCGATAGGATAGGTGAACCACCCAGGTAGGGGAGTGTAGAGTGTTTAGTGTCAAACGGCACCAGGAGGTTTCCCCCATCTCAGCGTAGTATACATTGTGGGTGCGGAACAGAACACTGTCACTGCCAGAGGTTTAAAAGTGTATGGATTTTGTACATGTGTAGTGTCGTGTACCGTTGTTCCTCTGGTTATTTAGCCGTTGGGCTCCTAATGGGACCCAACTTTGTCCACACTCTGCCCCGTGGAGGCAGACCAGATACACTAGTATTATAGTTATTTACTCTGGCAGATCCTGCCACCTAATTTCCTGAGATTTCAGTGGCAAGGACCTATAAAAAAAAAAAAAAAAAAATTGGGGAGAGGAGAAGAAATAGGGTTAGCCGAGGTAATTAAAAATTGTTTTAATTAAGTTTTTGAGTGTGGGGTACGATTACTAGGGGTTGGTTTGAACACTAGTCATATAAATTTTTAAGAGAGAGCAGGGGGTGAGACTGAAGGCTGGGGGAAACATCCAGAAATATGAGGTCAATAGAGAAGGCGACCCCAAGGTGTCAGTCGGGCAGGCCCATGCCCCACCAGAGGGAAGGAGACAGAGAGACCGTCAACTCCCCTCACTGGGAGAAAAGGGGAAGAAAGACCATGCAAGGGAGCATGGTTTTGAGAGCCAAGATGGCCTTGAATATCACCGCTGTGGCAAGTCTTCTTAGGAGTTCCTGTTCAGTGAGTCCAGTCCGGTCTAAGAAATGTCACTCATGGGAATGGTGACCCATCTTCCAGTTTGTCCTAGTTATGGTCTGAGTCTGGTAGCACTTGGGACGCCTGCCCCGTCCAATTGCCAATTAAAATGTAGAGGGGGGTAGGGGAAAGGGGGATAAAGTCACAGGGGCAGTGCCCTTATGTGATTGCCAGAGGCCTAGGACACTGAAATCCCGCATTCCAAGGAACGCCAGCAATCCCGCACCTTGAAAGGTGCCAGCAGTAAGGTTGAGTTATGTGGGAGTCTAGCCGGTTGTTTGTCCAAGTTAACCTTATCCGGAAGGAGGTTGCAGCTGTTGTACCACAGCTTGTGCAGCTCTTCTCTGTTCAGCAAATTTTTCTCTTCTGTAGGTAAATACTGCTTGAGCAAATTTGGTTGCATTGTGCTCTCTAAATAAGTCTCAGTAACAATCAGTAGTAATTGTAGGCAGGGCACTCATAAACCAGATGACACCAGGACTCCTCTTGTCCACAGTGGCAAATCAGGCCTGTTTCCTCTCCAAGAGCAGTCAGTTTTTGCTTGAAGGATCCGTGGCCCGTGATGATAGAGGTAATGTGAATGCCTGGTGAGAACCATAGCTGGACTTTCGGGAAGGTCTAGTCAACGCTTGGAATGAAACGTTTTGGTGATTTCTCCTTTTGGTGTAGTTTCCCAGGAGTGCTGACACAGGTCCAGGAGGTGGTTGCAGATTCTCTTTCTTTTTAACCTTGGATCATTGGTGTGGTCAAGCTGCAAGTTGAGAATTTGTGTATGGATACCCCTTTTTAAACGGGTGAATAGGCCTCTTCTAATGACTTCAAGGCAGCCTGTGATGATTTGGAGGGCAGGGATGTTGACTTTACAGCATGCCCTGCTGATGGAGAGCATCATGAACCTTATCTAATTTCAATTTATTCTTTCCATATTTGCTTTAGTACACCCGACGGAGGCCCTAGCACACTATAGGAGCCATAACCGCTTTGTAGAGAGGGGACAGAGAGGTGACAGGTGTTTGAGGCCCCAATCAGCCCTGCTAATGCGTCGGATCATAGCTTCTGAATAACATCGGATCATAACTTCTGAATTTTCGTTGACAGATACTTGAGGTGAGGGTGAAAGGAAAGACCTGCGTCAATGACTACTCCCATATACTTGACCTCCATGTATAGTCGGATCGGTGCGTAGTTTTAATTTTATTTTATAGTTGGCGGCCTACGAAGGTGTAGTTTCCCCCTTTAATAAGATTTTTGTCATTGTCTTTCATGAAAACCTTTGCGATCTATATTGGGCTAAAAACGTTTTCAAATTTAAATTAAATTTTCTAAATTACAAACAAAACTTTAATTTCAATGTCCGATAATTTTGGAGTTTCTTTCCTCCTTTTAAATGTGTTGATGGACGTATCCTATTTCTTTTGGCGTTTTCTTATATCACGATATTTTTTAAAGAATCTGGATTGCATTTTCGCATTACCTGCTTTAGATGTACATATCCCTTCTGTGAATTTTTTTTTTTTTTCCCAATATCAAACATTGTTTGAAAATGTTTCAAATATATTGAAACATTATTTCAATATAGAAATTTAAATAATTTCAATATTTCTATATATTGGAATGATTCAGTATTTATTAATTATTAATCAGTTTTATATAAAAACGTTTAGCATATTTCCTAATTGCCTAAATTAATTTTTAATAACTAGCAAAATTTATGTAGTCATTGTGGGAAAACCTGTCATTGCATAAATCTATCTCAGAATGGTTAACAAATCGCATACCATAAACCGAAAAGACTAGATATGGGCACATTATATATGACTAGTAATAATGCATTTTCCTGTGGTGGCGGTTGTATCAGCTACCAGCACATTTGACACAGTAAAGTACCACGTGATTCAGATTTCATAACTCTGTTGGTAAGCACTGTGTGAAGCGCAACCCTGCATGTTGGTAGGTGTAGACCGATCCTTCACATTTTGCATCTAATAACTATAGTAGCAAGTCACAGTGCGAACATTCTCAAGTAGAAATTAGGAAACAACTTTATTTTTACACATCTAATATAAAACAGATGTATTATGTATACATAATACATCTGTTTTATATTAGATGAAATACAATTATATATTTCATATAGAGCAGATGGAATACAATTAAATCAGCCTACTTACCAAGTGCTGCAAGGGTGCTAATAAATGTCATGGTAACACTTAGATTAACATCTCCATTAAATAACAACGTCCAGAAGTTGCTCATACTGCCACCTGGTGAACAGCCCAATGTGAAGAGCCCCAGACGAAGACTTTCGTCTTCCAAATAGAGGTAGCCGAAACCATAGGCTGCCTAGCGGGAAATAAGGAGGACAACATATAATTAACCACTTAATACAAGCGGTAAATATATTTAGTTTATTTAAATAAATATGTTACATATGGAAATCAAGAATGGTACCGCGTGGTCGTGTTAGATAAACATAGCGCGTGACCACGCTTAAACAGTAAAAGCTTCGGTTACGTATTTTTGTATTTGTTACGCATTTTCACGCAACCCGCATCTCTCTGCTCCCATTGGATGAATAAATATCACTAGGAGGAAAATTATTTTAATGTATAGAAAGAAATCAAATAAACACAATGATATTCTTTCTAGCATCACTGTAGCGGTAAGCTACGTCCAGATCTAGATACAGTATATGTATCGGCAAAAGTAGAATGCGGTGTGAATCCGTTTGCATTTATGTACAAGTTCCGATACGAATCTCTGGCTAAAACAGAATTCTCATGTTACGTTAGCAATGTCATCGGTTTCCTATTTTTTAGTGGATGTGCATTACTTTTGGTGAAATTGCATAGAAATTATATTTATTACACAATTTTATATATATATATAACAATTGTGTTTAAAACGAAATGGAATACAAAGAATTAAAATCAAATAGAATATGATTTTTAATGCGACTTTTTAAGCAATTTTTAATGTGTTGTTAACCTTAAAAACTATAAATTTAATTAGATGAAACGGTCCCTTCGAAATCGTACCGTTTTCCTTGAAGTAATCAAAAATTTGTTTGGTGATTAAATTTAGATCTAGATCCTGAATTGTGTTGCCGTTTCCTTCATCATTATTTAATGTTTTCATGTGTATTCAATTTTTCTTTTTGAATTTATTTCATTTGCAAAGTGATTGTAAAACCATTCTGAAAGAAGTTCGGGATTGTATCGTTAAATTCTCTTTCAGGAAAATCTCCATTCTGCGTATAAAATACGTACATAAAAAAGCTGTCCAAATTAGTGTTTATTGTAAATATGCATTTTTGTATCAGATCACGATTGTGTTTTGGATGAAGCGAAACAAACGTGAGAAGATTCCATGCGATCCAAAAAAGTTAAATGTAGAAAATGCGTCATACTTCGACTTTAGTGTATATCTGGTAGAATCGCCATATACGAGGGAGTATCAAAAAATTCGTACCCTTACCTAGAAATAATAGCCCTTAGAAAGGTGGAACTACACAGGAACTTTAATCCTTTTCTATGTACTCTCCATGTATAGTAACACATTTCTCCCATTTATGGATCAGTTGTTCATAGAAGTCCGCACTTTTTGCCTGAAACCACGATTCCACTTTATTGATGACTTCCCGAGACGAATCAAAGCCACTGCTTTGACATGTCTTTAGTCTCCGGATCATAGTGGTACACCCAGCATTTGTCACCAACCATCAAAAAAAGTTCTCAACATTCGCATTACACAAATCCAACAGTTGGCGAGGACATTGCATTCGACATTGCTTCTGCAAAGGCGTCAGCAATCTTGGAACCCATAGTGCGGAAACCTTGGACATATCCAAGGTCTCCACACGATGTGACAGGCTTCAGGACGGCGCAGATGGTAATGTAAAATGCTCTTAGGCGTAGATAGCAAGGTTCCCCCCCCATAAACTGGGGTTTTTCGTCCAGCAAAACAGACAAATCGATCATAGAACACACGCAACTAACGGACATTAGACACACAGCACAGCACAGCAGATGAGTTTAATTATTCGGATGGCCTAAAAATAATAGTTCAGTTAAAAAAAAAAAAAATAAAATAATAATAGTTTTGTAAATAGTGTACAGTATTGTAAATAGTTTCCGTGCCTCCTCGTTCATCCGCCTCATCTTATACTCGAACTTCATACATTCTTTGTATGGATTGTCCATTCACCATTTTTACTGTATAATCATTAACTTCATGCATAATTAATGGCTATGCTATTAACCAATGTTTCATTAATCATTGGCCTGGTGGCCGCATCGATTATTGAAGGCCATATCTTCCCCACTGCAATAATAAACATGTATTTATATTTTAAAGTATGACAATGAGCATACTAAATTAGTTCAGAAGAAATTAATTGTAGAAAAGATGATTCTCCAACACGGAGTACTAGTCATCCACATTAAAATGTTATTAAAAATTAAATGCGGTAACACACTCACATTGAGAGAACCATTGTACCAGGTGATATGTCAGGAGATAATTTTGCTTTTTGGCTTCCACACGATAACTTTTTTCATCTTTTACCTACGTCGTTGCTTCACTCTTCTGTCTTCTATTTTCACTCCCACACATATGTTTGTACTTGCATTCTGGAGAAAAGAAATTCTTATTCTATTTATTTGTTTTCCGTTTCAAGTTTTCTCTTTTCCTCATTCTTCCATGATAATCATGTTGTAAAATTTCAGTTTTTATTTTGCGTCTCCTTCATTTTTCCTGTTCTTATTCAGTTTCATCTTTCCTCTGTCATCATCAGTTCTGTCTTCCTGTTCTAATTCTCTTTCCGTCTTTGTCATTGGATTCGCCGTGCTTCACCGACTTTTACTACGTAGACCACTGTGATACGGAAATAAGATCAATTTTCGTATTTGTCAGGATTGCATTTGCTTGAGCAGTCTTTCCTTTGCAGCTTACTTCTGTTTCTCTCACTTCCTTCTTCCATTTCCTCCCTTCCATGTTCCACCCCATTGGTTTTACTTTATTCCTACCCTCTCGTTTTATCCTTTCAGTTTATTTCTTCGCTATTTCCGTTGAGTATGGAATTTCCTAATTTGGTAAATTTTCGACAGTTGATATATTAAATTTATCAACTGAAAAATTATTTGATGGATGCTTTCAGCCTTTTCATGTTTTATTGAATTTTATTGCAGCTATGCTCCATACCAAGTACAGGTATAAAACAATTATTTACCACTTCAGTTTATGACAAGGATGAGTTCTTAGAAAAAAGTAAAGTGCAGCCATTATCAACCCACTGCAGGGTGGAAGCCTCCTCAACAATTCATGCTGAGGGAAATGGACCATAATCTGCCACGGTGGTCCAGTGCGGGTTGGCAGATCGACCGTATTCAGCAGTCAGGGGCTTGAACCCCGGTCTACTCAAAGAGCGTGTGCTACTGCACTCCCGCTCGTGCCCACTCGGCTACGGAGAAAGCATAACTTAAATCGAAACAGATTTTTCTATTGAAATAATTGGTATAAGCATAGGGCGCGTCTCTGTGACATACTTCCTTTGGATATCACAGGGGAAGCGTTCACAATTTGAACCGATTATCCACTTCTTTTCGTCATATGTGTGGACATGTGTTTTGTCTTACGCAAAGCGGCTCCTAAACGTTAGTTTATCTCCGCCATGGTTCTGTGTGATGATATACAAGACTCTATACAATGTCCAGAAATGAGTGTAGTGTTATGTTTGCGTAGTGTATGTGTTATTTAGCTGTTTCTGGCCGCTTTGCTACCAGGAAGGCTGCTGCCCAGCAAAGTAACTTTTGGACAAAAGGAAGAGATGTCTAGAACAACGAACGATTCTAAGGCCCCCAAGATACTCTTTCACCAAATTGTCGAGGGCGCCTTCAAAATCAATGAAAACTACCAGTACATATTTGTAAGTAGAGCTGTCAATTAACTTTTTCAATTCAAAAAGCGCATCTTCACAACTATAACCAGGCTTAAATCCATACTGAAGAGAGGAAGATAGATTACTTTCCAAAAGAAGTTGATTACATCTGTATGCCATGAGCTTTTCTAGTAACTTGACTAAGTGGGATAATAAAGCGATATGCTTGTATACTTTTCGTCATATGAATACATCGGTAGCAAAATGTCCCATCCCTAACTCCTATCTTTGACTTGATATTTATCTGGATGGAACTCAGTGAAATTTTGTCGCGGACCAGTCTGCTCTTGGCCAGATCTGGCTGTGTCAGTGTTCATGTGGTTTACGGTGCGGTGGTCGTAAGCCTTGAATATGCATGATGATCGCACACTCAAGGCTTACTGCCACCGCCGAAACTGTAACAGTTTCACTGTAATCGTGATTGTTTGGCGATCACAGATAACACTCACGATTACAGATAATAATAATATCAATTACATTTACAGATAATAATAACAATCACATTATCTAGTGGTTTATTCGAGTTTTCTTCGGAGGACAATCCTTCACGAACATAGCTTAAATCTGGAATTAGATGTTCATCCAGGTTTTATCTTCAGTCCAGTATTAAGGTTCTCCATCTTGTCCATAACCTGGTCTGTTCCTATCACAGTTCTTGCAATCCTTGATGGTGTCACTATGCGTCATATAGGAACATCCATCAGATTGGATTTCTCCAGTTTATTAAAATAAGCAGAAAGCCTGCTCACCAAACTTCTATATTAAGAGCATCACCTAACTCGGCCAAATTCCTTAAAGATGGCAGATTTGAAAATGCCTTTCCAGTTTTAAAATGATGCTCCTGATGGTGAAATGGTTAAATGCAGACTTAAAGTTCACTTATTTCATTTAAAAATTCAATTTTTTGTAAATAATGACAGATACAATTTATAGTAGACCCAGTTAAAACTGAATAAAACTAGTGCGAGTAGTTTTGGAAAGGATGCTTTTCATCTCCTCATCAAGCACAGTGATAGTAATTTATATAAATCTACAGTAGGTTGTGTTTTAGGCACCCTAGCCTCTCCAAAGGAGTGATAAATGCCGAAACAGCTATGCTATCACGGAGGAACCGTAGCAAAAGACTGACTATGAATACATGAAACATCTTGAGGAAAGGCGGTGTAAAGCACTACATGTACAAAAAAGTAATACATAATCAAATAGGTTCTTTTTGCACACTGCTGTGCTTTCTCTATGGGTTATACGAATTTACGTTTTCATTGTAGCTCCTTATAGTTCAGATAAACCATCGTAACAGTCTAGCGGATTTTTTGTGGTGGCGTATATGGATTCTGTCGCGCAAAAAGGTACACGTAAATGGCCCGGTGAGTTATTCCAGGACCACTGGCAACAAGAAAGAAAACATTGCAAACAGAATTACAGACATAATACACCGATGAGCCAAAACATTGACCAGGGAGTCGTTATGCAAATCGAAGCACCTGCAAGTGAACTACGGCGCGAATCGGGACACTGTATAAAAAGCACCTGATTCTGAGCTCAGTTAATCAGTGTTACTCTTGTTCTTCAAATTGGAAAGGCAGCGGACTTAAGCGAGTTTGACAAAGGCCAAATTGTAATGGACAGACGACTGGGTCAGAGCATATCTGAAACGGCATGGCTGGTGGGATGCTCACGGTCAGCCGTAGTTAGTACCTACCGAAGGTGGTCCGAGCAGGGGAACCTAACCGCCGGCGATGTTGGACGACCATGCCTCATCGATGCTCGAGGTGAGCGAAGCCTCTCCCGGATGGTACGTGGCGACTGTGGCACAACTCTCCGATAATTGGAATGCTGGTGACGGGAGTAATGTGTCAGAACACACATTACATCGAACCCTGCTGAAAATGGGGCTGCATAGCCGCAGGCCGCTCCGAGTGCCCATGCTAACCACGGTTCACCGGCGACAGCGCCTACAATGGGCACGCGAGCATCGAAACTGGACCTTGAGTGATTGGAAGAAGGTCGTCCGATCCGATTAATCACGTTTCCTGTTGCACCATGTGGATGGTCGGGTACGTGTGCGTCATTTACCTCCATACTTCTGAAATTTTAATATAATTAATGATGCAAATCAGAACCCTAAACTATAATGAAGGACTAGTAAAATTCATGTGGTTTGATAGATATTTTAAGTTTGTTCTGATATTTATCATTTTTTTCAGCATGCGACATTCTACTGGGATACCCTGGGTATAGTCATCCATGTGCTGAGCACTCTGACGTCTACATCTTTGTTGACCAGGTACACCCTTTCATTGCAACGGTCTTTCCCTCTGGCTTTGCCATGTTTCATCAGGGTAATGCGCCATGCCACACTACCCGGATTGTTCGAGATTGGTTCGCTGAATATGAGGAAGCCTTCCAGGTATTGACCTGGCCTGCAAATTCCCCACACATCAATCTCATCGAGCATCTGTGGTTTGTGATGGAACAGCAACTCTGATCTGCGGCGTCTCAACCACGGACCTTACAGGAGTTAAAAGGATCTGCTGGTTACATGTTGGTACCAGATACCACAAGACACGTTTAGAAATCTTGTAGTGTCCATACCTCGCCGGGTACGAGCTGTTTGGCTGCACGTGGAGGACCAAAAAACAATAAACAAGTTACATGGTGGTATAACTTGTTTATTGTTTTTAATTAATTGAATGTCTCTTAAATTAGGCGCCGCCGTAGCCAGGTGGGAAGGACAGCAGTGCGTAGCACACGCTTCTTGATTAGACCACGTTCAAGCTCGTCACCACCAAATACGGAGGATGCGGAAAGGTCAGGGAATGACCACCGTATATTCGCGGAGCAATATGGCCTTAGTTGCTAATGCTCCTAAAAACCAAATAACAACAGCCTCTTAAATTTTAATTTTAAATAATGTTCAAAACAGTTAATAAATATATATAAATGTACAGATTAAATTTTAAAATTAATGTTTTAAAGTATCATCATATTAGGTAGGGGGTCATAATGTTTTGCCTCATTGGTGTACGGCCCAATATGGCCTAGGGTGTAATGCGCCTAAAACCCCGCAACAAACAAACTTTAAAGGGAACCGAAACATGGTGGTGTAACTTGTTTATTGTTTAACTGAATGTCTTTTTAATTTTAAATAATGTTCAATACAGTTAATATATACAAATTTACAGATTAAATTTTAAAATTAATGTTTTAAAGTAAAATCCGCATCACCAAAATGCTACTGATTGCATATATAAATTAAATTAATGGGATTAAAAAGATCAATGTGGTATTGAAAACCTCTCACAAGCGAAGATCATACTATACGTATAATCTTCGCTTGTGAATTCTTTCGTGTTGTGTTATTTTTTGGAAGATTTTTTCCCCCCTTATTTCAGGAATATTGGTTAATCTTTATAAGCTGGTAAAGATAAAATCGGAAAAAACGAGTTCCCGATTTTAAAACAGCGGGGATAAACACTAAGATTAACTACAGCGGGCTAGGCAATGTCAGTCACTGCTACTCGCAACGATCAGTAGGTAACAGCTTGTAAATATTAACCGGAATATTTTATTAATATATATTTTTTATTTCTTGTTAGTACAGGGTTGTTAAAATTAAAGTGTCCGTATGTAGGAGGGCTCTTGAGCGAGTTCTAAGGCTCCTACTGAAAAGAAATTTAGGCAACAGGTACAATAACGAATGCGCTCGCCATTTATTGGGGGAAAAAAAATAGTTACAAAATTTGTCACTGTATGGCGCGTAACTACCTTAGTTACGATTATGCAAATTACTTATGTTAATTGCATAAAGTAGTCTCTTCAAAATCATACAGTAGATGTTTGCCTGCACTACAGCAGCAATGCCAACAACATTGCAGGAAAAGGCGCTATCAGTGAAGCTGTACTATCAGAACAGCAACAATGCAGCTGCGGCTATCAGAGAATTCCGGCGTCAGACGCTCATAAAGCGTGGACCTATGACTGTTTGTGCTGTCGCAAAATGATTGCGAAATTTGAAGCGACAGGATTGCTGGCACCGACCTCAGTGCGGGATTGCTGGCACTATGCCATTGACAATTACACAGGGGCACCTGTCCCCTGTGACTTTTTAAACCCACACTCTTTCCTATACTTCGCCCAATTAGGGTGGATTTATTCTCCACTGTCAACCCACCCAAATTCATTCCCCCTCAAATCCTCTATTCTTCTATGCCCCTCTCTCTCTCCCTTTTTTTTTTTTTTTTAATCTATTACTTTTTTACTTATTTTTATTTTATATATATATATATATTTTTTTTTTATTATTATATATATATATATATTTTTTTTTTTTTTGTCTCCGTTAGGAAGCTCAGGCAACCCTGGCGGAGGCCAGCCAGAGTATAATGGGCAGCCTGGCTCACCTCCCAGTTGGTGGTGGCGGGCAACGTGGGGTTCCCTTAGGGGCCTTGCGGCTAAGCAGCCAGAGACAGAACAACAGACCACAGCACAACTCTGTCGCAAACCAGACACCACACTTTTTTGGCTTTTACAGAGATTCTGTAAATTCTTCACAGAGTACTATGGTGCAGATGTGGGAAACCACCGGTGGCGCCTTCCACAAAACACTATGCCACTATGTTCAACCAGGTAGAGTTCAAAAACGAGTGGACTCCTCTCGTGTTGAAGATGTGACTATGGCTGTCGTGGATTTATCAAGTCAATTTCCATGTAATTGACTTGATGCAAGTGTACCAGCTGTTTCTCGTGAAATGGACATACCGTATTCCACTGTAAGGCTAGTAATGTGTCAGGCGTTGCGGTACTATCCTTACAAGAAGCACATGCTACAGCAGCTAAAGCATGGTGATGCAGATATTCGTTTCACATACGCATTTCAGTTTCTGGCGCGAATGACAGTGCATATTACTTGGCCATGGAACATCCTTTGGAGTGATGAAGCCCACATCTGCTTAAATGGACAAGTGAATACGCACAACTGTCGCAAGGAATGACCACCGCATATCCCGGAGCAATATGGCCTTAGTTGCTAATGCTCCTAAAAACCAAATAACAAACAACCAACCACCGTCGCCTTTGGGCAACAGAAAACCCTCGAGTTATCCAAGAGGTCACGTTGCATTTTCCAAAAGTGACAGTGTGATGTGGATTTACTGCCACATTCATGATTGGGCCATATTTTTTGAACAGGTAACACCGATTGGACCCCGCACCTGTTCCGTCACTGGACAGCGATATTATGAAATGTTGGAAAATTTCACAATACCAGATCTGCAACAACGTGGGTGTCTTTGGGATACCATATTCATGCAAAATGGTGCGCAGCCCCACATCCACCGTTGTGTCCAAAGATTGCTAAGGCAACACTTTACAGACGAACGGGTTATCAGCCGTTGTTTCCAGACATTTTGGCCACCCCGATCACCGGACCTCACCCCATGCGACTTCTGATTGTGGGGTTTTTGAAGAACCAGGTGTATCGGGAAGGATGTCAAACTCTGGCAGATCTGTAGGACAGCATTAGACGTCATGTGCTGGATATTGCAGTTGACATGTTGCGTTCTGCTGTAGAAAATCTGTTCTTCGAATTGGAAACTGTTGTTGACCAAAATGGAGGACACATTGAACAGTTGTAGCGCTGTTCAAGTGATTTGTATTGTCAGAGTGCCACACAGTGAGAAATTTTGTAACTAATTTTTTTTCCAATAAATGGCGAGCGCATTCTTTATTGTACATGTTGTCGAAATTTCTCTTCATTACGAGCTTTAGAACTCGCTCCAGAGCCCTCTATATAGGGATACTTTAATTTCAACAACCCTGTATTAACTTATGTAAAGACAAAGACTATTAAAATGACTACAAATCGGACGAATCCATGCATTGTGTCATACTGTGCAATTACTTCAAAATCTCTGGCCACATTCTTGTTCTCCTTAAGAAACCCCCTACAGTCAAGGACCCTATGCATCAGAATCATAATCACCGCATTCTCTGCTCCAGAGGGCTCTTCCATGGGGGCGTTCTCTCTGCCGCCCTCTTCGCTGCATCTTTAGAACTGTTTCTCGCAAATAATACCAACTTTACCACGTACGCAGATGATATAAAGTTCTTCATCGTCACAAAATGCCCCAGTCTCTCCAATCTATCACTGCGAGCTCCAATTGACAGCTACATGAACTGGAAAATTAACTTCATGCGATTGGGCTCTCCTTTAACAAAGAGAAAACCTCACAACTCTTATCACCAAGAAGAGAAATACCAACGATGTGAACATCATTATAGCGAACTCCCCAGTTTAAAAAAAGTCACCCAACATAAGGATTTGGGTGTCACCTGGGACAAAGACCTCACCTTCTTGCCTCACTTTAATGTCACTCGAATGAAAACATATGCGGCTTTATGGTCAGTAAAACAAGAGATCTCCAACTTCCATAACCCGCATCTTATCATCAAATACATTCTTCGATGGTCCCAATTCTTTTATGTGCCTCCACTATATGGTCCTCTGCACCCTCATCATACCAAGCCAGGTTCCTATCCCTGGAATACTGGATTTTGAAATGGCTAAATAGGGTTGCCAGGCTAACACCTACAATCTCATCTCAAAATCTGTTCTGGTCACCAATCTTAATACGCTTCCTTGGAGGTATCACATCATCTCTAGGAACTTTCTTACCCTCTCTCAGCTTCTATCCCGAAAACTGAGCTCATCTGGGATATCATCGCCAAACCATCATATAGGAAAAGATGCCAGGCCAACGCATCCCCATACAGATCGAAGCTGCCTAGCATATCCTCCCTGGACAACATGTTTCCACATAACTCCCTCCAAATATTGAATAGGTTAGCATAGACGTTGAGAAGCTCTGCAAGGACAAAACCTACAGACCTTCCACTCTTGCAGACATGTATGCCCTCGTCATGTTCTCGGTGGACTCTCGGAGATGCCGCTCTATTCACACTTTGTTGTATCTGTATGTACTTTTATATGTTGTTTCTTTATATTTATGTATCTTCACCAAAGGCTGTTTAAGGCCATGTATTGTATCTAGGCTGTGTACACAATGCATTTGTTTGTCATTATTTAATTTCTGTATGTAACTCATTTTCTCTAGCTGCATAGCTGTAAAGGGACATTTCTTCGGAAATAAATTGATAATAATAATAAAATGCGCAACGTCAGGCTCAAACGGATCCAGTGCACAGGTATCATAGCATTGAATCAATTGATACATCAGGTGGTAGAAATATACTGGTCAAAACAATTTGGGGAATCATTGCATATGCAAACTGTGTTTGTATAAATGTGAAGCCATACGTGCTTCATGATATAGTTAAAGCCAAGTTCCGATTAGTGTAGGCCATCGCAGCTTCAGAGAAAACAGCAGTTGTGGCTTAATTGGAACATGACCCATCAGAAGCTTGTAGAACGCGGCGTCTGTCACCGTTGTTGGTGGCATGTGCACGGTCAACGACCTTATTATGATGTATAGCTCTCAGCAATCGCAGTCATATTTCGCACCTGTGCATCGATAAAATTAAGATATTAGTCAATTTTGCGGAATCCGTTGCTGTTTATGTGGACGCTGTTTCCAGCTAGTTATCTGTTTTTCTCTATGCTTCCTAGGGCGCCCCAGATGCTCGTGGGATTCAGGTCGGAAGAGCGAGTAGGTCAATCCATGTGGAAGATACTCTGCCTTCCATCATATTGTTGACCACCTGTGCAATTGAGCGTTTGCGTCCATTAGAACGAACTCTTCGCTTGCTTCTTTCTTTGGAATCTTACTGCAGGAAATTGTTAAATCGAGTTTAGCTTCTCACTTTACCTTAAACTGAAATGCTAAAGCATATTTTCTTTTATCTAACATTTCATTTCGCATGTGCTGTATTTTTTTAAAATAAAAAATAGACTATCTAGTACATACTACGGCCAAGTCATTAACTGGAGAGACATCGAAATTTCATGCAGAAATTCGCGGAGCCTATTTTTTTTTATATAATTCGAATTTAACGGCGAAGCTGTAGTTTTTCAACATCTTTCTTTTGTGAAAACTACCGTGAGAAACTTATAATGATGGGGAGGAGAATGAGTAAAAAAAAAAAAAAGAAGAAAAGTCCCCATCATAAATCCGGTTGGAATCTATATTCTGCTATGAAACCTTTTATTTGTCTACAATGGGGGAGGGTTCTGATAAGCTCGTATTAACACAGAGGTCTTGAAGCCACTGCTGCCATGCTCTAGTCTCAGGAGTGCGAAAATAGTAGTATGATTGGGACCTTTTCATGCAGCTAGGGTATATTCCTGTTTGCGTCCAGAGGCTATAAAAGATTTGGCATGATTATGATTACGGTAACACATTGTTGCTATGAAGATGTGGCTGCATTCTCTTTTTTTTTTTGTCCACGTGTCAGAAGAAAAAGAACAAAATTGCCTTCATCATTTGAAGTTTATACTCCATCAAGACGCAAAGATACTTTGTCTTGATGTTTTATACAGAATATGGTATGCAAATTTTAACAGCTACGTCTCGGAACTGTTAAAAGACCAAATTACTTGATCTTTTTAGACATTGTAGGTGCGAACAAACTTCAGTCTGAAATTAAAATAAAGTTAAATTCATATAGTATTATTCATCAGTACAACGTGTATTTTTATCACTGCCCGTTTATGGTGCGTAATAAGTTACGATCCTGTTTTAATTTGTAAATGACGTCATTCATCAAAGGACTCTTGCAATTCAGGAAGTAATCATGTCAACCAGGCCAGTGAGTATGAAACTTCCTTCAGAGCATTCCAAACTCTATTAATAAGGGATATAGACCTTTTATAAGCTTTTCGTTTTGAGTCAATCGAGCTTCAGCGGAATTCAGTTTTGAAATATGTAAATACTTCAACAAACGGGCATAAATTGTGTTTCCCCTTTTTGCTGTTGTTTAATGTCACGAGAGAACATTGGAAGGGAGATATCTACTTGTATATACACAGCGGAACCTCCTAACTGTGGCAACATGGTGGCCTTTATCCATGGAAATTTGGATAAGACCAAATTTCCATGGATAAGGATCTTGGAAATTTTTCATATTTCTGGTGGTGATCATATTGTAGTAATAAAAATGCCGAGCAAAATGTTTTATTTCTGTACCCAGCTTATAGTATTTGGTACTGCTAAAATGTACAGTACATGGAAAAGTACACAACTATGCAGTGCTTATTGTAAGGTATAGTAAAAATTAAATTATTTCTTCTCACAAAATAAACCGGACATAGTACAGTACATATCGGTAGGAAAAATAATTCATTTAACCTTTACTTTAAAAAAGAAATAAAATTATTAATAATAATAATTGGTTTAAGAAAGCAATTTCCAAAAGCAATTCTAAAAAAAGCAATAAAATCCAAAATACACCAAGCTGTGTTGTCGTATACTTTTGAAAGAAAAAGAAGTCGCTTCACTGAAGTTTGAGTGCCCAATTCCACTGTGGATTAGAGTTATTGGAAACAAGAAAATTACAAGCACAGGAAGGTATTGAATTTTCAGTATATTTCTGAATTTCTTTAACAAACCCACAACATGGCTTTGTTAACGGGAAGTCTTGTCTGACCAATTTGACTGGATATTATGATGTGGTCACAAAGGAACTGGATGCGAAAAATAATTTTGATATCATATACTCGTACTTGGATTTCAGGAAAGATTTTGATACTGTTGCACTTGGAAGACTGCTGTACAAACTGGCGCAGTATGGCATTAAGGGAAAGTTGCTATTATGAATAAAGGGATAGTTGAGTGGGAGAAAACAGACAGTGGTAATCAATAGACACTGCTCTTCGTGGACTAATGTTATTAGCGGAGTCCCCCCAGGATTCGGTGTTGGGCCCATTGTTGTTTTGTATATTTATCAACGATATTGATGAAGGTATATCAGGCAGGGTTAGTAATGACAGTATGCCACTACAACAGGATCTAGAAAAGCTGGGCAAATGATGTGGCAACTGAAGTTTAATATTGACAAATGCAAAGTACTGCACATGGATAGAAGTAACCCCAGAGAAACGTGCCAACTGTGCGGTACTACACTCAGGGTGGTAGAAAAAGGAAAAGACCTGGTGGTAATCGTGCATTCAGATATGAAGTTTTCTGAGCAGTGCAGGCAGCCTGCAAGAACAGTTCAAGGAATCTTCTCAATGATATACAGGAGTTTTGCTAGTAGGTATAAGGAAGTGATTATCCCTTTGTATAAGGCAATGGTAAGGCTGCACCTTGAGTATTGTGTACAGGTCTGGAGGCCTTATTTTAGGAAGGATGTACCACGATCTGGAACGAGGAATCACCGTTACTCGTTTGGTGGCAGCATAGTCCGTGTTGGATTTAATCCAGTTGGACAAGAGTGTCACGGCGAGGCTGAGGTCGCAAGTTGAGGATTAAGGTATTTAGGTGCTGAAACGTATTTGACTATTTTGTTGTCAGGGATGTTGAAGTTTGGTACCTCCAATGATCATGTCAAGACTATACGCTGGTGATCGGACAGGAATAATGCGATGGATCGTCCTCAGCTGTGCATGGTGTTGAAGCAAAAGCCAGATCCAGTAGGTTCAATTCCCTTGTGGGGTTCTCATCGACCCGTGTCATGTCGATGGATTTGAAGTTGCTAGAATGAGTACAAAGGGCAACAAGATTGGTGTGGGAACGAAGGGGGTCCTCTTACCAAGAAAGGCTTAATTTCTGCCAATTGCAACGTCTGAAGACTAGGCACCTGCGAGGTGATCTGAATGTGGTGTATAAGGCCTTGAATGGTTTGAGCAGGCTCAATTCTGATGGGATTCTTAACCTGAGGGGCATAAATTCAAATTGAGGAAAAACAGTTGTAGAATAGATGTGCGGAAATTTGCCTTTAGCCAGCAGGTATAGGCTGGTGTTCAAAGAAAGTGCAACACCTAGGAATTTCACATTTTTCGTGATGGTATTTTACATTAATGACTAGCATCACAAATAGAAATATAACCAAAAGATATTTATTAATAGCTAAGGCAAAGCTAAGTAATATTTGACAGGTGCTCTCAAAATATTCCAAAATGAGCATATGCAACCTTTATACAACTGTTTTGGTAAACAGACAATTATGGCTGAAATATTATCAGAAGCCCTCAATTTGCTTTAGCTTATCATTTTAAATGGAAAACAAAATGAGAAGTTCACCAAGTGCAAACTAATATTTAGTTGAACCGCTTCTGACCCTGATGACAGCAGCACATTGTCGAGGCATTGAAAAGATCAATTTCTGAAGATAATCAACTGATAGTTCGTGGTTCCAAACACGAATTATGGCTTCCTGAAGTTCACAAAAAGTCTTTAGTTTCTTTTTCGCAATTGTGGATTCCACACGATGCACACGATAGAATAGTTCTCTATAAGATTCAGGTCTGGGCTGTTTCTTGGCCAGCTAACAGTTGTAATGGACCGTTCTTCCAACGATTTTTTCACATTTTTCGTGATGGTAAAAAAATGTAAACACATTACTGTCGAACCTCTAATGCAGAAACGAAGATAAAGTAATTACAGAAGTGCCTACTTACACTTTTCGCCCGATGAAAAGGAGCAGAGTCGTCCTGAAAGATGCAGTTACTTGGCAGGTTGAAATGGTCTCAAATGGTTGGCAGCAATTTGCCTTCTAATATAGCCAGGTATCCATTGGCATTTACGGAACCTTTTATAAACTGCGGGTGACCTACTCTGCGATACGAAATGCACCCCCATATCATTTGGCTGGTAGGGAATTTCACTGTACACACCAAATAGTTTGGAGGGTATTCTTCACCACGTCTACGGCGACCGTTTGTCTCCCATCAGAGCCACGCAGGTTGAATTTCCTCTCATCCGAGAAAAAAAACTTGACTTCGACTGTTGGGGATTCATTTGACATGCTCCTCACACCAAATTAATCGGGTCTTTTTAATTTTTTGTGCGAGGAGGGGCTTCTTCTTAGGACGACGGGCTACAAGTCCATTTTTGAAGAGGCGTCTTCTGACTGTTACTGCACTTGCTACCACATCTGTATGTTCTTCCCATTCTGTTTTCAGCTCAGACGAAGAAGCTTTATGGTTTTTAAGGCATAAGCACTTCAAAACGCGGTCCTGTTTTGGCGTAGAGACTCGTTTGCGTCCGGTTCCTTTTTTCCTATTAGCAGAACCAGTATTCTTGAGTTTGGAAAGAAAGCTACTCACTGTCGACTGATTACAAGGCACTCTATAAGCAATATGATGGGAAGAACATCCTTCCTCACGTAAAGCAACAATAGCACTTTTTCTTTGTGGCGTCAATTGCACGTAACTCGCCATCCCGAAAAGCAAGGGATTACTGCAACTCTTGCAGAGAGAGTGCTTATATAGCTAAAAGTAACAGCTGATGCAATATTACGTCATCACCTACGCATGTCAATCTTATCTGATTCAATCTGTAAGAAATAATGCCATATATGTGTCTGAAGAGACACTTATAATGTACATATACACTCTTACAGTAGCAATGCCCAGTGGTCAGGAGCGAGAGTGCGTAGCACGCGTTCCTTGAGTGGACCGGGATTCAAGCCCGTGACTACTGAATACAATAAATATTTGTATTGACGATTTATTGTAAACTCTACTGACTTGGTTGTCGTGCCGGAGTATAAACAGAAAATTTATTTATATATATATATATATATATATATATATATATATATATATATATATATAAATGTAATCTCTTAAATGCAATGTTACGTTTAAAAAGTTACATATGATGAAGAGGTATTCTGTTGATGCATTGGTTTCAATGAATAAAAGATTAATACATCAGGTATGACAGATGCAACTAAAAGCGCACAGCAGCATTAAAGGATGCAAGAGTATATATAAATTTGTATTACTATATTGAATAAAGTATGCATAAGTGGATGTGAAAGTTACACAAAGTACCAGTAACTAGAAGGGTGTGGAAAGTAGAAAAAGAAGTGATAGATTTGTGAAAGGTGAATGTTAATATCCTATAGGTTATGATGAATTAAGAGAATTATGGGCTGAATTACCAAGACAATAGATATTGGGAAAACTGTAAAGTAAAATTAGTACATCAAAATACTAATAAAATAAAAATATTTATTTATGTGCTTTATTTATTAATTTTAATTAATCAATCAGTTTTATTTAATTAATTAATTTTTAATTAATCAATCAATTTTAATTAATGAACTTTAAGTAATTAATAAATAAATAAATTGTTTATTAAATAAATAAATATTTGCATTTTTTTAAAATTTTATTAGTATTCTGATGTACTAATTTTACTTTACAGTTCTCCCACTATTTATTGGCTTGGTAAATCAGCCCATAATCGTCTTAATTCATCATAACCTTTCTTTTATCTTTCACAAATCTACTACACTTCTTTTTCTACTTTCCACACCCTTCTAGTTACTGGCACTTTGTGTAACTTTTACATCCACTTTTGCATATTTTATTCAATATATTAATACAAATTTATATATATACACACACACTTTTTTTTCCCCCCCTTCAAATAAAATTCTCTTAAATGCGTTTTCGAGATAGCAACCGTTTATAGCACTAACTACGGTCACAGACGACGGTAGCGTGGTTTTTTTCGCCCGGAAACTGCGGGTTTTCATCCAGCAAACAAAATCTACCACAGAACATACCCAATTTACAGACAGTATACGGAGCAATATGGACTCAGTCTGATTCTTCTAAAACCCTATTACAACAACGACTGATTGCTCTTAACACATGGTTAACACGAATACATTTACGTACTGATATCAAAAAAGTTATAATTTTTCTCGGTAAAACCGATTTCATATATTAGTATACCCGCAAGGGTATGCGTACACAAAGTGAATACCAACTGTTACGAGTAATACAAGAAATAAATGGGTCTGAACTATCCGTAAATGTATTCCGAGTTGCGTGTACTTTATTGTCACACAGCGAACTTTACCGTTCACCTATCCCATATACAGTACTTACTTTATATTCGCCACCACATTGCGATGGCTGATTGTCTTGCCTCAATTGGGTCTACTTGGAGATCGTTGTAGATCTTGAGAGTGTTGAATGAAAAAATTCGTTGCAGACTTTCCAGCTGCATGAGCCTGCTACTGAGTGGAGGTGGTGGCGTTTTATTTGCCAACCTTTGCGTCATGCGGGCCTAGCCATCAAGTAGTCAGCAGTTTCGCGAGTGTGAGATAGTCTTTTTGTGATGATTGTGTGTGTCCACAGTGTGACATCCGAGATGTATAAAATAGCCTTGGGCGTGATCATAGATCACAGGCTATCATTCCTACCTCACCTACACCTTCTGTTTATCGAAGGTAGACGAAAAGCCCCATCAAGATTCGTGTAATCTTCCCCCATTATATTTTCAATTACAGGAACTCTCCGACTTACGTAATACTCGAATTACGGAAATTCGACTTTACACAAGTTTTTTACAGGCAAGTGCAAACTTAAAAAAAATCGTCGAAACGTATTTTGCATCCCATAGGAATAAATGGAGGTATCGTGAAAATATCGTAATGTGAACCTAATAACACATTGGTGTTTTTTTTTTTTTTTTTTTTAAATTCGTTCCAAGTTCTTGGAAGTTAAATTTCACTATATTACTAAGCTATTTATCTCTCTAAAAGGTCATATTTATAATGGAAATTACACTACCCTTTCATCGTTATCATATGTTCCTGTTATAAGAATCAATTTTGAACGGCTTTGTGATATTTTTCTAAAGCATGTTTCTGGAGGTCACGACCAAAAAACAAAAACAATTTGCACTTTCCGGTTTACTGGGCTTTTCTCTTAGTGCAATTATAAACGGGTAGTAAAGTCGATCTTATTGCATTTGTGATAATACCGATAACTGCAATTGTGTGGGTTTTTACGTTATGTTATTATCGTGAAATGTGTTTCCCTTCACTGAAATCTTCAATCATATAAAAAACAAATTTTCAGAAACTTCTCTTTTTTTATTCCTATTTACGTATTACAATGACGAAGGGAAAGCGACCAACGAAAAGTGCAGGTGCCTGCAGTGCTAGAAAACGAAACAAAATTGATTTAGAAATTAAGATAAATGATTACGACACAGGACAAAGTTTGTCGTCTATTGCAAAGGAATTAGGTCTTGCTGCTTCAACAGCGAATACTTTTTGAAGGGACAGTGCGCGTATAAAAGAACACGTTAAAGGATCAACGCATTTGCTGACCTGGACAGGTATTCGGAACGAACGGAGTGGTGAAATCGGAGCGTGTTTTTTTTTTTTTTTTTTACTGATGCTGCATAGGCTTGCTTTCTTGCATGTATGCTTCTGCTAATGCTAATGCATTTAAGATCAACAGTGATCACAAAACAGCGTTCAGGTGGTATATCGAAGATGGAACGGCTGTTAATAATATGGATGGAAAATCAGATTCAGAAGCGAGTGCCCCTGAGTTTAATGCCCATTCAAGCAAAATCAAGTATTGCTAAAGATATTAAGGATAAGTACGGCGAACTCAGAACCAAGTTCGTGGCAAGCAACGGGTGGTTTAATAAGTTCAAGCATCGCGCTAGTTTCCACAACGTTAAAGTATGTGATGAAGTCGCTAGTGCCGATTCTGCAGCTGCAGAGAAATTGATGTGTTGGAAAAAATTATTGATGAAGGTGGCTATTCGACGCAGCACATTTTTAACGTTGACGAGACTGCTCTGTATTGGAAAAAAATGCCGGATCGAACATTGCCAAAGAGGAAAATACAATGCCAGGTTTCAAGGCGTCAAAAGATATGGCCACGCTCTTGCTTGGGGCTAATGCAGCAGGAAATTACAGATTGAAACGAATGCTTGTGTACCATTCTGGAAACCTCGTGCATTTAAGGGCAACAATAAAACCAACCCTACCCGTGCATTTCCGATCGAACCAAAGAGCATGGATAACAATATCTCTCTTTGAGGATTGGTTTAAATGCTGCTTCATTCCCGAGGTTGAAAAATATTGCAAAGACAACGATGTTCCTTTCAAGATTTTGCTTCTATTAGATAATGCTCCTAGACATCCAATGCATCTAGATGATTTCAATTCGAACATGAGTCATATTTCTACCGCCAAACACGACTTCCACTCATCCAACCTATGGATCACGGTGTTATTTCGAATTTAAAAGCATACTATTCACGCATAACATTTGCTCAGGTATTGTCTGCAGTAGACGACGAGAAAAATTTTACGTTAAGAGACTTGGAAATATTACAATATTTACCACGCCATCTTAAACATTAATAAGGCTTGGACGGAAATTACTAAAAGTTGTTAAATGGCACATGGAAGAAAATATGCCCAAGGCATGTAAAAGGGTTCAAAGGATTTGAAAAAGACGAATCGGTTACAGATAAGATTGTAAAGTTTGCAGAGCTACTTCAGTTGGAGGTTGATGCCAAAGACGCGGAGGAGTTAGAGGAAGAAGAGAAGGAATTATCTAAGGAAGAACTTATTGACTTGCGGGCAGCGATAGTGAAAGAAGAAAATGCTGACGAAGCTCAAGATGAACCAAATGAACCATATAGCTAATTATTATTAGCTATATGGTGCAAGGAAGCCTGAGGCTTTTGCTGCACAAGCCAAAAAAAATTCCGGTTTACCCAGGAGCGAGAGGGGGGGGGGGAATTACCAAGAAAGAGAAAAATGATTATATCCAGCTTAGGATGTTTGTCGATTTTCACGTATCATTTAATTTTGTTAATTGGTAAGATAATAAAAGTGTAAATTTGTGCTTTTTATATCTTCATTTTTATAGCCTGTGGATAAGTCTGCGATTTTCGCTTATTATAATTGCCATTTAATAGAATCAAAATTCAATTTGCAAACTTGATCACAATAACCGACTTACTGTAATTATTTTATGGCACCAGCATAAAAAAAATAAATGCTGTATCGTTCAGATTGTTAACGTTCGGATTTTCCGCTCTCTACTGTACCTCCTGACTGACTGACTCAGGTGAAAACGGCAGCCTATTTCAATAGATGGCCAAACGTTCCTTACTGCAGTACGGATATATATATATTTTTTTATTCCCTTTTGAAATCAGAAACAATATCTTCGCGTGAAAACTGCAAACCAAAATTTCCACATTGGTTTACAGTTCTGGCGTGAATTTTTATTTTTGGAAGGAAGTAAACAAAATGATAAGAGTACATATGTTTCGTATGTACCCTTATCATGTACCGTTATCTACTATGCGACAAAAAATCTGATAAAAAATTGGATGGGTTGTGTACGAGGACACAACCGCAATCATTTAAGGCGTGAACCCGCCTTTGTGTTATTAGGGGAAGGATAAGATGTTAATGAATAAAGTCTTGGTGGTTATAAGTGAAATATAATTTTATTTATCAAAGGCCGATGATAGGAGAAGTAAGACATATATGGCATAGTATTTACATCGATGTTTCTTACAAAGGTTAAAGCTATACAAGTGTTACCCAGAGTTGTGGGTGATGTAGAAATGTACTTCAAGTTGAACTTTTGAATTTTTCTTTCCAATGATATACGTTTCTTACATTTTTGTTCATATTTCCTTTGCAATTTTTTCGACATTATGAAAATTTTCTTCAGCTCAGCACACTTATTGGCTCATAACTTTACAAATTTTATTTTATCGGTTATTATTGCTAAATAATATTGTAGACCCTGTTATTGTCTACAAATCGACACCAATTTCAAAGTCCTATCTCTACACTGCCCAAATGCCGCGCGGCGTCGCCATTTTCAGTGTTCACGCGCAAGCGCTACCCGTCCCCCCTCACCGCTGCACACCCCCAATACCCACCATTTTAGATACGGACATAAACCCTCTATCCAACAAAATTTAAATCATTATATTATCAAATATAGTTTACGAGATATAAGCGCGACAAACCTTGCCATTTTTTTGGTCGCTAGAGTTTTCGTAGAGACCTCCTTATACCGAACCGAACTTAAAGACGTTTTCACGTCAAAAATATATTGTGTAGTATGTGAATGTACCATCGGCGAACTTTTTTTTTTCCTTGAGAAGCATAAGAATTCGATACCTTAAGTATCTACCTAAAGAGATAGAGAGAGGCTTAAGTTCTGCAAATTGCAGTGGCTGGAGACTAGGCACCTGCGCGGTGATCTGATTGAGCGCGGTGATAAGGCCTTGAATGGGTTGAGCATGCTGAATTCTGTTGGGATCCTTCCACTTGTTCATATAACGAACCTAAGGGGGCATAAATTCAAATTAAGAAAAGACAGATGTAGAATAGATGTGCGGAAATTTGCCTTTAGCCAGCGGGTGGTTAATTGCTGGAACAAACTTCCATCTGTCGTTGTGGAAGTTGATAGGTTGAATAAATTTAAGGAGGAACTGGACAGGCATTTGGAGGGAATGGTGTGTTTTTTTTTTTTTTTTTTGGCTGATGCTGCATAAGCTCATACACTTGCTTTCTTGCATCACATGCTACTACTACTACCTTCTTCGAGCTGATAATCGCTATTTGCCGATGCAAAGTATGTCCCAAAAATTATAAACAAATCCAAAGAAAGAGCACACGCAATAACCCGTATGGCGTTCGTAGATACCGTATTACGGGGGTGTGTAAAACGGTATCTATATACGCTATACAGGTTATTGTGGGTGCTCTTCCTTTGGATTTGCTTATAATTTTTAGGGCATTTTGTTATTTTACCAGGAAGTGTAGGCCAGTTACTATTATTGGTATTACTAATGATATTCAGGTTAATCGAAAGATATCTAATAGGAATATTATGTCAAAACTAATAGAAATTTCCTTGAGGTTGTCACAGACATTCTGTCAGATATGCCAGACAAGCTGTTCTTGCTACCTGGGAGTCTAAAACGGTGATGGAACTGATATTCGGGTGACACTCAAGTCAAGTGGACCCAATTTCGGGGAAGTCCGGACGGTCTATGACAGCCAAATCCTCTACTTGCACTTTCACGATGGTGGAACTATTATTAATCCTGGGTATAACCTCCATGCACAAGTACATGGTGGGTGACCAGCCAGGTGTGAACAAACGTAAGCAGGGGTCGAGGTGTGGCGCGCACACCACATGGAGGAATGCCGCCTCTCTATGTTACCAGGCAGTACTAGGTAGTAGATGACTCTCATCAACCGGTGCAATACCACCACTTTGCTTATTGGAGGCTTGAAGTGGTGGAACCCATGTTTAGTCTCTAGAGCTAAGTTCCGGTCAACCCTTCCCTATCTCTTCCATCATGCAGTGTGATTGATGACTTTTGAGGTTATGATGAACATCGTGGCGAGATCCAATATTCCTTACATTTCGAGGGTACAGTTCTAAAACGGTGTTCGCAGGCCGGCCGCTAGTTAGTACACCGGACCGAACCTACTGGTAACTCTCTAGGAGACTTGCGGATCAGCTAGTGTATAATCTTGCTACCTCTACTCTGCCAGATAGTGACTGGAGTGAGTCCGAGTAGCATGTGTGCTGGGAGCATTGTCGAGGCCACGTTATGTCAAGGATCTGGGTATATTCTTACCATGTGTACGCCATATCCAAAATTTTCATTACTTCATACAGCATGTCCCACCCACTTTTTCTTACTATTGAATACATCATGAATTGTCAAACTAATAAAGCAAGCTTATCTGCGAAAAGATCTAAACCTCCCAAGCACTTCCTAATTCATTTCACAAATATACGTGGTCTCAATTCTAATCTCAACGACGTACATTTCCACTTGCAGTCTGCCAAACCCCATGTACTTTATCTGACAGAATCTCAGTTATCGGCTGATTCAACTACTGCTCATTTCAGATGCCCAAATTATTCGCTGTATGATTCCTTTCGCCTCAAAGGTGGTACTTGTGCATATGTCCGTTCTGATATTCCCTGTCAGAGACTTGAATTTAGAATCTCCTCTCTTTGATCTTCTCTGGCTTAAAATCTCTCTACCTCATTGTGTCAAATTCATCTGTTGTCTCTACCGTTCTCCCAACTTCACTAATCACTTGGAGTTCTTTCACTTCCTCTCTTTGCAATTTGACTTTTTCCAGTCCAACTTTCCTAACAGTGAGGTAATTTTCCTTGGTGATTTTAATGTTCACAACTCCAGCTGGCTTCCGTTTTCTAGTCACACCGACCCAGCTGGTCGAGATGCTGAGGCTTTTGCAATTACTAATGACCTTGCACAAATTGTTCATTTACCTACAAGAATGCCGGACAATCCTAATCATATAGCCAACATGCTTGATCTTTTTCTCACAAACAACCCTCCTAAGTACACGGTCGAAGTGAGGGGTCCTTTAGGCACTTCAGATCACAACTTGGTGATTCTCTTCTCCAATGGAGCATTTATCTCATGGCTATTCCCAACTTCGTGTTGTTTGCCATTACAAGAATGCAAAATGGGATGACCTGCGAGATTTCTTTTCTTCTTTTCCTTGGTCGGATTACTGTTTCAAAACTTCTGATTTCAACGTTTGCTCAGATCGTGTCAGCGAAATTTTTCTTGCACGAATGGTATCCTTTATCGCTCCACTTTAAAATCTCGTCCTTTATCTAAACCTTGTCGTCTTTTATTGGTTTTCCAATAAATGTGCTAAGGCTGTTCAAGAGAAGAATGTTGCATATCGTAATTGGCTTGTTTCTAATTCTTCAGTTTCATTTTCTGCCTACACCAAAGCTCGCAACAATTGTAAAGCAGTTATTAATCAGTCCAAACTAGAGTCTGAACAGGCTAAGAGTAGAAAACTTGCTTCTTGCCCTAATGGTAGCCGAGCATTCTGGTCTCTTGCCAAAGCTATTGGCCGTAACTTTTGCCCATCTCTGCTCCCACCTCTGTCCAAACCAGATGGTTCTGTTGTCACTTCAGCTAAGGATAAAGCTGACCTGCTAGCATTCCATTTTTCTTCAAGCTCATGTGTTAATGATCTTGGAAAAACACCTTCCACCATTCCCAACACTCTCCATTCAATGCCTCCTGTGATCTTCCGTCAAAAGGATGTCAGAAGGATTTTGACGAATCTTGATGACGATTTTGATGACGAAATACCACTTGTTGTCAAACCCTGTGCTCCTGAATTTACTCCTGTTCTTTGTTCCCTTTTTTTTAACTTACTTATTCCAAAGGTGTTTTTCCTTCTGCTTGGAAATTTGCTCATATCCAGCCAGTTCCTAAAAAGGGTGACAAATCCCTCCCATCCAATTATCGTCTCATTGCAATTAGTTCTACTCTTTCTAAAGTAATGGAGAAATCAATTAACTGCCAACTCTTAACCTACCTAGAAACCTTCAGTCTGATCAACGATCGCCAGTATCGATTCCGCCAGTGTCGATCCACTGGTGATATTCTGGCTTATGTTACCCATTTATGGACTAATTCAGGGGAAAGGTTTGGTGAAACACAAGTAGTTAGTCTTGATATCTCAAAGGCTTTCGATCGTGTTTGGCATAAAGGTCTTCTAAATAAGCTTCTATCTTATGGTTTGCCAAACGTTTTTAGTAATTGGTTATCCAGTTTTCTCTCTGATCGCTCACTGAGGGTGATAGTAGTGGCTTTCATTACTTTCACCACCAGTAATGCCGGTGTCCCCCAAGGTTCAGTTCTTTCCCCCACTCTTTTCCTCTTGTATATTAATGACCTTCATCCATTGACTGGAAATCCTATCCATAGTTTTGCCAATAATAGCACATTGCATTCTACTTTCCATTTTGAGAAACCTTGCCCTGCTCAATCAGCTTCAATTTCTCGAAAATCTGCTACCGATTCGTTAAATGCCGATCTTCAGGTAATTCTCCAGTGGGGCAAAGACAACTTAGTTGATTTCAACCCTTCTAAAACTCAGTCTTGTCTTATATCTCGCAAAAAGGATTCTTCTGCTCCTATGCTTATCTTTAGTGACACTCCGATTTCTAGGCAAAATGATATATATCTCTTTTGGGTATTACCCTGACTTCTAATCTCTCTTGGCACAAGCACATTACAAATATTGCTTCCTCTGCATCTAAAAAACTTGGTTTTCTCTTTCGCTCTCGGCGTTACTTTTCTTCCAAACAGCTGCTCACTCCGTATAAATGGCAAATCCGCCCAGCCATGGAATATTGTTCCCACATCTGGGGTGGTGTCCTCAAAACCGCTCTCAGTTTTCTTGATTCCATTCAGAAGAGGGCAGTTAGGTTAATTAATGATTCATCTCTAACAGCGTCTCTCCACTCGCTGTCTCATAGACGTACTGTTTCTGTTGCATGCCTCTTCTACAGATACTTTCATGGGCACTGTTCTTCTGAATTGGCTTCTATAATTCCCGCTCTCTTTCAAAACAGTCCGAACACGTGCCGCCACCAGCGAACATCCACTTACTGTCCAACTTCAAACTCACAGAACGAACTTTTCATCTTCCTCGTTTATTCATTCAACTGCCGTTTTCTGGAACAACCTTCCTTCATACGTATTTCCTGAAAATTACAGTCTACAGAAGTTCAAGTCCAATGTTAAATATCTTCTTTCGTCTTCTCAACCTCCAACCCAAGCACGGTACTAAGTACTGTAGGTTCTAATACCTCTCGTGTTTGGGTTTACATAAAAAAAAAAAAAAAAAAGTTACTATTATTGGTATTACTAATGATATTCAGATTGATCGAAAGATATCTAATAGGAATATTATGTCAAAACTAATAGAAATTTGGTAGGAAAGATGCTAATTTCAGTGTGACCACAGCTGTGACCAGGAAGTTTATTCCTGATGTAACTTTTAATATAGATTATAAGAACAAGTGGTTTAGTTTGAGAATGGAGACTTCTTACTTATTAACTGGGCACGGATCCTTGAAGGGCAAGTTGTGCGAACTAGGGATAGTCTTACCCGTATTGTCTTTGTCAGGCTTTAGAGACTAGGGACCATGTGATATATGACTGTTCGGTTTAAGATCAGATCAGAATTAATCTTGTAAATGTGGTGGTTGATTTATGGAGAGGTAATGAACATAAATTGTTATCTAGTTTTGAGTATTTTCAGACATTTCAGGAGTTTGCCAGAAGAGGAGGCAGCTTAATGTACTGATTGACAATGATTAAGTGTAGCAATTCTTTCTGTACACTTTTTTTATCTATGCCGTCATCAGCTGTTTTTTTTTTTTTTCGCTGGCATCTTATAATGCTAAGATGCGGAATTATTGCTGAGTAAGCCTAGATAAGTGTTTTTTTTTTTTTTTTTTTTTTTTCTCTCTCTCTTTGCTGGCATCATGAATTAATGATGCCGGATTTACTCCTGACTGCTGGAATACGTTTTTTCTTTATTTTTTTTATTTTATCTTATTGCAAATTTTTTTCGTTAAATTCTTTTAATTAATTTTCTTATTTTTAATTGCGTTAAATTGATTTTTAATTATTTTTTAAACATTGTTACTCTAATGTAAGTTTTTCGATTATTTTGTTTTAATTTCTGGAGCGTATCATACGGAAGTGTTCTACGTACTGTATTGAGGTAAACTCCTCTTATTATTTTACAAATATTGACATCAACGTAGAACGTATTGAGCATTACAGCTCTGGTTCATACTATCTATTTTATTTATTTATTTATTATTTTTTTTTTTTGTGCTTCCTGGCAGCCAGGATGCGGGAAGGTGACACCTATCGGTATTGCACTTCATCCGATGGATGTGGAGTTCGTGCATTGTGCACAAACAGGGAAAGTTGACCCATGTCCTTCTCTATGGATGAGCAGCGGGAAGCTATTGAAAATTTGGCGTTTGCTCCCCGGTGGCAGAGTGGCTCTTTTTTTATTGGTAGATGTTCTACTTGATATGGATCATACGGTGGAGATGGACTTTAAGTCTAGGTGCCACCATACATATATTAATATACTATGCCGATGCAAAGCGAAATTTTTAGCGTTTCAACCAGGTATTCTACTTCCTATGCCACTTCTTCAATTACTGAATTCTTGTCTTTATTACATCGTTAACTTCACACTCAAGTAAATAGTACAGAAGTACCACAGGAATTATCTATTCCTTGAAGAAATTAAAAGGCAAAACTTTTCACTTTTCTATATTTCAATTTACCTGCTCACCATGCCACTAAAAGAACAACGTATATGTATGGTCTACCGACTGGTCAATGGTCATCACGAATAAAATATAGCACCCAGGGTTTAGAAACTGAGATCCATGGAATTAAGCGTTTTAGTCGTGAAAGAGTATATTATCACCAGATATATTAGATACATTTTTTCTCCCATTCAAATGTGCGGTATTTATTGGAGCAGCTAATTTATGTTTGATACTCTGTTGGATGGGATTCGGTTCGGCAGTTTCGTTAATGGACGGAATACCGCGATTTCTTTTTTACCCCTCTCTCTCAAGACGGCATTTCTATTTCCTATAAAGTTCATTGCCCAGTCTGTTGTTAGTACACACAGTTGTATCTTTTGCATCTGCTTCAGAGGTGATTGTGTACTGTATCCGTTTCCGCATACTTTATCAGTAAATTTTAAGTTTTTATTTAAAATTTATCCATGTCATAATAAGAAATTATTATTAATAAACATAACGGAGACTAAGTGAAATCTGCGAAACTTTCGCACTGAAAAAAGTGCCCTCGAATATAATCTTTATAATATGTAATTACTTTCATTTAGTTTCTGACTGTCATTTCAGTTATCTTAAAGATTTTTTAGCTATTTTTTACCTTTCTAGATGTGCAGTAATAAATTGGCTTTAGTTCAATGTACGCGGATGGTTAAGAATTAATTTATGAAGGAATATAGATATATTAAAATTAAAAAAGTGTATTCGTAGAGTATATACACAGTATGTATATAAAAGGCTTTAATTTGATGTGTAGTGAAACCTCGATTTCAAGGACTGTAGGGACGTAATGCTGCCCGTTAAACACGAAGTGAATTTAAAATCAACACGTTTGAATTGCGTGCTGATAGATATTCTCTATTTAAAACAGTGTAACTTGTAAATGCACTGCCGAGCAATGCCATTGCGCGTTTACTACAGCTAGAAACTATTAGCCACATAGTTGAAACTTTCCGTGCCGGCTTTGATATTTATGATGCAACTGTCAAAATACATTACTCTAAATTTTCATATTCCGAAAGTATTCTTATTTCAAGTTTATCTTTAGCATTTCAATACTATACCTATAATTATTGCCCAAACGCACTATACAAATACCAAAATTCGACTTGAAAAATTACCGATTAAATTGAATATAATAAAAATTAAGTCGTTTTTATTTGCTGATCGTATTTTAAAACTGTTTGTTTCTGTAACAGAAAACATGGTCTTCAAATTGAGAGAGGTATTGGTCGTTAAAATTTTTGTTATTTTTGATTTATATTCTTTCTACCAAATTTATCTAATGAAGTAAATTTTTACTTTCTAAAAAACTAATAAATATATAGATTTAAATTCATATAATTTTACAATATAGTAGATACTGTTGGGATTTTGGGCCAGACCCCTGTTAAATACAGACCTCTGTTTCTGTGCAGCAAAAGAAAATTGGTAACATCTTCTCCACGAATGTGCTCTATGAAGACATTAGGAATAAGCTGCTAAATGAAGTCCTATCCTTCAGCGTAAATCAAGTTGACCAACTTGTTCTGACACTCCACATCACCTATCTGCACTCCAGGCTTTTGCGGCTGCTGTCTTTGCCATAAGGAAAAATATGCTTACAACTAATGCGGCACCCCCATAACCTCAAGCACCATATAAAGATCAACCTATACACCTTTTCAGTTATATTAATTTTTTTTCTTTCTTTCCGCTTTTTCTGCACCATGGGTGGTTTTGATTTTTGTTGTTTGTCGTCCCTCTGGAATGGTCCCTCCCCAGAGGATCCTGGCCCACCTGCTGACAACACCAGGTGGGTCAAAGTCTCTTTTGAGATGAGTACGTGCTTTACTGGGACTGGCCCATCTTCCCGTGATGTGGAGGAGCACACGGAATCATCTGTCCAGGTGAATGATGCTTCTGGGTAGCCAAGCGGCCAGAACAGAACACATAAACAATACACACAAACCTACACCAACACATTTCTCGCCCTTTTACAATTAATTCCGTTCTTCACAGCGACACGAGGCGAGTTGAACAGACGTTCCAGGTGCCGCCCTTTACATGTACGGTGCCGCCACTTTATTAGGTACACCTACCTACCTAGTAGCGTGTTGAGCCTCCTTTAGCCTTCAAAACAGCCTGAATTCGTCTAGGCATGTATTGAACAAGATGCTGAAAACGTTGTGCAGGAATGGAGTACCATGTAGACGTGAGTGTGTCACGCAGTTCCTTGATATTCGACGGAGATGTCGGCCTGCAGCGAACAGCCCTTTCCAGCTCCCAAAGATGTTCAATAGGATTGAGATCCAGGGACTGAGCAGGCCACTGCAGCAAAGAAAAGTCATTGCCATGTTCCTGGAACCATTCCATGGTGATTCGGGCTTTGTGCACCGCGCGTTATCCTGATGGAAGTAACCATCTGACTGAGGATAAAACTGTCAACATGAACGGATGCAGTTGGTCAGCAACGATGTTTAGGTACGAAGTAGCATTCAGACGTGAATCTATGGGTATCAATGGACCCGACGTGTGCCAAGAAAACATTTCCCACACCATAACACGGTTGGCGCCTCCGTAGCCAGGTGGAAAGGAGCAGCAGTGCGTAGCACACACTTCTTGATTAGACCGGGGTTCAAGCCCGTCACCACCAAATACGGAGGATGCGGAAATGTCAGGGAATGACCACCGCATATTCCCGGAGCAATATGGCCTTAGTTGCTAATGCTCCTAAAAACCAAATAACAACACCATAACTGCCCCCATCACCCGGCACAGTAGTCGTCAGACGTGATGGGTACATGGATTCATGTTGTTTTCGCCAAATTCTGAGCCTTCCATCAACATGGTGCACCAGGAACTTCGACTCGTTAGACCAAGCAACTGTTTTCTAATCTTTGATAGTGCAGTGCTGGTGCTGCTGTGCCCACAGGAGGCGTGCTCTCTGCTGTCTTGTTCTTCATTAATAACAAAGGTACGCGATGTGGCCGTCAGATGTTGTAGCCCATTCGCGACAAAGTGCGACTAGTAGTCCGTTGCGATATTTTGTTCTACGCACCAAGGTTGTATTCTGACATGATGTGCGACATTGTGGCCCGTCCGTTTGCTTGCACAATTCTAGCCATCCTCCTCTGACCTCTCATCAACAAGGAAGAGAGATTTTCTTCCACAGGAGTGCCGTTCAGAGGATGTTTTCTGTTCGGTGCACCATTTCGATACACCCTTGAAACTATGGTGCGTGAAAAGATCAGGAGAATTGCCGTTTCAGAGATGCTTTGTCTTGCACGTACTACCATGTCACATTCGAAGTCCGTTAGATCACTCCTTTTCCCCATTTTTGCTACGGTTTGTACGCTTAAGTGATACTAGAAAGGTTCTGTTGCATTTATATCCCCAACTGTCGTCATGTGACTTGCAACGTTGTGGGACAAACCATTTGTGTGCACAGCAGGGGTGTACCTAATAAAGTGGCAGCACAGTGTATACACATGTCCACACACATGTATAAAATAACCCTTGAGATGGTAAATGGTTGCATAGTGATCCTGTTTAACCATCTCGGACCCAGTACTCTAATCCGAGGAAAGCTTTGATAGTAGTTTCTGGGGCATAGAACCAATTCTGAGAAGCATAGAGAAGGACAGATATGGCGCATCTTAAAATATATTTCTTGATAGGATTAGAGTTCCTAATGCCCACAAGCTGAGTGCTGCGTACGTTTTCTTCTTTACATGTTCAAAATATGGTAAGAAGTTTAAGCTTTCGTCCCATCCAAGTCCCAGTCCCACATGCGTCTGAACTTTTATGACTTCTCTTCCATTCACGAGTATTGACATATTGTTCTTAATGATCTTGTTGGTGAAAACCATTTTTGACATATTATGCTCATTTAATCGAAGCCCAATGCAATTGAGGTATTCTTCCAACTGGATGATTTTGGAATTTGCTTCACCTCTCCAATGCAAGAATGTCTTTTGATGTTGGAGGTGATTAAAATTTCAAGTCATCTGCATAAACGACATTGTTTTTGATTCTAGGCAAGGAACGGGTATAGTGCTGCCGCAAAGAGCGTAGCAGAGATGATGCCAAATTGCGGGATCCCTCTGTTAGCATTAGTAGTGGCATATGATGAAAGAAAGCAAGCTTATACAGTATCAGCCAAACAAAAAAATACATCTGTTTGAAACTGGCATGCACAAAGCCATTATGAGAGATTCTGGTGCGAGGTTAGCCTGTGCAGACATTGCTCCTTAAAGCTCTTCAAACAGAGAAGTTTTTCCTGATTTATTTTCTGCTTTATTAGTTTAAATTGTCATATTAACTTTTTTCTAGAGTAGCTTTATATTCCTAGTTACGATACTTAGTTTAAAGTTTAACTTAGACAGAGATTTCGTAGTTATTACTTAGTATCGGTAACGGTATCAAATCCACGTGTCACAAATTGAACGAGAGGTCTTTTAACCAAATTTAGTCGATTTATTAACCAATTGTTATATCAAATTATCTTCTATAAGTAGATTATAGACCTAGGCAGGATCCTTAGTTTAGTCTAAATTGAGATAGCGAGATTTCGAAGCTAATCAATACTTACGAGTCCGTAGAAATACCGTTCGTGAATTCCCGCCATTTTTACACGATAGCATAAGCTTAGTGTAGTATACTGCATAATATAATATTGTCAATTAATCAGTAAATCTATTAATCTTGATAAACTTTATTGTCAATTAAATTGTATTTTTAACTCTATAAATATATATAACGACTTAATCGTAACAAATAATTAATACATAACTATAGTGGTACACGTGATACGGAAGTTGTATAAAGGGAACACTAGATACCGAAAAAAAAAAAAAAATATATATATATATATATATATATATATATATAACATAACTGTTTTGGGATATAACTTAAGGATTTAATTTTTGTTTTAAATTTTATTGAATTAAATTGGAATCATGACTCTGACCAGAGCAGCAAAGCAAAAGGCTCAAGCTAATGGGAGTGCTGTGGTTCAGGGGAGAACTGAGGGGGGCAGTTGCCCTCTGAATCACAGTCTATTAAAATGCACTGTTTGCTTGATGTTTGCGGAGCAGTCGGGTACGGGACATGATACTGCCAAGGGGGATGTCTTTGTGTGTGCACGATGTAAGGAGTGCAAGGAAATCAGGCGACAACTCAGCGTTGTTATGGGCCTTTATGAGACCTTGAAGGACAGGGTGGATGCCCTCGAAGGAAATAAATTGAGGGGCCCATCAAGCTCTCAGCTGCCCACATCAACGCCAGAGCTTGCACTTGGTCATCAGGCAACACAGGGGCAGCCCCCTAGGCAGAATGCGCTGGTCCCACAGGAACTAGTAGTTGTTGGTGACTCTATTGTCAGGGAAACGGGGAACATACTTTGTAAAAAGGATAGGTGGAATAGGACCAGGGTATGTCTGCCAGGGGCAAAGGTTGATGACGTTGTAGAGCGGATATCATCTTTTAAGGGCACAAAGGGTGATATAGTTGTACACGTTGGCACTAATGATATTAAGAGTAGGAGACCGGCGGAATTACTTAGCAAGTACAGGTCACTGTTGAAAAAAAGCCGTGAATTAGGGTTGAACTTGAAAGTGTCTGCAATTCTGCCCAGACACGATAGGAGGGAGTATATGATGAGAGCCTTGTCGATCAATTCGGCCCTGGAGGGATTGTGCAAGGCTCAAGGGGTAGAATTTTTTTCAGCCTGGACTGTACTTGTTAACAGGAGAGATTGCTTCTACAGGGATGGGATACACTTAAATAGAAAGGGTGCAAGAATTTTTGCTGATGCTGTCGAGGCAGTGTTAGGTGGGTCGGAAAACTGCTAGTTGGGGGGGGATACAAGGACTAATAGATTAACAGTAGCCACTGGCGGAGGTGGAAGTGATTCTTGCACTGCTTCTATTCAAATGAGCAGAAGTCTGAAAAACAAGATGCAGGATATTTCAGAGACTGCTGGTAGTCATTGCGTTACAAGTAAACACATGGGTTGTGTTAGGGTAGCTAAGAATAGAAACAGGTGCATGTATACCTGCGTGTACACCAATGCTAGGAGTTTGGTAAATAAATTTGATGAATTTGAGGTATTGCTCAAAACATCAAAGGCAGATATTGTTGGGATATCAGAGACGTGGTGTCACACAGATATAAGTAATGCGGAACTGGAATTTGGGGAATACAATGTATATAGAAAGGATAGACAGGACAGGAGGGGAGGAGGGGTTATGCTATTAATTAAGAAACACATAAAGTCAAACGAAGTGAAGCCAGTTGACATCGATGGACAGGGCAGTGTCGAGTCAGTTTGGTGTGACATAAGCATAGGGAAATCAAAATTGAGAGTAGGAGTGTGCTATAGGCCTAATGACTCTGATGAGTATAATAATATATTGTACAGGGAAATAGAGTGGGCCAGTAAATCAGAGAGTCTTATAATGGGGGATTTTAATTTCCCAGATATTGACTGGAATTTGTGGGTTGGTCACTCGCACACTAGCAAGGCTTTTGTGGATTTATTGGATGATTGTTTTCTACATCAGCATGTTCGTGAGGCAACAAGAGGGAGCAATGCTCTTGATCTGATTATCAGTAGTGATTCTTCATGCATTAAGAACCTGCAGATAAATGAACCACTAGGTGGCAGTGATCAGTGTGTTGAAGTGGGATTTACTCAAGGAGGTAACTACCATCAGAGGTAAAGGGAAGGGTTTTTGTTTTCGTAAAGGCGACTATGACGGTCTGAGACAGTATTTAAATTCTATACAGTGGGACGAACTGATGATGTTACCAACAGCAAACTCAAAATGGGAAGCATTCAAGGAACTAATATTGGTGGCTACCAGGCTTTACATACCAACTAAGAAATATTGTTCAAGGTTTAGGCCTAAATGGTTGTCAGATGGACTAATGAGACATGTGGCAGAGAAGAAAAATGCATGGGATACATACAAATTAATGGGTGACATGGAAGCCTATGATAGATATAAGTTGGTCTGTAACCAAGTCACAAAGGAGATTAGGCAGGCAAAGGCAGACTACGAAAAATCCTTGGCAAAGGATGCAAAGAAAAACAGAAAGGAGTTCTTTACATACTTGAACTCGAGAAGGAAAGGGATGAATCAGATTGGTCCACTGGATATTGATGGTTCAACAGTTGAGGATCCTGCTCAGGTGGCTAACAATCTAAACGAGTATTTTGCATCTACATTCACGCATGAGGAGTTATTCAGGAAGGAGAATGATGTAGGTAAAGTAAACATTGGCAGTGAGCTGGATGATTTTGTAATAACTGAGAGGAAAGTGGAGGAGAGATTGTTGAGGATAAACATAAAAAAGGCACCTGGGGTGGATGGGATCTATCCAGTTATATTAAAGGAGGCAGCAAAGGAAGTATGCAAACCCCTAGCCATAATTATGAGAGCTTCTTTGGACTCAGGGGAGGTACCCATAGACTGGAGATGTGCAAATGTAACCCCAATTCACAAAGGAGGATCAAAGGCTGACACAAGTAATTATAGACCTGTTAGTTTAACTTCTGTTCCAGGTAAATTAATGGAGGCACTGGTTAAAGAAGCACTGCAGGATCATCTAGACAAGAATTCAGTTATAGCTCAGACGCAGCATGGTTTTGTTAAGGGCAGGTCTTGCCTGACCAATTTGATTGGATACTATGATGTAGTCACAAAAGAACTGGATGCAGGGAATAACTTTGATATTATATATTTGGATCTTAGAAAGGCTTTTGATACTGTTGCACATGGAAGACTGCTGCACAAATTGGAGCAGTGTGGCATTGGAGGCAAATTGCTGCTATGGATAAGGGGATGGTTGAGTGGCAGAAGACAGAGAGTGGTAATCAATGGACACTGCTCAACGTGGACTAATGTTATTAGTGGAGTTCCTCAAGGTTCAGTGTTGGGTCCATTGTTGTTTTCGGTGTTTATGAATGATATTGATGATGGGATATCAAGTTTAATGTCTAAGTTTGCAGATGATACAAAGGTTGGCAGGGTCGTTAAGGACACTACTGACGCTATGCTGCTGCAACAGGATCTGGAAAGGTTGAACAGATGGACTGAGAGGTGGCAAATGAAGTTTAACATTGACAAATGTAAAGTACTACATATGGGTAACAGTAACCCCAGAGCAATGTATCAACTCTGCGGTACTACACTGACAGTGGTGGAGAATGAAAAGGACCTGGGGGTAATTGTGCAGGCAGATATGAAGTTCTCTGAGCAGTGCAGACGAGCTGCAAGAGTAGCTCATGGTGTCTTGTCAATGATATACAGGAATTTTTCTAGCAGGGATAAGGAAGTGATTATTCCCTTGTATAAGGCAATGGTTAGGCCACATCTTGAGTACTGTATACAGGTCTGGAGGCCTCATTTCAAGAAGGATGTAGAGTTGCTGGAACGGGTACAGAGAAGGGCAACAAGATTAGTAAATGGAACAAAGGGTTGCTCTTACGAAGAAAGGCTTAAGTTTTGCAAATTACAGAGTCTGGAGACTAGGCACCGGCGAGGTGATCTGATAGAGGTGTATAAGGCTTTGAATGGTTTGAGCATGCTCAATGCCAATGGGATTCTTCATCTTTCTCAGAATAATCACCTCAGAGGGCATAAATTCAAATTGAGGAAGGACGGATGTCGGATAGATGTGCGGAAATTTGCCTTTGGCCAGCGGGTGGTTGGTTGGTTGGTGGAACCGACTTCCATCACTTGTTGTTGAAGTTGATAGCCTAAACAAATTTAAAGCTCAACTGGACAGGTATTTCGAACGAACGGAGGGGTGAAATGGGAGAGGGTTTTTTTTTTTTTTTTTTTTTTGGCTGATGCTGAATAAGCTTGCTTTCTTGCATCATATGCCTCTACTAATGCTAATGCTAATGCTAATATTAAAGAACGATAAATGACCCAATTTGTATTTATTGACTTTTTGAATGATACAAAACACAAATAATTGACAACTTTTTTACAGTTCACAATAAATGTTCAAAAATCCCACCTCCAACCCCAGTGCACTTGGCAACTCTTGTGGTAATATGACGTGTTGTTCTTCTGAGGTAGTCTTGGCCTTATTTATGAGGACAGCAGTATCCAAAATGCGAGCGAGAAATTTGTCTCTTGTATTCACCTTTTCTTTGTATACTGCGCTTTTCATCCATCCCCACAAACAAAAATCTAACGGAGTGAGGTCTGGAGACCTTGGTGGCCAATGAACGGGACCATCGCGGACGATCCATCGTAAATGGGCCCTGTAAGACGATTTGTAACCCAACAGGCCGAATCAACTGATTTTCGACGAAGAATCGTCGTAGTCCTATTAGCACACGACGATTCTTTGTGTGCTAATAGGACTACATTCTACCGACTGAAGAATGTGTTCTCTCTCATCCACATTTTGTTCATTGAAATATGAGCGTGGGAATGTCTCACACAGTTTGGTGCAAACGCTCTTGAATCCGGTATTCTGCGCTTAGGAAACCGTCGACGGTATTCTCTACAAGCAGCAGTAGCACTTCCACCACAAAAACTGTAGACAAACACCATATCGGAATATTGAGTGTGTTTGAAGTTGTGCGGCATTCTTAACAACAATTCTAACACCAAACATTGTCAGGTTATAACTGCTTCTTGGTCACATGTGATTCAGGGAGCTGTGCGCGCAAGTTTCGAACAGCTGTATCTCCGTATTCATTGAGAACTGGACACATTTATCTGAACTTTTTTACTCAAAATAATCGATACTACAAACGTATAACCTCCCTAAATATTTACTGTTCCTCCCGAATCACCCTGTATGTGTTACTGTGGCTGAAAGTTCCATTTGTTTTGTTACCTATGAATAAAAATACGTAAATACAATTTAGCGTTTTAATTTCTACACTTACTAAACTTTTTTTTTTTTTTTTTTAGTCTCCAGAACAGTTTTGTTATAAATTCGAACAAATCAGAAGTCCGAACTACCCATGGTCCCAATTAATTCGGATTATCGACGCTCTACCGTATATTCAACAGTTCGGCAGTACAGATGCCATTCTTCTGCAATTGGAAACTGGCTAACGTAGACATTTGATCTGCCACTTTAGGATCCTGCAGAAGTACCAGTGCATTCTATGAACGACTTTATGCCGTTCAACCCCCTGACGGTTGCGTACAGCGCTTCTAACACTGTTAGCATTAGTACAGACATATGATGTATGAAAGCAAGCTTATACAGCACCAGCCAAAAAAAAAAAAAAAAATCCATTTCACCCATCCATTCGCTACAAACGTTTGTCCTTCTCTTCCTTGAATTTATTTAAGCTATCAACTTCCACAACGACAGATGAAAGTTTGTTCCAGCAATCAACTACCCGCTGGCTAAAGGCAAATTTCCGCACATTTATTCGACAACTGTCTTTCCTCAATTTCAGTTTATACCTCCTCAGGTTTGTAATCTGAGCAAGAGGAAGAATCTCATTAGCATTGAGCCTGCTCAATCAATTCCAGGCCTAATACACCTCAATCATATCACGTCGCAGGTGCCTAGGCTCCAGACGCTGCAATTTGCAGAACTTAAGCCTTTCTTCGTAAGAGCACCCTTTTGTTCCCCTCCAGGGCCGTTGCGATCCTATGTGCCGCCAGTAAGCGAAATCAAATTTGCCGCCCTAAAATATTTGGATTAAATAATAAAATAAGGCGTAAATAATTATTATTCATTTATTTAAAAAGAAAAGAATTACAACATATCTTACATATAATATGATGAAACAACAAACAAAAATAACAAAATCATTCTGAAAATAAACTTTAAATTCTAAATCAGAATAATCGCGCACACAATAATAAAATAAAAGGAAAATTATAATGTTAAAAATGTTGTTTCCTTTCTTTAAAATGTGCGAATTTATTAATTATTTCATTTATGTTTATTTTTTCCAAAAGATCATTTTCTATTGAAATTATTGCCAAATTACAGAGTCGTTGTTTAGAGACTGTCGATCGTAAATAATTTGATTAATTTTAATTTCGAAAAACTCCATTAACCTGAGGCAACTGAAACTGGTAAAGTTAGAAAAATTCTTAAAGCAACTGCTACATTTGGATAAGTATCTGTAAAATCGTTTTTAAAAATATATTGTAAAACTTCCAATGGAGTAATATTGTCTTTAATATAAATTTGAAGTACTCTGAAGTTCTTCAGATAATCTTCTGATAAAGTTCTTTAGATAATGTTTAACCCCAGGGGCTCACATCTAGTTGAGCACGGGCTTGGCACACCCAAGGTCCTGAGCTGGATATCATCATTTTTCTCTTTTTTGGTGATTCCTTTCTACTTCTCTCCCTCTCTCTCTCTCGGTAATGCAGGAATTTTTTTTGGATGGTGCAGCATAAGCCTCAGGCTTCCTTGCACCATATGGCTAATAATAATAATATGTTAAACCATCAATATCGGACTGATTACGATCAATGTCACTTAACTTAAATAGTAAATCTTTGCAATGATTTAATAAATTGTCATCTGATCATTTTTTTAATTCAGAAATATTATAAAATATTTTAAATATTTTCCATGTTCTTTTATTTTTATGAACGTTTCAGTTAAGGAGAAAATTGTTGTGTCATTTGAAAGAAAAAATTAATTTTGAAATTTTGCTGCAGATCCTGAATAGCTTCATCTCTACTTTCATTATCGAAATGACGTTTTTTTTTTTTTTTTTTTTTTTTTTCAATCATTTCCTTACAGTGCTTATTTCTGGAAACGACGCTTCAATGCCAATGACAGAGCCATATTTTATTTTTTGGGCTGCTTCCTCTGTTCTAATTTCTTAAATTCTGTGATATTTTGTAGACATTCAAGAGCGTCATGTATATCAGAATCGTTTTTTTTTTTTTTTTTTTTTTCCTTTTGTAGCATTTTATTTATCGGATTAATTTTATTTAAAATATCATGCCAAATTATAATCGAACAAAACAAAGAAACTTATAAGATGTTATTTTTAAGGCTATTGATTTAGCATGTTTCCTTGTATCCATATCTTTATTTTCATTTTCAGTGATTATAACAAAATCATAGCACAATATCTAGCTTCTCTAGTCATTTCTAGTATTTTATCTGTAATATTTTGTGAAATTATTTCAATAATTTCATTTTGTATTTGATCACCCAAATAATGCCGATATTTTTCGGTTCGGATTTCTGAATACGGCGAATATTTTCTGCCATAATTGAATCAAATTTAGTAGTTGTTTCGCTAAGTTCTAAAAAGTTATAATTTTCATATAAAACTTTTGAAGATCCCTTGAATGCTATACATTACCCTGCTAAAAATAGTATCGTATATAACCGGACAATCACTCCGTTCTTTGGCCACGCCCTCAAAAGAGATACCCATGTTCTGGCTGAACTCCAGAACATGGGTATCTCTTTTGAGGGCGTGGCCAAAGAACGGAGTGATTGTCCGGTCCAGTTCTATGATTGGCTGATTATTCGGAATGCTTAATTTACCTCTTTTTGTGTTTCTCATTGATTGAATTTCTGATTCGCTTCTGATTTTAGCAGGAAATACGAAATTATCGTGCTGTTGTTCCGTTTGCAAAGGATGGATGTAAGACTGTAATTGATGTATGAGTGAGAAGTTTATAGCTTCGGAATACAAGTGTTTTCAGTGTGGATGTTTGATGGTGTACCAGCGGGCATGCGAGGACTGATGAGGTGGTTTTTTTTTTCTCCAAGTTGTTTCTTGACGATTTGGTGTTTTTCGCAGTAATTGTATGAGTTGTTAGTACAGGTTCTCTTTATACTAGCGGGGGTATGGGGGAAGCTGGGTCCGGACAAAACCCCCATAGGAGAAGACCAACTTGGACGAAACCCCCTCAATTAAAGTGCAAAGTAGGACAACCCCCCCCCCCCCCTGGACAAATAATAACACGAGTTTTCTCAGAGAAGTGTTCATTCTTAAAGAACTACAAATACTGTAATAAGAAAATAAAAAATTGTTTAAACCATAAAAAATTATGGTTTAAACATTTCGTATTATTATTTGGCCAAGGGGGTTTTGTCCTACTTTGCACTTTAATTGAGGAGTTTATGTCCAAGTGGTTTTGTCCTACACACGGGGGGCAGCAGCCCCCAGAAAAAATGAAAAAGAAAATAAAAAAAAATTCTGTTGACGCGCATGAAATCGCCTAGTAATGTACGCGGGGAGAGAGCGAATCGGTGGTTGTATGTGGTATTAATTTTTGTTAGCAGTTTTTTTTAAAAAAAATTCGCGTTTTTTTTCCTCGTCATTTCAGCTCCGACATATTGTGATGTCACGTGACATCCCTCCCCCGTAACATGCAGGCGAGGAAGAGAGGGAGAAAGCAGTGAGTGGGAAGTGCCTTCACGTCCTGTCACTGCCTTCTTCCTCTTTTTCTTGCCAAAGTAGGGGGTTATACCCACGTTCTGGATTTAACCTGAAATATAAATATGAAAAACGGATTCAGATAATAAGCAAATTATCATGTCTGCAATTTCATGTTTTGTATTTATTTCAAATGAATTATTTTCCTGCCGCGTTGGTTACTGGTAAACGTTAACCAATCCGATGACCAGCGCGACTTCTGGGTACGTTGGACAGGCAGTTGGATAGATTTTAGGAGTACCACTAAGTTGCAGACAGGTAATCCTTTTGGCTCTTAATTCGTGCTTAGTAGCAGCACTGATTGCCTAAAGGCCAGAGGTGCGAACAATGCGTTCCCAGTTAAGTCTCTCGTAATCTGTTCGTTATATGAAAATTTTTCTTTGTTCTACGAAAACTATTTTAAATATGGTTACCAAGGGGAATTAAAAAAAAAAAAAAATTACAACTCTACATCCTTCCTAAAATGAAACTTCCAGACCCCAGGTGCCGCGATTTGTACCGGGCTCCCTTGCCTGGTACCTTTACTCCCTTTTCCCTGGTGGGGAGGAGGAGAAAGTCCTGTCTCCCCTCCACCCCTGCCAACCCTTATTCTTCCCCTGGTGGGGCTTGGGCCTGCCCCACTGAAAATCCTGGGATCGCCTTCTCTATCGTCCTCATACTTCTGTCTTTTCTCCCAGCCTTCAGTCTCCCCCTACTCTGCTTAATACGCCAGCGTATAACCCCACACGAACTGCAAAACTTAACTACGTCCAAATTAAACCGCATAAACCTCAATTGGCATTTCTAATTCCAGCGCTCACCCGCTCACCCCTACCGAGTTTTTTTTTTTTTTTTTAGGCCCTAGTCACTGAAACCTCAGGAAACTAGGTGGCAGGGCCTGCCAGAGTAAAATTTCATTCTGTGTACCTGGTCTGCCTCCACGAGACCAAGTGTGGGCAATGTTGGGCCTCGGTAGGGGTCCAGCGGCTAAACGGCCAGATGAACAACGATACACAACACTACACATATACAAAATCCACACACTTTTAAATTTCTGGCCTTCCAGTGAACTGGTACACCTACAATGAAAGCAGCGCGGAGATGGGGGAAACCCCTGGTGCCGTTAGACATCAATACACTTTACCCCAGGTGCCGTCTGACATGAACATACCTGTGCGCAGTACTCAAGGTGTGGTCTGACCATTGCCTTAAACAAGGGGATAATCACCTCCTTATCCCTGCTAGCAAAATTACTGTATATCATTGATAAGATCTCGTGAAGGCCACAGGCAGCCTGTCTGCACTGTCAGAAAACTGTACAATTACCCCTAGGTCTGTTTTATTCTCCACTACCCTGAGTGTAACACCACACAGTTGGTACATTTCTTTAGGGTTACTGCTACCCATATGCAGTACTTTATATTTATCAATGTTAAACTTCAGTTTCCACTTCTCAGCCCATCTGGCCAACTTTTCTAGATCCTGTTGCAGTAGCATACTGTCATTACTAACTCTTTCAAACTTTGTATCATCTGCACACTTTGACGTTAAGCTTGATATACATTCATCGATATCATTGATAAATATACAAAACAACAATGGGTGCAACACCGAACCCTGGGGGGGGACACCACTAATAACATTAGTCCACGATTTGTTTGTTTTTGTTTTGATTTTATTGGCGCATAAGCTACTAAGGCTATAATGCGCCAAGACCATGTCATTTATAAAAAAAAAATTTAACTTTCAGTGACCTAATTAGTTAGGTCACTATGTCAACAGGTATAAGAAATATATAAAAGAAAATGTAAATTTTATAAACGAGCAAAAATATTTATTGATTTTAAAAATCTAAAAGTAGCAGACACGTCATTGTCGGATAAAATCTGACTGAGTGTATACGGCTCAGTCAGATGATTAAATGCGGTAAAACGGATATTACTAAAATCTGGACAATCAATTAAAATGTGTCTGATAGTTAAAATTGTGCCACAGGACACATACATAGGAGGGTCATCAGCCCTCAGCAAAAACGAATGAGTTAAATGACTGTGTCCTATGCGGGTCCGGGCAAGAACAACTTCCTCCTTACGATTCCTGCGCAGACTAGACTGCCACGGTTCAATTACAGGCTTTATACACTATAGTTTATTCCCAGTCTGTGCATTCCACGAGTCCTGCCATTGGGAGTGTATGTTTTGGTGTATTATTTGCCTGTAGTCTGTATAGGGGACTGACAGGCAGCGGTTATTATTGGGAATTGCTGATTTGGCTGCGGCGTCAGCCAAATCATTTCCCCTAATCCCAATGTGGCTGGGAATCCAGCAGAAGCGGATATCATATTCACGTCCACGGAGGAAGTGAATCTTCTGCTGAATACTAGACAGAACTGGATGAGGATTATATCTCACAGATATTAAAGCCTGTAACATGCTGAGAGAGTCGGAATATAAAATGAACCGTTTGTATTGGCATTCACTAATGTGATCCAAGGCTAACTCTATAGCGTGCAGCTCTGCAGTAAATATGCTGCATTCAGAGGGAATCTGCTCCGATGTAGAGCTGTCTGTAAAGACAGCAGCAGATCCCACATATGATTCCGACTTCGAACCGTCTGTGTAGACTGGCGCGAAGTCGGAATATTTAATTCGGTGTGCTGAATGAAGCTGCAGGTAGACAGATGATGGAGTGTCCGACTTTCCCCAATTTCTAAGAGACAAGTCACATGCCGGGACATGAGCATGCCAGGGTGGAAATGGTTGCTTTGGTGTTTGGGCAACCTTGTCTACCTTGATATTAAGTTCTTTGAGCAGCTCTTGGAGACGAATACCAAAAGGACGATTGGCAGTCTTACGGGTATTATATAAATTTTCCCATCGTGGCTCAAAAACGAAGGGCCACGTAGGATGGTCTGGCAGGGATTTCAGTTTTAAAGCGTACTTTAAAGACAACTGCTTACGTCGAAGCGATAACGGTGGTTCGTTCGCTTCGACGTATAAGCTCTGGACAGGAGATGTGCGATATGCTCCAGTAGCAATACGTAGAGCCTGATGATGGACGGGGTCCAGCCATCGAAGGACACTGTCTCTGGCTGAGGAATATACCTGGGACCCATAATCTAGTTTGGATCGCACAAGTGCACGGTAAAGCCGAAGAAGGGTGCATCGGTCTGCTCCCCAAGATGTAGAGGAGAGCGAGCGGAAAATATTAAGCCCACGTGTGCACTTTGTGCGGAGTTGACGAATATGATCCAAAAAGGTCAGTTTTTTATCGAATATGAGTCCCAAGAATTTTGTGTTCGTTGCTACTGGAATAGCATTTTGTCCGAGCCTTAATTCAGGTTCAGGATGAATATTACGCTTGCGACAAAAGTGTACGCAAACGGTCTTCTCTGGCGAGAACCTGAAGCCATTAGCAAGTGCCCAGGAATTCAGACTATCAGTGGCTTTCTGCAGTTGTGTTTCAATAACCCTCATGTTGCACGACTGACAAAAAATGCTAAAGTCATCAACATAGAGGGCACTGTTTACAGTTGGAGGAAGTTGTTCTGTGATGGAATTTATTTTGATGGCAAAAAGCGTGACACTTAATACTGATCCTTGTGGTACTCCCTCCTCTTGGCTAAAGGAACGAGAGAGTGAGGATCCCACACGAACTTGGAAAGATCGATTGGCTAAAAAGTTTTTAATAAAAATGGGAAGTTGCCCCCTAAGACCAAAACTATGCAGATCTTTTAAGATGCCAAATTTCCAAGTTGTGTCATACGCTTTCTCCAGATCAAAGAACACCGATACCAAGTGTTCACGTTTTAGGAAAGCATCCCGGATGGATGTTTCCAGTCTAATAAGATGGTCCAAAGTGGACCGGTTCCTTCAGAAGCCGCACTGGATGTTGGAGAGAAGGTCATTTGATTCTAAATACCATATTAAACGAGAATTAACTATTCTCTCCAAGATTTTGCACAAACAGCTAGTCAGAGCAATAGGACGATAGTTTCTGGTGACTTTTGGATCCTTTCCTAGCTTAGCAAAGGCAAGAACGGTTGACTTGCGCCAGGAATCCGGAAACTGCCCTCTATAAAGATTCTGTTATATAGAAGGAGCAGATAATCCATAGATTTTGTTGAAAGATACTTAACCATTTCATAATGGATGCCATCTGGTCTAACAGCACTTGCTTTGGAAAGAGTGAGGGCTCTTTTCAGTTCCTGTATAGTAAATGCCTCGTTGTAGGGATAGAGGCCCTTGGACTTAAAATTAAGTGCCTGTTTTTCCAGTTTATGTTTCAGGACCAGGAACTCTGGGGAATAGGAGGATGTTGCGGAGATGTTAGAGAATGTTTCCCCAAGAGAATTGGCTATTGCAGTTGGGTCTGCAATAGTGCATCCATTATAATCTAGGATTGAAGAAGGGTGGGATGTATATTTTCCCTTCATTTTCCGGATTTTATCCCAGACTACCTTAGAGTTGGTAGACTGGTTAATAGATGATGTAAAACGGATCCACGATTCCTTTTGACTCTGACGACGGATGTAGCGTGCTTTGGCTCGTGCACGTTTGAAGGCTATAAGGTTGTTCGTGGTAGGATATCGGCGAAATATCCCCCACGCTTTGTTTTGAGCCTTTTTTGCTGTTGTGCATTGTGAATTCCACCAAGGTTTGGGAAATGGTGGAAACCGGGCAGATGTTTTTGGGACAGCATTCGCAGCTGCTTGGACAATGATTTCTGTGATGTACTTTACTGCGTCATTGATAGGCTCCCGACTGACTGTACTGAGGTCAAAATTTGCCTGATGTTGGAAAGCATTCCAGTCACCCTGATCAAACTTCCACCGTGGTAACCTAAAAGGAAGACATGGGCTCCCACTGTGTAACAAGGTTATCACAGGGAAGTGATCACTTCCGTATGGATTCTCCTCCACTTCCCAAGTGAGTGAAGGGAGCAGGTAGAGAGATCAATTGCAGAAAACGTACGGGTAGGCATGTGGAAGAAGGTGTTTTTTCCAGTATTTAGAAGGAAAAAGTCATTGTCATGTGAGCATACGCTCTATGACTCGTCCCCTTCCGTTGATGTTAGCACTACCCCACAGGGTGTTATGTCCATTCATATCCCCGAGAAGTAAGTAAGGGGAAGGCAACTGCGTTACAAGATCATCAAGGTCTTCCTGGGGAATGTCAGTCCCAGGTGGCAAATAAAGAGAGCAGACTGTTAATATAAATCCCACCGTAAGGCGAATTGCAACAGCTTCTATGCTAGTTGTAATTAGCAAGGGCTGCACTGGGGTCTGGTTACCCACAAGGATAGCCACTCCTCCATGAGCCGAGCCATTCGCAATTCTATCCTTTCGAAAAATTGTGATGTTGTGCATGGTGGGATCGTCATTTGCCTTTAGATATGTCTCCTGCAAGCAAAAGCAAACTGGCTCGTGCTTTTGCAGGAGGGCCTTGATGTCATCAATATTTCGCCGGAATCCACGACAATTCCATTGTAGGAATTTAGCCATTATTTTGACTTGGTGGGTTCATCAGGCGGCTTCCGAGGTGCTGAGGGCTTACTTTTATCAGTCTTGGGTTTATCTTTTTTGGGGAAGAATGGACGCTGTCCCGTGTCCATGTCTTCCTCCGCAAAGAGTTCCAAGACTGAATCTTCGGATACCTCTTTCTGCTCGACATCCATCTTTTCTTGGGTACTAGGGGGGACTTCCCCTTTCTTATTCTTTTCTTTCGTAATTACCTTTGTTACTTGTGGAGCATTAGGAGGTACTGATAAGGAGTGGCAGCTGATTGGTTTTTCTGTGCAGGTTTTTGAGAACTTAAGAGATAACGCGCGATGGGAGTGAAAGACTCCTTTGGAGGAATGGTCATGTCCGTCTGAGTTCCGACGGAACATCTCCCTGCTACCTTCTGGGCGTAGGTAGGTTTGTTGATATTCAGGGGTTTCACCGATTTCCTTGCCGCCTGGTATGATATATTTAGCTCTGCCTTCAGCCGTTAAATTTCTTTTTCTTCTTTCCACCTCTGGCATGCTCGTGAGTAGGCCGGGTGTTCGCCTTCACAGTTAATACAGGTGGGTTTTGCGTCTGAACATGCTGTTGTTTCGTGGTCCTTTGCAACGCATCGAGCGCATGCAAGGACTCCACGGCAGGCCATTTGAGAATGTAGAATGTCCATACTTCTGCCATTTAAAACACCGTAAAGGGTTCGGAACGTATGGACGCACTGAACAATTGATGTATCCAGCTTTAACCTCGTCAGGAGGTTTAGGAGAGTTAAAAGTCAGGATAACGCTCCTGGTTTTAACAATTTTTCCATCCCTTCGCGCAGTAATTCTCTTGACGGCAATAACTCCCTGTGGTTTTAATTCGGAGCAGATTTCCTCCTCGGTTACGTCGAGAAGGTCCCACTCCGAAATGACACCTCTCGATGAATTGAGTGTTCTGTGTGGTGTCACTGTTATAGGTATTCCTCCGATTGATGTTGTTCGGAGTAGATGTTCCGATTGCCTGTCATTTTTAGTTTCAATTAAAAGGTCTCCAGAACGAAGCCTCTTAACTGATTTGGGTGAACCTGCTAACCCATCTAGCCCTTTTTGAATAAAAAAGGGCGACATTTTACCAATCGGTGTTTCATTGGTAGAATGCATGATTAAGAACCTTGGGACAGGCCCTGATGGTAATTCAGTTCGCTGCCTCTTTTTAGCAATAATGCTATCTGTTTCTTTGTCATTGGTTTCCGATAGGGACCGGGTTGGGGCTCCTGAAGAAATAGGTTTATCAGGATTCATAGAAATTTTATTTGGTTCAGTGCCCGGGCTCCCCACCCACCACGGAGCCCAAAGGGACGCCCACCACCCGGCATGCAATAAATGCGCTCGGGAGTGGAACGCCAGGGCTACCCAGACACCATACCCGCACCGCCGCCAGCCTGAATCCTGTCCCTCGGACCATGAGGGTAGGGGCGTGGCATTGACACGGTTGACCCTCGCAGGCTATCCTACTAGCCGATTGATCCTAGCCGGGCCTTGCAGGACCTCCCGTCTTGTCGAAGCAGGGGCCAAAGTGATGTATTGAAGCTGGGCCCCTCAACCACCAGGATCCCCCTTTCCGAATTTCCACGGGTCGCAGCGCACGGCAAACACGCCGGATTCCATTGATGTAAGCCTGAAACCTGGGCTGTGGGCGTTGGATCCCAGTGATGCTAGTCTGGAAGTCCAGCAGCATCACTGGGAGGTCCCCTCACCACGTACAGGTGCCCACATCGAGGGGTTAGTCCACGAAGAGCAGTGTCCATTGTTTACCAATCTCTATCTTCTCCCACTCTACCATCTTTTTATCCATTATAGCAACTTGTCCTTAATGCCATACTGCTCCAATTTGTACAGTAATGTTCCATGTGTAACAGTATCAAAAGCTTTCCTGAAATCCAAGTATATGATATCAATATTATTTTTTGCATTCAGTTCCTTTGTAGCCACATCATAGTATCCAATCAAATTTGTCAGACAACACTTCCCCTTAACAAATCCATGCTGTTTCTAAATTATTACTGCAGTCTTGTCTACCTGATCCTACAATGCTTATTTAACCAATGACTACATTATTTTCCCTGGAAAAGAAGTTAAACTAACAGGTCTGTAAATACTCGTGTTACCCTTTGTGGATTGGAGATACATTTGCTCATCTACAGTCCGTGGGGACCTCCCGTGAGTCCTACGATGCTCTCCTAATTATGGTTAACGGTTTGCTTACTTCCTTGTCGCGTCCTTTAATATAACTGGATAGATCCCATCAACTCCAGGTGCCTTTCTCATGTTTAACTTCAATAATTTCTCCTCCACTTTTGCTCTCAGTTATTACAAAATCATTTAATTCCCTGTTAGAGTTTGATTAACTTCTGGACTATCCCTCCCTGAATAACTCCTCATGTGTGAATGTAGATGCGATATACTCATTCCGTTTGGCAGCTATTTGAGCAGGATCATCTACAGTCAAACCATATATAAAGTGTACTAATCTGATTCATCTCCTTTCTTTTAAGTTTGTATATATAAAGAAGTCTTTGCTGTTTTTTTTTTTTGCAATCTTTGCCAAAAATGTCTCATAATTTGCCATCGCTTGCCTAACCTCCTTTGTGACTTGAGTACAGACTTATACACTGGTGTTCAAAGAAAGTGCTCAAATCACCCCATAAAATTGTAATTGTCGTCCAAATAACGTAAGTATATGACAGTATTTCTTACAGATTGAATCAGATAGGATAATACGCGTAGGTGATGACGTAATATTGCATCAGCTGTTACTTTCAGCTATATTAGCACACTCTGCAAGAGTTGCAGTCGTTCCTTGCTTGTCAGGATTGCCAGTTACATGCAGTTGATGGCACGAAGAAAGAGTGCTATTGTTGCTTTACGTGAGGAAGGCTGTTCTTGCCGTAATATTGCTTATAGAGTGTCTTGTAATCAGTCGACAGCGAGTAGATTTCTTTCCAAACTCAAGAATACTGATTCTGCTGTTAGGAAAAAAGGAACCGGACACAAACGCGTCTCTACGCCAAAAACAGGACCGCGTTTTGAAGTGCTTATGCCTTAAAAACCGTAACACTTCTTCGTCTGAGCTGAAAAGAGAATAAGGAAAACATACAGAAGTGAAAGCAAGTGCAGTAACAGCCAGAAGACGCCTCTTAAAAAATGGACTTTTAGCCCCTCCTCACGCAAAAAATGAAAAAGGCCTGATTAATTTGGTGTAAGGAGCATGTCAAATGATTCCCGAGCAGTGGAAGTCAGTTATTTTCTCGGATGAGAAGAAATTCAACCTGCATGGCTCTGATGGGAGACAAACGATTCGCCGTAGATCTGGTGAAGAATATCATCCGGACTGTATGGTGTCTACAGTGAAATTCTCTACCACCAAATGATATGGGGGTGCATTTTATATCGCGGAGTAGGTCACCTGCAGTTTATTAAAGGTTTCGTAAATGCCAGTGGATACCTGGCTATATTGGAAAGGCAAATTGCTGCCAACGATTAGAGACCATTTCCACCTGCCAAATAACTGCATCTTTCAGGACGACTCTGCTCCTTGTCATCGGGCGAAAAGTGTAAGTAGGCACTTCTGTAGTTACTTTAACTTTATTTCTGCAATAGACATGCGACAGCAATGCGTTTACATTGGTTACAGGTGAAAAATGGTTGGAAGAACGGTCCATTACAACTCAGCTGGCAAGGAAATAGCCCGGACCTGAATCCTATAGAGAACTGTTGGCATCGTGTGGAATCTGCAGTTGCCAGAAAGAAAGAAACCAAAGAAAGAAAGAAACCAAAGACCCTTCGTGAACTTCGGGAAGCGACAATTCGTGTTTGAACCACGAACTATATCAGTTGATTATCTTCAGAAATTGATCTTGTCAATGCCTCGACGTTGTGCTGCTGTCATCAGGGCCAAAGGCGGTTCAACTAAATATTAGTTTGCACCTGGTGAACTTTTCATTTTGTTTTCCATTTAAAATGATAAATCGAAGCGAATTGAGGGCTTTTGATAACATTTCAGCCATAATTGTCGTGTTTACCAAAACTGTTGTATAAGGGTTGCAAATGCTCATCTTGGAATGTTTTGAGAGTACCTGTCAAATATTACTTAGCTTTGCAATAACTATTAGTAAATATCTTTTGTTTATATTTCTATTTGTGATGCTAGGCATTAATGTAACATACCATCGCGAAAAATGGTTAGAAATGTGAAATTTCTATGTGATGCACTTTCTTTTGACACCTGTGTATTTACGCCCTCTTTTTTTCTTCTTTTACGTGCGTTTGTAGAACTTTTAAGATCTTATCTGACTTTGGTTATATGATGTTTGAATATGCCACTACTCAGACAGTCTTTATACACAGTGTTTTTTTTTTTTTTTTCCCCGTTTAGATTTTCGGTTTGAATTCATGAACTCTCAGAACGCAAGAAGTATGGGACAGTCCACTAGACGCGCTGTCTCGAAGATAGCACACTCCTTGCCTTGAATACAGCAAAAGTTGACATCTCTGTTTCGTTTTTTGATCTGAATCAAAATACTCAAAATCTAACGCTGTTAGATTTTGAATATCACTGGTTTCATACTGCAAATTGGGACGTGTGCTTTATTATCTAATTCCATGATAAAGGGAATTCCATTTCGCTTTGGGATTTCATTCCGCAAACAGGTAGAATGGTGATGTACGGTGTCAATAGTACATCATGCATTGCCAATTGAGATAGAGTTAACACCAAACTTAGAGGAGGGGGGGTGAATGCGAGGTTGAGTCTATCCAACAGTAAGTGACAGATTTGGCTATTCTTGGGTCATAGTTACACTTCAGCTTTTTGTCACTATGTCATCATTAATATTTACAGAATCGTTTATGTGAATCAAATATGAATTGGTAAAACCGATATTTATATGAATAATGGTTACTCATTATTATTATTATGGTCTGTGTATATTAAATGCTCCTAGTTTCCTCTTGAAAATGTTGATATACACTTACGTGAAATAACATTTATAATTAATATTTTGGGAACTACGCCTGAATACAAGGGCGCGCCTTAATGATAAATCAGTTTCTGCCAACAGATGCTTGTACGAGGTCACGAGCCTGTACTTCTAAAAGAATTGAATTTTTGAAGAATTTTCCAGCTATTTTTCAGACAACAGAAGTTAGTGTAATTTACCTCACATTTAAGGAGTGGAATGGAATATTTTTCAAACAAGTCAACCTACTTCGTGAAATTAATTTTATTTGACTACGCGACATTTTTTTTTTTTTTTTTTTTAAGTTTTACACATACTGAACTGTAACGATATTCTTTACTGCAGCTCCTTTTCACCGTGCCATTAGATAAACACTAATATCTGATTATATTTTCAGCTGTCTAAATAGAACTGTTGGAATAAAGCCAATACAGTCCTTTCGCAGAATATGCATATGTACTATGACCCTGTTAACAAGTGCTTAGTTTATTAGTATGTTTTTTTCCCTTCTTTGTAACACTAATGTGAAGATTATGGAATAACATTTTTTTTATTTAAAGTTATCAGTGAGAAAGAAATAAACTTCTTCAGTCAATATTTTTTACTGTTGTCGATGATTCTCGATGTTAAGTTTGTAAGTTTGGGATTATGTCGGGCCACCCCACTGCATAAATTTGACTTTTAATTAACTTTCTTTTTAATGTGTATAGAAACCGGTTCACAGAGTTTGCTATTTATATTTCCGAGCTGTTTGAGATGTGAATAGCGTTTCCAAGTTTCTTTCTTACATATGATGACCTTGTTTGCTTTGACTAGTAATTATATGCAATTCCTGCTGTATGCTGAATTATTTCTTAAGGTGGATTTTAATTCTCGAACTGTTCCTAGGACTTCTTCCCAAGATATTTTGTCAATCTCTTTCTTGCATTCGTAGCATTACGATACGCGTAGATATTTTCAAATGTCCATTTAAGGTGCCATAGAATCTTTTTATATTGTTCATTATTTTCTGTAGCCCATATTTTATTTTGTTCTTCTGTTTTCCAGTTCATATAATCAGGAGAATATTTTTAGTCCAGTTTGGTCTTTCTCTGCAAGCAGAGAATTTCCATCATTTTACATACTCACGCCTGAGTATATTATGATCTTTATTGTACACAAAAGGCTATCTGCAATGTAGCTTCACAGCCATGTTAGAACAGAAGTTTTACATAAAATGGAATGTAAGAATTTACACAAAGAAATCCCCATCAAGATGTGGAATGATAAAGACTAAATAGTTCTTACTTTATACAGCTAAAATACCATAGCTAGGTTTATTTGTCTACGCAGCAAATCCTTAGATGCGTACCGTGTCTTAGTTCATCTCAGACTTTGTGCTGTTATTCATTGAAACTTTCAGAAATGTATGAGCATAGATATACACCTATGAGCAAAACATTATGACCACCTACCTAATATGATGGTCCTCCACGTGCAGCCAAAACAGCTCTTACCTGGCGAGGCATGGACGCTACAAGATTTCTAAATGGTTCTTGTGGTATCTGGTGCCAACACGTAACCAGCAGATCCTTTAATTCCTGTAAGATCCGTGGTTGAGACACTGCAGATCGGAGTTGCTGTTCCAACACAAACCACAGATGCTCGATGGATTGATGTCTGGGGAATTTGCGCATTATCCTGCTGAAAGACGGCACCGCCAGAGGGGAAGACCGTTGCCATGAAAGGGTGTACCTGGTCAGCAGTAATGTTTAGATAGGTGGTAGGCGTCAGAGTGCCCGGCACATGGATGACTGGACCCAGGGTATCCCAGCAGAATATTGCCTAAAGCATGATACAGCCACCACCGGCTTGTTTCCGTCCCATGGTGAATCCAGGCGCCATCACTTCCACAGGTAAACGACGCACACGTATCCGGCCGTCCACATGGTGCAACAGGAAACGTGTGATTCATCGGACCAGACAACCTTCTTCCAATCACTCAAAGTCCAGTTTCGATGCTCGCGTGCCCATTTTAGGCGCTGTCGCCTTTGAACCGTTGTTAGCATGGCCACTTGGAGCCGCCTGCAGCTACGCAGCCCCATTTTCAGCATGGTTCAATGTACTGTACCACATTACTCAGGTCACCAGCATTCCAATTACTGGCGAGTTGCGCCACAGTCGCCCTTCTGCTGCCCTGTACTATCCGGGAGAGCCTTCGCTCACCTCGAGCATCGATGAGCCGTGGTTGTCCAACGCCTCGCTGGCGGTTCGTGGGTTTTCCCTCTACGGACCACTTTCGGTCGGTACTTCCACGGCTGACCGTGAGCATCCCACAAGCCGTGCCGTTTCGGATATGCTCTGACCCTGTCGTCTGGCCATTACAATTTAACCTTTGTCAAACTCGCTTAAGTCCGCTGCCTTTCCCATCTGAAGAACAAGAGTAACACTGATTAACAGAGCTCAGTATTAGGTGTTTTTTTATACCATGTCCCGACAGCGCACGCGCCGTAGTTCACTTGCGGTTGCTTCGATTTGCATAACGACTCGCTGGTCATAATGTTTTAGCTCATCGGTGTATTCTTTGCTTTTCGGATTTTCTTTCTTTCCTTTATTTTCTCATAATATGGACGGCCTTTCCAGAATCAAAACGGAGAAGTCATGTTTTTGTCAACAATTTCTGCAATCAAAATACCCGAGGAAGAGCAAAGTATCTTAGAACTAGTTGTAATTTTTCGGCGTGTTTAGTATATATCCATAAAGCGCCTGTAGTATATATCCTAATGCGCCTGAAATTTAACGCACTGCTTACATGTTATATTTGTTGCCGTGTTTCTGGAAATTATTAGCGAAATATTAATATTTTCAAAAACACCAGCCAGAATCCCAACAAAGGGTTCCTCTTCTGTGATACGACTTGAGGCAGTCTTCTGTCAAACTTCTTTCGTCCCGTACACTTGCTAAAAAAGTCCTGCCCCACAAACAATCTCTTTTACTCCTTCAAAACAAAATTCTCTCAGTGATGAAAAAAAGACTTTTTTGTGTTGTCGGCGGCCGTTAAACTGCTAAACCTCCTGTTAGTACAAAAAGCCACACTCTAAGCTAAATCTAGTGATGGACATATTCGAATGATTAATAATCGGTTATATGCAAACTACTTGATTACAAAATTGACAAAAATAGTGACCAAACGGAATATATAAGAAATATGGATACTTAGATAAATAATGTATATATAAGGTTATGTGAGTATTAGGGAGAAGTGGAAAATGCGATCTTATTACTCTCGAGAGCGAGCCAAGAACCTTCTATTGTACAGAAGATGTTTGAGCTCAGGAAAATAAATAGGCTGGTTAATCAGTGAAGAAATGGTAAGGGTGCCACGAGCTAAAACCAAAAGAAAGCCCTCAAATAATACACATAAAGCTAGTTAAATTAATATAATCAAGAAAATTATTCCTAATTATTTGGATACACTGAATGAAGGGCTAGCGTATTCGACACATCCAAATAATAATTCGCAGAAGGTATCTGTTTCTGATTGCTTTTTGCCAGTAACCGCGGTGCATAAGGATGGGCCAAAAGGCTATATTAAGAAAAAGGTAATAATTTATCAACAATTAAGTATCTTACTGGCAGAATAACAGCTAGCTCAGATAGCGGACAAGACAATTATATACAATATGGCAAGGGATGGTGTTAGAAGAGGGTGTGCAATAAGTCGAGACTAATTTATGGGAAGTGAGGGGGAAGAAGTAGGATAGTAATAGTACTACAATCATCCTCGAATTGCTCCAAACGTAACAGAGTTCAAACATTAGAATAAGCAAGCCAAAGGCATAAAGAGAAGAGCACAGCATATATCAGTAGCACTCGGGAGTACCTGGAGCATAAAATTAATCTGAGCTCAAAATTAACCAAAACGTTTTTAAGAAACAATTGTATATGGACTTATTACAATTTTGCCCAAAGTCACTTTACAAGCGTAAATATAATGCACCACCGGAGGCCTTCAATATGTGGATCGCTTACTTATGATACTACATAATAAAAACATTTTTAGAGATTATATGACGTTCAACAACCTGCTAAGTTATTTAATGTGATCCAAATTAAGCAACAACTAAGTGATTTACAATATAAATTTAAATTTACCACCACAGTTAAGTCTTCTAATAATTATACTACAATTTGCAAAAAAAATTTTTGGATACACTGTATCTTCTACTCCTACTATTCCTAAAAAATTGCTAGAACTACACAAAAAAATAAAAAAGGACATAATATTAAATTCTTTTATGTGCATTGGATTCCCAAGTTTCATGAATCACTTGAAAGTTTTAGGTCCATTACTTCTTGTAGAAACATTTATGCTAAAATACCTCTTAAAAATTTAAATTTTACCAGATTTATTTTAAATAAAACCCTATAAAAAGGGTTTAGGGCTGAATTCCTCAGATTAGAAGAAAGTTACTAGACGAGTAAGTTGGTGCGAAGCATCATTTTAGTTCGTGGTAAATTACCGAAGTAGGTTGCTTATGCGAGGTAGTGCTATAACAGGCAACTCGCTGTGAAGGCCTTCACAATGTGAGATGTAACAAAAACGATGCCATTTCACCTACTTCGGTGATTTGCTACGAACTAAAATGATACTTTGGACTAACTTGTTTGTCTAATAAAACCTTATATTAAACAAGTTTAATAATGGGAATCAAGGTATTTAACACATCACGTTTGATTTTAAAAACCTTTTTACGAGCATCTCGCATTGCAAAATAATTGAAACCTTAGAAAGGTTTCAATTATTATTTCAATGGTTATTATTTTATGATTATTAATGGAATGACAACATTAATTAAAATTCAACCAAAATTATTTGGAGAATATTATAATTGTATGTTTATTTAATATATTTAATGCTTTGTATATTAAATATAATAATTTTTAGCATATTTAATGCTTTGTTTTAATGGTACTAATTTGTACAAGCAACATTGTTGCATTTCCGTGGGGCAGCGTAGTTCCTGTATTGTTGCAAATCTTTATGTGCATTATTCTGAAATAAAATTAAATAAGTAGCTGTCTAATTCCTAATCGATTCACCGATGATATTATCGTAATCAATGAGCCTAACTTTTTTGAAGGAACTTGCAACATGATGTCCGTCAGATCTGGTACATGAATGTACCAACGAAAATGGTCCTCTCAGAATTACATCTGGATTTACATGTATATAAAGAAAATAGTACTGAAGTTTAACCTTGACAAATGCAAAGTACTGCATATGGGTAGAAGTAACCCCAGAAAAACCTACCAACTATGTGGTACTACACTTAAGGTGGTAGAAAATGAAAAGTAATTGTGCGCGAGTAATTGTGCAGTGAGATATGAAGTTTTCTGAGCAATCCAGACAGGTGCCAGGGCAGGTCATGGGGTTTTGTCAATGATATATAGGAATTTTGCTAGCAGGGAGAAGGAGGTGATTGTCCCTCTGTATAAGGCAATGGTCAGGCCACGCCTTGAGTACTGCGTACAGGTCTGGAGGCCTCATTTTAGGAAGGATGTAGATTTACTTGAGCGTGTACAGAGAAGGGCAACAAGATTGGTGAGGGGAATGAAGGGATCCTCTTACCAAGAGAGGCTTAAGTTCTGCAAATTGCAGTGGCTGGAGACTAGGCACCTGCGCGGTGATCTTATTGAGTTGTATAAGGCCTTGAATGGGTTGAGCACGCTGAATTCTGATGAGATCCTTCCACTTGTTCAGATTACGAACTTAAGGGGGCATAAATTCAAATTAAGAAAAGACAGATGTAGAATATATGTGCGGAAATTTGCTTTTAGCCAGCGGGTGGTTAATTGCTGGAACAAACTTCCATCTGTCGTTGTGGAAGTTGATAGGTTGAATAAATTTAAGGAGGAACTGGACAGGCATTTGGAGGGAATGGTGTGTTTTTTTTTTTTTTGGCTAATGCTGCATAAGCTCATACACTTGCTTTCTTGCATCACATGCCACTACTACTACTACACCAAAATATATAACAAAAGAAAAAGATTAATTTTCACTGTTACTTTGTTTCAGTGGCATTCCAGTATATCAAAAAGAATATTCAATAATATTATTATTATCCAGTGTTTCAGATTGATCAATATTTGTAATAGTATGAATAATATGATTGAATTTCTTCGGTACCTCCAAGGTAAATTAATAAAAAAATAAATTTACATTTAGCTTTATCTCTAAGTATTTTAACACAGCTATTATAATGTCACTAAATAAATGGCGTAATAATTTGGAGGCAAGTTGTATCTATGGTGCGGTTCCATTTGGAGTTTAAACATTTGGTTCTCTTTATTTTCTTAGGTCTAGTTCTTTTCTAATGACTTAAAATAGTAGGCACTTCTCACAGAACATGTTATATATAACTTACGCTGTTTGAAAAGCTCGTATTTGTTCTGCGGGAAAGTAACTAATTTTTTAAACAATTTCTGGGAGGGAGCTACTTATTTTTTAAATATTTTCTGGAGATTTGATATATGGTGCTTTTTTACTGAAGGGGGGGAGGCATTCTGCTTCTACGATTTGGCGAGGTTTTTATTATTTTGGTGTAGGTGTCTGGGACACTGCAGTTATTACATAATGTACAGTTATTGCGGTTATTTCATATCCTCGTCTATATTTTATGGTATTTTTTTAATTATTCTATTAAAATTGGTTCTTATTTTGCAGATTATATCCAAGCTAATCCCTTCTTTTTCAAAATATTGCAACAGCTATATTTCCGTTGTTCAGCTTATTCTGGTTTCATTCAAAATTTATTTCCATAATTTCTTTAAATATATGTATCTTTTATCATTTGTTTGTTTGTCTTTGCTTCTTTATTGGCTTAAGTACTTTATTAATTGTTTAGACATTTCTTTAATTCATATGCACTTTCTCTAGTTATGGGCATGCCTTTAAATATTACTATTAATATTTACTATTCATTTATTTAATTTCCTTGTACTTTATAGCTTTCTATTCGCTGGTTTAGCATATTTTATGTTTTAATGTATTTTCATCATATCTAAAAGATATGGCTATTAAAACTTGGAATTCTTTCATTGTGCATACCTTTCTTTTAAGTTGTGTTTTTATTTTGGCATTCTTTGTTTTAAGCTATTTTTTTATAGTTGCATTATTAGCCATGGGTTTCCTTCGGTTTAATAAATTTTTATTTAAATGATTCTACACTGGTTTGCAAAACTTAAGGACCAACACTATTTCTAAAGGTTACAACCACAAAATCTTTACTTGAGGTACTCTTTACTGATGAGAGTAGATTCAGTCTGAGCAGCGATTCTGGACGTCAGTTAATCTGGCGAGAGGTTGGCACACGGTATCACCCCGCAAACATCACTGAAAGGGATCGATATGGCGGTCGAGGTGTTCTCTTCTGGGGAGGCGTTATCTTGGATGTACGTACACAACTCCAGATACTGGAAGGCGGTACTGTAACCGCTGCAGGCTACTGTACTGAGGTAATCCTTCTAGTTCCGAGGTGCCATTGACCCAGAGTTCGTGTTTGTGTTTAACGCCACACCCATCGCACTGCAGCTGTCTATATGCTTTTGGAAAGTGAGGACATTGTATGGATTGGCCTGCCCGTTCTTTCCTGCGATCTAGACACAACAATACCGATACAACAAATGAAACAAAGCGGTACAGAGGGACCGTTTTGTTTCATTTGTTTCAAAAAAAAAAAAAAAAAAAAGAAACAGGACAGGAGGACTATATTCAAATATGGCAACGTAGCACTGGCTGCTGCCATGATACAGATGCATCACTGCCAAAGATGGAACAAAGGGAAGAGGTGGTCCTCAGTAGGAGATATGGCCACCCCTAATGTCGATACAGGCTTTGCACCGCCTGTCCATACTTACAACAATGTTGTTGATAAGTTCTTGCGGTAACATCATCCATACCTCTGTCAGCGCCATCTTTAGCTGGTCAACATTTTCTGGTGGGTGTGGACGTGCCGCTAGGCGTCTCCCCAGAGCGTCTCATATGTCCCATAGATCTCCGATTGTTTCTTTAAACAGGTTCCAGTCAGCTTTGTTCAAAGCGTATCTGTGTTGCTTGTCTGAGAATCGATCTGTACATTAAGTACATTAAGAGCTTGAGCATAAAACGTTACATCTTTCCTACTAAATATTTCGGACTGAAGTAAAACCGATTGATAACGAAAATGCAAGAAGCAAATGACTAACTTCCTTAATGACGCTAATTCAGTCACTAACGTTGATTCGGTAGAGTAAGTAGCGGGCGGGCGCATAAAATGTAACATCGTTCATAACTTCGGTTCTAGTTGTTAGATTTTAAAAATTGAAACGGTTTTGATTTTTTTTTTCGTCGTCTACTATCGAATTGTGAAAAGTGTTAAATTCAATCTCAAGTGTACTTTTCCTCAGGATGTTGTCAAAAAAATAAGACATCTTTCGTGTGTACAGAGTACACACACACGCTGTTTTTTAGTAACAAAATAGAAAAGTAGTCAGTCAAATAGGGGACAGCTTTAATATTTGAGGAAACTGTGTATGTAACACAAATTCAGTTGGAAATATTTTTTTTTGTAACAGTATAAGTAATTAAATATATCTTGCTTAACATATCAATAGGTACATTTCTCTTTATACTTCTCTCTTCATTTGTTCTGTTTGAGAGTAAAATGTCGCAAACAGGAAAAATATTTGGTTATTCGTGAGAGTTATTTGGTTATTATACCAAAATATTTTGTTATAATATACATAGAGCAAGGATATATATTTAGATTTATTATTATTATTTTAATTTTAAAATGGGCTTTAAATAAAAATTACTATCTCAGGAAGTAAAGATTTGACGATAAAAACAATTTTGATTCACTGAATTACAATTTGTAGTTATAATTTAGTTAATATGTAATTATAATTCAAGTTAAACATGAAAAATGCATGTTTGAATATTTCCTCGGATCTTTGCCTGATTTCAATATTGAATCCTTTGAATATTTCCTCCAGTTCATCTTTCCCTTCATCATCAGACAATTTTCATCTACGCTTTCGTGCAGGTTCCATAAAGGAAGTCAGCATCGAGAAATTCTGCTATCTTTTTTGCAGTATCAACAGGACTTCAGACCTGCTCTTTCTGAACCAATACAAATACTCCAGGCAACTCTTAAGAAGAGTGCTATTGTGATATATACTGTCGGATTTTACACCATTTTACTCACAATATTTAGTTGAAATAAAAAATGTATTCGCACAGTAATAGAACTCGAAATTTGAAGTTGATTGATTGATTTGTTGTTTTATGGCGCACTGGCATTTTAGGCTATGGCGCCAAGTCGAAGAAATTTGAAGTCCATTAACTGATTTTATACGCATAGTGCTTAATAACAGCGTCCCCATGAGGCGATTCAAATACTTTGTTTGATAACGTATAGCTTCTACAATGTCAGTACAGCTATCCCATTGAGTACTACATAATAATAATTATCGAGTACTACATAAAAATTGAGGTTCATGTGCTCCTTACCACAACTGCAGTGGCATAGTTATACTTCCGGAGGTACTGCTTATAATGGGTTTGATGATATTTAAGCACCAATGACGTCAGCAGTTTCTGTTAGAAGTCGTGCGCATGCTGCTTTTGTCCTAATACAAAGCTAGCATGTTTAAATTTTTGTTAGAAATAATTTGGGTGCTAAATGCTCATGGCAAACAGACTTTATACGTAATTAATAAGCATTAAATAAGTACCTGATAAATAATAACAATTTATTAAATTGCTTAATAATTTAATTTATTAAAAATTTAACAAATAACAGTCACGTTGCATAGTTATGTTTCTGCAAGTACGCCATAAACAGAGGCGTGCCCCAAGGAGACTTTCTGTCGGGATCTCTTTTTTGGGGCAGCCCTTGACCCCTTCATGCCCCTGCATAAGAAGGTTATTTCGTATTCAGACGACCTCGTGATGTTTGTCTCCTCAGGAGAGTACAAGACGCCGTACATATCTCGCAGGTCACAACACGCTAGATTTTTCGGATCACAGCTACTGCTTAGAGATAAATCCCAGCAACTTCTCCCACGTTACGTTTTCAAACAAAAAGATTAAAAATAACATCACAGTCCTACTAGATGGCGACCCTTGCAGCCCTCCGGAGAGCAAAAACAAGAAATTACCGGTATTTACCGTCTAAGCCGCGTAACACCAAATTGCCTGAAGTGTGTTTTCTCCGGTTGCACTCTACGCATCGTCTACTCCACTCAAGAGCTTCCGTAGTATAATACTGGATCGTTAGGTGGCTAAACAGGACACTCGGAAAACCTTTCACAATCTCAAGAAGCATTTGATGTACTACCTTTAAGTGGAATTAATCATAATCAGAACCAATATCATCGCCCTGGCAAAACTGCTTACATTCGGAATAGATGCACCAAACCTTTCTGAAATTATTTCTCTTTCTCGCAGCCAAAGGATAACACACGGAATCGAGCCGATGCTGCTAAGCTCCAACTATGACCAGCTCAGAAGCCTACAACGGATGTTCTCGTCCAATAGGGTAAATCTTGTGAACCCCGTTGGGCACAACATTGATTTAGAGCAGGGGTTCCCAAACATTTCTACCTGTCGATCCCTTTAAAAAACGATTTTTTCGTCATCTATCCAAAAAACTCCTCATTCAAAAAATGCATACATTTTAATTTTAACGGATAGATTATAAGAAAAATCTGTTAATAATAGTTAATTATTTATTAAAAGATATAAAATAATTTTAATAAATAGGTAAATAACAATCATTTAATTATTTACCAATTACGTAAGTTTAGTGACAAAAAACATAATAAAAATTGTTTGGTTTATTACTTGCCATTTTAATTTTGTTAATGAGACAGTTATAGCTGATGGTTTACAATAAGCTGTGCAGTATCCAGGTCAAAATTATTTAATTTGATCCTTTGATCCCCACGTTCTGCTATGTTCAGCTCTGTTTCTTGGTTTTCTTAGTAAATTATTAATATGGCTGAATCCAACTTCCACTAGATCTGGGAAAAGCTAACAAAAGCGGTTCTGGCATAGTTTGCAATTTAGAATATTTCTTCATTAAAAAGGCCAATATTCATAGTTATATTTTTAAATCATATACAGTAGACGGCACATTGAGCTCTGATTCTATACATACAGCGCAGATGTCTTGCACTGCCGAAAAAAAGAAAACGGCATCACGTGAACTGTATTTTTTTACGCTCGCCATTTTGAAAGTGAATTCGGTACTGATATCACGGATTACATCGCTGTTTCACATTTATTTTAAATTAAAAACCCCTCACTATGGCTCCAAAAGTTAATAAAACTCATACAGAGAAGAAAAGACGAACAACCTTAAAGCTTAGCGACAAACTTGATATAATCCAAACCATTACATTAGGGTCACCCGGAATGTTGATTCATATACCCATGTGTATTGTGCCTGTAAATTGCGAGTGTTCTCTGGTCGAGTTGCCTGCTTTTCTGGACGAAAAACCCCAGTTTCTTGGGGGGGGGGAGACCTTGCTATCTACGCCTGAGACCCACTAACTCAGCCACGCAGTGAAAAAAGCCTATAACAGTTCCTCGCGTCTTCGGCGGGATTCGAACCCTTGCCTTTTCCATACTACCGTGCTACCGCGCAGACTAAACTTGATATAATAAAGAAAATAGAACGGGGCGTAAGCAGAAGTGTATGGCAGAATATAACATTGGATCGTCAACATTTTTATGGTTTTTTTTTATGTGCAGTTAATAAAATTGCATTCTTAACCTCTCTATTTCTTATCTGGCCTCATTATTTCTGCGTTAAATACATTAAAAATAAAACTTTCTAGATAATGGAAAAATCGAAATAACGACACCTTGAATCCTCGAAAGTGCCGTTATTTCGAAAGTCTACTGTATATTGTTATATTCTTTATATTTATTATTATTATTATATAATTTGCTCGTTGAACCCCATTTTACCCCTCTCTCAAGACGATTTACCCCCATGGGGTGGCCAATATCGACTCCCATTGGGAATCTCTGATTTAGAGCAACTGTGTGCCAATAAGACCTATAGAACTGCCATTTTTTCAGAAAACTTACCAGCTGATGGAGAGGTTCTCCAGGTGATGTGTGCCGCAGCCCTGGCAATCATCATTTTATAATATATTTAATTATATTTATTATATATATTGTACTATTTTTTAATTTATTGTGTATATTCCACTCTACTATGTACTTTTTATCCACATGTTATTACTTATTTTTATCTGCCCCACTATCACCATATACTGCCGTATCGAGGTGAAGTTGGATACTTCAAATAGAGTAAATAAATTACAAATAAATGCAGTCTAATTACGGTACTTTTAACTGTAATAAAAGTAAAATGTAAAGAACTAAGTTTCTTAATTAATCAAATACGAGTCATTGCTTAATTATTTAGGGATAAAATTATTTAATCTATCTTTATTTCAGGACAAGAAAAGCCAGTAGACGAAGCATTAGAAATGAAAAAGCTATACCAAACAGCATTGGAAGGAGCAGCAAAAGAAATCAAAATATCTGAGAGAACAAAAGAATGGTTCAACCTACAACTGAAAGCAAGTTTCCTTAGGAAGCAAAAGCTGTATAGAAAATGGCAAAGAATGGGTCATCCCGCCGATCACGTTCGTTATAAGAAGGAAAGAGCACATTTCATCAAAGCAAAATGACAGACACATTGCAGTGTTGTTCATAACAAATTAAAACAAGCAAAAAGAATTACTAGGAATAGAAATAGCACAGAGAATATGACTGAATGCATTTTCCAGGAATGGGCTAATAACACTTTTGGTAACCCTTTTGGACTGAATCAAATTGATACTACTGATAATAGGAACAAAATTTTGGACCTCCTGAAAGATTTAAACAAGCGAAACTATTCGACACGAGAGAAACCAACAAGACATCCTTTGAGTGAAATACAAATCACCAAAGAGAGCGTAATGAAAGCAATCAACGATCTGCCCAATAAGGCCACTGTTGGACCAATTAAATTTCCAATGTTCATCTTTAAAATAAGTAGCCCATTTATAATAGATCTGTTACTACACATCTATCAGGAAATCATCAAATCAGGAGTGCTCCCGCAATCTTGGAAAAATTACATTGTAACCCCAATACCAAAGATAAAACACCCAAAATTGGCTAAGGATTACAGACCAATTTCTGTTAGAAGAAATTGGTCTGTAATCCTTCCCACAGAAGGTATTTGAAAAAGCACTGCTTCAGCCATAGACTACCACATTTGCACTCAGTCATTTCAGGAAGACCAACAATAACAAACTTACTGGAAATAAAAATAGTTTCTGTTTATACTCCGGGACGGCCAAACGGTCAGAGGAGTTCACAAGATAGACAGAATACAAGAAACAGCACCGTATTCAGCAGTCACGGGCTTGAACCCCGGTCACTCAAGGCACGTGTACTTATGCACCCGTGTGCATGACCACTCGGCTACGGAATCCTTTTTCGCGTGCAGAAAGCACTAAATGAGAAAAAACAAATTGATATTATTTTTTTGGATATCTCTGCGGCCTACGACAACATCTCAATTCCAGTCCTCACTGGGATTTTAATGAATTATTTTAATATAAGAGGAAATTTGTTAAACATAATAAGCAGCCTGCTCGAACAAAGAAAACTCACTGTCAAGCAATAAAAGCTACAATCTTGCTTACCATCTCTCAAGGAGTGCCACTGGGGTGAGGAGTTCTTTCGGCTACCCTCTTCGCGGACGCCCTGGAGCCGTTTCTTGCTCGGTATAGCAATTTTTTTCTGATGATGTGAAATTCTTCACGCCCAAAGACCACGAATCAGATGGCGAATAGCACAATCCGAGTTTGAGAGCTACCTGGATTGCATTCGGCTTCGTATTAATGCACAGAAGTGTGCCCAAATGACCAGAACTTACAAGCAGAATAAAATGACATCTCCATCTCTGTGAACGGGTCTAGTGTGGCAGAAGTGCACTCTCACCTGGACCTGGGTCTTAAGTGGGATGACAGACTCATTTTTGCCCAACACTTCGCCCATATGAAGACAAAAATATACTCTGCTTTATGGGCTACTAGACTAGAACTGGTAGAAATTAGGGATCCTCGGCTAGCAACCAGGTACATTTTAAAGTGTGTCCTGCCAATTCCAATGTACGCCTCTCAAATCTGGTCCTCAGCTCCAGATTCACATTATAAGTCCATCCTTGGGATCGAGTACTGGTTCTTGCGATGGCTTAACAGAGTTTCTGGCCACCCTTTTACTATCTCAAGGGCCATCTCTACTCAAACCTTAATTATACCCTGGATGCAACGGACAATTAACAGGAACATACACACTCTCGCACAAATGCTCACAGACAGAGTGGATACGCCAGCCTTGGATAATATTCTAGTCAAACCATGTGCCACTGCTAGACGTTGCGGAGGAGTAAATCATCCACTGCGTCCAATCCTGAACAATCTTAGTAGCCTGCGAAGATTCTTCCCATCAAATGCAGCAAAAATATTTAACTCTCTGCACATAGAAGCCGAAAACCTCTGTGAGGATGCAACATACCGGAAAGAGATCTTCCAGGATTCTTACAAACTTACCGAAATATGAATCGTCTGCAAAGTGACAACATACCAAAGAATTGTGAGTAAAAGTGAAACTGTCTGCTTTAGGAACAATAATATAATTTGGTAAGCTATTGCCTGGTAAAATATACCTTTCCTAACAGTTGTGTAATAATATATATGTAATAATAATATATAATATATATATATATGGAATTACTGAATTGTAAATATATGATTTGTATGATGTATGTACAGAATCATTAAGGTGTAAATGCTGTATATACTGTATTAAATATAAAATGTGTATATAATATTTCGGGACGAGACTACGTGTTCAGTATATGTAACCCACTGCCCGTAGTATATTGTACCCTGACATGTAACTAGCACCCTCCTGGCACTTTGCCGTCCCGGGGTGGTTTCATTTTGTGGAATAAACAGATAATAATAATAATAAATGCACAAGGCATAATTCCATATGGGTTTAAATTAACTATATAATTTCGGTGTAGAATACACCACAGTTAACCCATAAAATTAAACTACGTACGTAGTGTAAAGGCATCGTTTTTAATCTATCTTTGCACGTTTTTAATGAAAATTGCAAAATGTTATTAAATTATATGAGTTGAATAATACTTACCAGCGGCATGAAAGCAAACTGACAGAGAAATCCAATACATGGTCCAACAGGTTTTTTCAGCGCATCGAGTATGCAGTTTAGGTCCAGTTGAATACCCATGTTGATGAAGTTGATTGTTATAAATGCAGCTAAAAATCCAGTAATTACAATTATCCATACTGAAGGACTTCGAACCACGCTCACTTCGTATTGAAAACTGAAATTATCAGAAAATGTCAAGTTTAAGCGATCTGCATTCACACCCAGGTCACTGAGAATATTTGTTGCGTAATAATTACTCTGATAAGTCGCTTGATTTCCGCAGTCTTCGGACATTAGAATGAGGTTGATGTAAACTTTAGAGTACCCTAAGAAAATTCCTCGAACAGCAAAAGTGAAATTAGTGTCCTGTCCTTCCTGGATGCAGAAGGATGAAATATTGGTAAACACAGAAACAATGTTAGGTTTTTCGGTCAGTATCACAACTCGATATGACGCAGGAATGGAAGCATTAGCCGTGTCTTCCGTTTCCTTAATGGAGCCATTTTCCCAAATAATGCAAGACAGAACTGTTTTTTCCTCGTTTTCCACTAAATCGTGTGAAATTTGTGGATAAAAGTGAACCTGTGGAATTATAGCATAATCTTTCCTTGTGGGTTTCGTGATGGCTGTTTCTCCTTTTAGAAAATTCAGTGAAAGTGCGAAAACTAAATACAAACACTTGTTGATAATCGGTGTCATGTCTGTTCACTTGGTAAGGCTTCTGCAAAAATTTAACGAGCGTGCAAAAGAATAGATAGAATTTGATAACGCGAATATCCCTTTTCTTATCCTTGCGATGAAAGAAGCTCCTCCTCAGTTAGCAATTTCCAAATAGAGTACTAATGATATATACCTGGTAATATTTTGAACGGACTGATCTATCCGCAACGTCACGATCGTTAAGCCCAAGGCCACTGCTCCTCAAATTATGTCATTTCTGTCGTCCTTCACCCAAAAACTTTTTTAGAAAATATGACTGCCTGCACCGAGTTACACCTATTAAATGTTCCCTCATCTCACAGACCGTGTTCGGCATTCACTTTCACCTTTCGACTGTCTTTAACGTGTGGCGGGAACACACTGGCATCATTCACGACCAGCCTGTCACGTGATCGCATGATTAGCAACCGTTATCGCGGCTTGGGTGGGTAGGAAACTTGAGTGAGAGCGCCATTTGACATACTTTTTTTGTGTGCAGCAGCAGATAGCTGTGCTTGTTTCGTCAGCCATGGCATTCGTAGCGTATCTAGACTGCACGTGAAAGCACCTCTTTTCCTGTCGTGTGAACAGGAAACTCTCCACGATAAAGTTACAAAAAAAAAAAAAAAAAAAAAGTAAATAAAAAATAATAAAATAAAGGTATTCAGTTTAAATGTGTAGGAGGAAAGACTTGACTTACTGAATAATAGTTTTAAACACTGTTTCTCGTTACTCTCAGTAACAAACTGAAAAGTGTAAAACCTTTGGAGAAATCTTATACTGTACCTGAATGACTAATCAGCGGGTGGGTGGCAGCACGAAATATTACTTGGTCAGCGGTTCTCAACGTGCTGGCCCGTTTCCTTCCTAATGGACTCTAGAAGTAATACAGCTGAGGAGAATCTGATAAGACGAACTCAAACTCTTAGCTTTTTTTTTTTTTTTTTTTAGCCTCGATAAAATTCAAATGGTTTGCCCCAAACTTACAAGCTATGTTCTTATTGACTGGTCATGGTTCGATTAATGCAAAATTGCATGATTTAGGAATTACTGAAAGATCTAATTGCTATTGTGGCGAAAGAGAATCATGGGAACATTATGTACAACGATCTATGAATTGAATTGTTATCTCGGGTTAGTAATCTCAATCTTATGGCAGAAGGCTGCGAGACATTTCTAGTTGATAAACAGGCGAACTTCTTTCTTGGCTTTCCAAGCCTTTGCAACTGCAATATTTCTTAGGCGGAAGACTTCTGTATCTGGAAGCCTTGGATTTGTAATGTGGTATGGTGTAGTGCCGAATTACCTAAAGTTCTGTGAAATCGTGGAGGCTTGAGTCTGCTATATCCATTGCAACTCCAGCTCCTTGTGCTGGCATTTCTGTTCTCGGCAGCTCCTGGCGCTTCTGACTTTCCAACAGACTGTGAACAGATGTAGCTCTTTCCACTGAAGTTTGGACTTCGTCTGAAATTTAATTATATGTATATTTATTTTTTTATGTAATTTGATTATTTTCAGTTTGTTCATATCAATCTTTTTTGGTCATGGCAGGTTTTTTCCCTCTCTGTACTTGGGCAAACAGGAAAGGGAGTATATAAGAGTACTTCTAAATTATGTGTAACCGACAGTGGGGTTGCCATTGGTTGGCTGGGACCGCTTTAACTAATAAATATCAATATCAATCTTACCATTTTTGGAAAAATGATAAGAGTTTGAGTATATATATATATATATATAACTTATTTATTCATTATTACTTTTTAGGGTTGGTTGGGATCACTACAAACCTGATGCTCCCAAGTAGTACCATAATTTAAAAAGTAAAGTATATGTATAACCCATACACGTATAATGTCTAAATTGTCACTGTACAATAGCATTAACGTAGGAGCTAATACCCTCATTTACGCTATTTAAAACTTTAATATTTAAATCTAATTGTCATTAGACATAATTCCAATATATATATATATATATATATTCCTTACGGAAGGCCATTTGCAATTCTAGACAGATTCTGTTTTGGTATTATTAACGATGCTTGATACACATTTGTAAAAATATATCCAATCTGTCAATTTTGTGAATACAAATGTACTGTAAGAAGATCAAAAAAAATTAGGCAGGCGAGGGAGAAATGGCAGTTGAAGTTTAACATTGACAAATTCAAGATACTGCATACGAATAGTAGTAGTAATCCCAGATTAACGTAACAACTGTGTGATACTGAATTCAGAGTAGTGGAAAATGTGGGCTACAGAGTTTGCCAACCAGGCACCTCAGACAGGCTGCCAGGACAGCTCATGGGATTTTGTCAATGATATACAGGAACTTTGCTAGCAGAGATAAGGAGGTGTTTTTGAATTTATGATCCCTAGTCTTGTAATTCTTTTTAAAAGTGAAAATTCCACCTTAATTCTTTTTATTAATCCTTCTCAGAGCCTTAAACTTCAATTAAGTCACTTCTGAGGTGCCTGGTTGCCAAGCTCTGTAGCCCACATACTTGGAATCTTACCTCGTACGGTTCCTTTTGACGATCTCATCATTTGTGTTGCGCGTGTTTGGACTCTTTCAAGAAGCTCAGTGTCTTTTTTTCAGATGAGATGTCCATACTTAAACACAGTATTCCAAATGTGGTCTTACAATTGTCTTATGCAGAGTGATTATGACCTCCCTATCTCCACAGGCTATCTTTCGATAAATCATTTTTTTCACCTTGAAAACTCCAAACACGAGAGGTATTAGAACCTATAGTACTTAGTACCGTGCTTGAGCTGGAGGTTGAGAAGACGAAAGAAGAAATTTGTTGACATTAGACTTGAACTTCTGAAGGTTATAATTTTCAGGAAATACGTATGAAGGAAGATTGTTCCAGAAAACAGCAGTTGAATGAATAAACGAGGAAGATGAAAACTTGATTCTGTGAGTTTGAAGTTTGACAGTAAGTGGATGTTGGCTGTTCGGACTGTTTTAAAAGAGACAGCGGGAATTATAGAAGCCAATTTAGAAGAACAGTGACCATGGAAGTATCTGTAGAAACGGCATGCAGCAGAAACAGTACATCTATGAGACAACGAATGGAGAGACTCTGTTAGAGATGAATCATTAATTAACCTAACTGCCCTCTTCTGAATGGAATCTAGGAGCCTGAGAGATGTTTTGGGGACACCGCCCAAGATGTAGGAACAATATTCCATGGTAGGGCGGATTTTCGATTTGTGCAGAGTGAACAGCTGTTTGGAAGAAAAGTAACGCCCAGAGCAAAAGAGAAAACCAAGCTTTTTAGATGTAGAGGAAGCAATATTTGTAATGTGCTTGCGCCAAGAGACAATAGAAGTCAGGGTAATCCCCAAGAGAGATATATCATCATGCCTAGAAATCGGAATGTCTCCAAAGATAAGCATAGGAGCAGAAGAATCCTTTTTGTGAGATATAAGACAGGACTGAGTTTTTGAAGGATTGAAATCGATTAAGTTGTCTTTGCCCCACTGGAGAATTACCGGGATATCGACATTTAAGGAATTGGTAGCAGATATTAGAGAAGTTGAAGCTGATTGAGCAGGGCAAGGTTTCTCAAAGTGGAATGCAATGTGCTATCATCGGCAAAACTATGGATAGGATTTCCTGTCAATGGAAGAAGGTAATTAATATACAAGAGGAAAAGAGTGGGGGAAAGAACTGAACCTTGGGGGACACCAGCATTAGTGTCCCCCAAGTTAGAAGACAGAGAGCTATCTACCATCACCTTCAGTGAGCGGTCAGAGAGAAAACTGGATAACCAATTACAAAAAACAGTTGGCAAACTATAAGATGGAAGCTTGTTTAGCAACCTTTATGCCAAACACGATCAAAAGACTTTGAGATGTCAAAAGCAACTACTTGTGTTTTACCGAACTCTTCTATTGAATTTGTCCATAAATGAATAACATAAGCCAGAATATCACCAGTGGATCGACACTGATGGAATCCATACTGGCGATCGTTGATCAGACTGAGGGTTTCTAGATAATTTAAGAGTTGGCGGTTAATTGATTTCTGCCTTACTTTAGAAAGAATAGAAGTAATTGCAATGGAACGATAATTGGATGGGAGGGATTTGTCACCCCTTTTAGGAACTGGCTGCATATGAGCAAATTTTCAAACAGAAGGAAAAACACCTTTGGAATAAGAAAGCGAAAAAAGCCGGCAAGGAACAGGAGTGTTCAGGAGCACAGGTTTTGAGAACAAGTGAAGAAATACCATCAGGACCGGGAGCTTTCTTAGCATCAAGATTCGTCAAAATCATTCTGACATCCTTTTGACGGAAGACCACAGCAGGCATTGAATGGAGCGTGTTGGGAATGGTGGGCAGTGTTTTACCAAGATCATTAATACATGAGTTGGAAGAAAAAATGGGATGCTAGCAGGTTAGCTTTATCCTTGGCTGAAGTGACAACAGAACCAACTGGTTTTTTCAGAGGTGGGAACAGGGATGGGCAAAAGTTGCTGCCAATAGCTTTGACAAGAGACCAGAATCCTCGACTACTATTAGGGCAACAAGCAAGTTTTTTCTACTCTTAGCCTGTTCAAAATCTATTTTGGACTGATTAATAACTGTTTACAATTGTTGCGAGCTTTGATGTAGTCAGAAAATGAAACTGAAGAATTGGAAACAAGCCAATTACGATATGCAACATTCTTCTTTTGAACAGACTTAGCATATTTATTGGAAAACCAAGGTTTAGATAAAGGACGAGATTTTAAAGTGGAGTGTGGGATAAAGGATTGCATTCCTACAAGAAATAATTTCGCTGACACGATCTGAGCAAACGTTACATCAGAAGTTTTGAAACAGTCATCCGACCAAGGAAAAGAAGAAAAGAAACCTCGCAGGTCATCCCATTTTGTATCCTTGTAATGCCAAACATTGAAGAAAAGAAACCTCGCAGGTCATCCCATTTTGTATCCTTGTAATGCCAAACAACAAGAGGTTGAGAATAGCCATGAGATAAAGGCTTTTGAAACGGTGCTGTCTGGGTGGTGGTACTTCTGAGAATAAGCAACAATAGTCTTCTCTATTAGTGAAGCGTTACTTATTCGAGGTAGTGCAATACCATTTCAACTCGTTGTGAAGGAAGAGCACAATATGATATACAGAACAAATGATGCCTCCCACACTACCATCGTAGTTTCTTAAGAGTTATCTATGGTGTATCCACACCGATATTATATAGATATTAAACTCTTATTCTTAATGTATTATGCCTTGTGCGTTTAGTTATTTTTAAATATTATCATATAAATCTTTTGGCATCTCTTATATTGTGTGATTATCTGCACAACTGGGTTGTCAAGTTTGCAATACCATGGTAGCTGGCCACCCACCGATGATAGGCCAATAGCTGTGAACGGTGACGTCTGGGTGGTGGAATTCACCGAGAATAAATAACTATAGTCTTCTCTATCAGTGAAGCGTACTTATTCGAGGTAGTGCAATACTATGGTAACTCGTTGTGAAGGAAGAGCACAATATGAGATACAGAGCAAATGATGCCTCCCACAATCTTAAGAAACTACCATCGTAGTTTCTTAAGATTTATCTATGGTGTATCCACACCGATATTATATAATTACAGTATACTGTCATGGCCAGAGATTTAAAAGTGTATTGGATATTGTAAAGTGTAGTGTCATGTACTGTTCTTCTTCTGATCTTTTAGCCTTTGGGTCCTTAATGGGACCCACCGTTTCCCACACTAGTCAGGTACACCAGTATTTTTATATAGTACTCTGGCAGATTTTATAGCCTAGTTTCCTGAGATTTCAGTGGCTACAACCTAAAAAAAAAAAAAAAAAAAAAAAAAAAAAAAAAGGGTCCCACTAGAGTTTGGGTCAAGCCAAAGGAGTTTTAAGTTTTACAGTGTAGAATTAAGAATTTTGAGCGTAAGGCTAATTTTAACATGGGTTGAACGCTAGTTGGGGAGGGGGGGGAGAGACAGAGGTATAGGGTGGACAGAGTAGGTGACCCCCAAAATCAGTATGAAGTATTTTCGGATCTAAGGGCACCAGGGACTTCTCCCACCTCCGCGTATGTTCATTGTATCGAGGACAGTACGCTGTCAAAGCCAGAGATTCAAGTGTGTGGATCATGTGTTGTGTAGTATGCTGTGCCTATTGTTCGTCTATTATTAGCCGCCGGGCCCCCTAGTGGGACCCAGCGTTTCCATACTTCGCCATTGGGAGTCTAGCCAGGTGTGCCAGTTGTCAATATATTACTCTGGCAGGTCCTGCCACCTATTTTCCTGAGATTTCGGTGGCTAGGACCTAAGTAAAGTAAAAGTAAAGAAAAAATGATCGCGGTTGGTTTTGTTTTTAGTAAGTAGTTATTAGAAACGCCAGACGGGGTTGTACGCTAAAATGATAAACTTTAAGAGCCTAAATGGTTGGGCAGGAAATTTGATGTTATTTAAATTTGTACTCATGGGGCAATACACTGTGTAAGGAGAAAGTGCTGGGAGGGAAGGCGGAAGACTGGGGGCGTAGGAAAACAGAAGAAAGTGGTCGATAGACGAAGATATGCTCTGATCCAGTCGTCTGGCCATTACAATTTGGCTTTTGTCAAACTTGCTTAAGCCTCTTCCATCTGAAACTGACCATGCTCTGATCCAGTCGTCTGGCCATTACAATTTGGCTTTTGTCAAACTTGCTTAAGCCTCTTCCATCTGAAACTGACCTCCGTTAATGAGTAACACCGATTAACGGAGCTCAATATCAGGTGTTTTTATACCGTGTCCTGACCTAAGCACGCGCCGTAATTCACCTGCAGTTGCTTCGATTTGCGTAACTACTCGTTGGTCATAATGTTTTGGCTGATCGATTTATTTTTATGTGTGTGTGTGTGTGTGTGTGTGTGTGTGTGTGCGCGCGCGCGCGCACACACACACACACACACACACACAGACGTATGTACATATATACACGGCGCCTCCGTAGCCAGGTGGGCAAGAGCAGCAGTGCGTAGCACATGCTTCTTGATTAGACCGGGGTTCGAGCCCGTGAGCCACCAAATACGGAGGATACGGAAAGGTCAGGGAATGACCACCGCATATCCCCTGAGCAATATGGCCTTAGTTGCTAATGCTCCTAAAAAAAAAAAAAAAACATATATACACACAACGTCCATATACATACGCATACCAGCATCAATCGTAGTTGTTGATGTTTGAGTTGATAAGCTGGGACGTGGCGAAGGTATTTTGGATGTGTGTGGGGCTTCGCTAGTGCGAACGTAGAGAGGGTGAAAGACAGAAGTATGGGGCCAATAGGGAAGACAGCCCCAAGTTTCAGTGGGGCATGCCCATTCCCTACCAGAATAGAAATGAGGGTGGAGGGACGAGAGAATCATCGCCCCGAGAAGTACGGTGTTAAAGGTGAAGGGGGCTAGAGTGCCCTCTTCAGGCCGCGTAAAGCTTTTGGCGGGTAGGCTGCGGTTTGTTCTCTATTCCTGTCCATTTAATTCAGGTTGCATCCCAACTTGAATTAAGGAATGGGCCTTCCCCATGAAAAATAAGGACATGCCTTATTTTTCATGAGGAAAGTCCCGTCCAAAAAAAAAACAAGAACAGGGCAAGCACCGTCCTTGTTTTGTTTTTTTTTATTTCCCTTTCCTCCTTTTCTTTTTTGCTTTCCCCTTCATTCTCTTTTCTTTGTCTTTCCTTTCTTGTTCTTCCCGTTTTCTTTTCCAGGCGTTGTCTCTGTGGTTTCTCTGCCTGCGATTTGTTTATGATGCGGTACTATCAGTCTAGATGTATGGCAATTAACACCTTTCTCCTTGCGAAGAGGTCCTGTGCGTACTTTGAAAGCGCTCGGTACCCCTCTTCTGTGTGAGTGAAGTGATGTTCAAATCCTTTATGGAGGTAATGGATTTTCGTGATGAGGGTGCATCTGAGACCTTCGTATTGCGGGCAGTCGTAAAGCAGGTGGTTCCAGTTTTCGACCTCCTTGCACGTGCAATTTTGGGCATCGGTGAGGCCAAAGCTGAACAGTTTCTGGTTGAAGGGTCCATGTCCTGTAAGTAACGAGGTCAGGCGAAAGCCCGGGAAGAACTAGCCTGGTTGCTTTGGGTTTATTTTGTTCAGTCCTGGAAAGAATTTACGAGTGATCACGCCCTCTGTCGTCTCTGTCCATCTTTGCTGCCACTCCCGAAGAAGGTAGGTCTGTAGTCGTTTTTTGACTGTTTGCTGGGTGATTGTGAAGTCCTGATGATTTGCGGCCACTCCCTTTGAGTGTAGGTAGAGTAGTCCTGCTTTATTATTATTATCATTATCTATATGGTGCATGAAGCCCGAGACACTTATTCTGCACCAGCCAAAAAAACAAAAAAAATGTCCCGAGTTACCCAGAGAGAGAGAGAGAGAGAGAGAGAGAGAGAGAGAGAGAGAGAGAGAGAGAGAGAGAGAGAGAGAGAGAGAGAGAGAGAGAGAGAGAGAGAGAGAGAGAGAGAGTCAAAAGTAGAAGGGAATTTCACAGCTTCGAAATCCAGAGGAAGCGCGCCAGCAAGCACCTGCAGTGCAGGTGTGCTTACCGTGCAACAAGCTCGTGTGGTTGTTAATAGACTGGTCCTATGTGTCATGTCCAGAATTTTCTTGTTGGTTACTAGTGATGTTTTGGTGTACCATACTGCAGCTGGTAAGTTATTGCTGGGATGAAGGTTGACTTATAATATAGTATTAGGGTTCGTTTTTTCAATTCTCAGTCTTTCCTCGTAATTCTGGCGACTAGGGCTGAGTATCTTCTTATTTTCATTCTTATGTATTTTAGGTGGGGTATTATCTAAGATAACTCCTAATTACTTCATTTGGTTGGTGAGTTTGATGGTCAGGCCATTTATTTTTATTTGGGGCGGACGCCGTACTTGAAGGGTTCCTTTCAGCAGAATGGATAAGGTTTTCGTCTGTGCAATTTTTAGCTGTTTTTTGTGGCCCAGTATTGTAATTTCTGCATTGCTTTTGATTACCGATGTTTTCCAGTTGGACTCTGGAATTCGCCTCAATAGTAACAATCAGATAGTCCGGAAAGACCTGGGCCTCGGCCAGCCCCAGATCCTGGCACAGGAATTCGTCCAGGACCATGTTCCAAAGGAGAGGCCCCAAGACAGACCCCCTGCGGCAGCCCCTATGTACGTTTCTTGTGATTTTTTGATAATTTGTATTTATTTCCACTCTTCTGCCTGAAAGGCACTTCCATTACTTTGTATAAGTTGAGGGTACTGCAGCTTCTCTCAATCTGGACACCAAAGTGAGTCGAACCCCCCGGCGAAATCGACTGAAATGACTAATAGATATTTTTTCCTGCACTCTTGGGCTTTCCTAAGCAGGTCTCCAAGGGCATCTGCTGTGGAGGAGCTGGCTTAAAGCTAAACTGATTTTTAACTGCCAGGTCTGCCCTTTCGTAGGGGTTCTGCATCCGCATATGGAGCAGCCTCTCGTATAATTTACTGACCACTGAGAGTAGCGCGATGAGTCTGTATGATGCTGTACATTCTGGGTTCTTAGTAGGTTTTTTGAGAATTAGCTTGGTGTTTGCAGTTTTCCACGCCACAAGGAATATCCCTGTTTGCAAACATCTGTAGTAGAGAGTGAGCAGGATTTGCTGGGCAATTTCTACTGTTTTTTTCAGTATCTCCGGTTCGAAAGACCTTGCATTTAGTATAATTAAAACATAGCTGCCGTTTCTTGATCATTTTTGAAGTCTGTTCAAGTAATCCTGAAGGAGCTCTGCTTGGTATTGATCTTTAACGACTCTGCCAATCTTTACTTCATCTGTAAATTTTGACATCTTCAGAACGACAGGTTATATGCCATCAACTCCCGGAGCCTTATGCTCAGAAGTTTTTCTAATGAGCATCATCTGTAATTACGACATCACTAACTTCTTATGACTCAGCGTCACTCGCACAGCCTCTTCTCAACATGAAGGTTTCAAGTTGACTTACCAAGTGTGCCACTTGGTTTATAGCTTCGACTTGGTAAGTCAACTCATAACTTGATTTTTGTTATGGATTTTAGTTCATTAGTTCTCTGTCAGGTGAGTGATAATCAATGCGAATATGCATACTTCTGATAATGTTATACAGTATAAATTTTTTTTTTTATAAAAAGTTAAATTAAAACACTATAAATGATAGTCTGTACATCATAGCCTTTTGTATAGCTGTACATTACAGCCTTTAGGCCTGATTAATACATTTCGTAACGCCATACTGCATACTAATTATCACAGAAACAGAGAACTCCTTATCATTGTTTTTCCTTTCAATATGGGTGGTTAACCTGAAAAAGTCGCCCCTCTTGTAAGTATTCAACGATAGACATTTTGTATATTATCTTGTATATATTTTTAGCAATCTCTAACACGATTTGCCTCCATGTATTCCATAATTAATTAGGTATGTCGGTCAGTTGTTTACTACTATTCACTAATGCTGATGCATATAACCTAACCTAATATACATTTGTGTTATTAATATGTATAATTCCCTTCCCAACTATACATGTGTGTTGTTATATTTTAAGCTTGATTTTATTTGTTCTTCATATTTTATGGAATTCGTTTTAACTTTATTTACTTATAGAAACCTACATAACAGGGCAGCCAGTTTACAGTACAGAGGCCAGTTGCACCTATCTGAGTTGGTACTAATCCGATTAACTAAGAATACAGGTACTGGGAGTTTGAGTAGAACATGGAGTAGGTCACGCCAACTAGAATTAATTGTTTTGTGCACTGGGACCATTGTCGAACTCTTCCGAAGACTTATATGGTGAGTGAGTTCCATGAAGAAATCGATATCCAATCTATTAGCAGTGCAGCTGTTCCGGTAATGTTTAGAGTTCTTCTCTGTTCTATAACCAGGTATGTCAGGATTAATTTTTTTTTTTTTTCATTTTTTGCGGCTTTCTAATTTGAAAAATGTTACGAGTAATTAAACATCAGTTTTAGCATTAAGAGAGATTGGTATTCGATTCCCCTCATGCAATACTGAAGGGAGGGAGATAAAAAAAATAGCGCCCGTGTAGTTGTACATATTTACAGTTGTTCTGCCTTTACTCTGTGACTTCACCTAACTTACATACTGTAGGTTTACCGAAATATGTGTAGTAGTGTTTTTAGAATCTTTTGGACATTAACTTTATCTTTTGGCATTTAAGACCTCATACTGCGAGAATTTACTAACACGTGGTTAGCGAAAAAGCATCATTTCAATACTCAATAAATTCGCAAGGAATGCAAAGTTTGTAAAAATAACTATTCCTTGTGACTGCGTATTAAAACGATGTTTTTGAACTACCCAATATGTGTAGGCATATTGGGCATTAATTTTCATTTCACCAATTCTCATTTTACTGAGGCATTTGAAATTATGTATTTTCACATACCTGAATCACATATCTGAGTCAGTGCATTTAACTTAATAGTGATCATTCAGCTTAGCCCATGATCATCTCATTAATTAATCAACGACTTTATTTCGGCTCTTACGAAAATAAAATTAAGATGATTCAAAAGATTATTTTTACTATACTTTTTTTATTTTTGTTATCATTATTTTTATTGTACTTTTCGACTCAAGCTTTTGAAGCGATTATAGTCTTGCTACGCTTCCAATCCAGCCATATAGATATCGCCTCTGTTTATGTTCCCCCAGGATAAACAAGTGAAATCATTGAAGATCTGGGGAACTGGCTCCTTAACCATCTTCGTCCGTCTGCACAACACCTTGTTTGCGGCGATTTTAACCTGCCATCACCTCTTTGTTATGAATTCTTTAAATCTATTGACATGACACAGTTCAATGAGAATCCCACCAGGGGGTTGAATCTACTGGATCCCGTTTTTGCTTCGACAACATGCACAGCTGATGGCGATCCCATCGCATTCTTGCAGTCAAATACCAGCCTATAGTCTTGACATGATTATTGGAGGTACCTAACTTCAACATCTCTGTCAAAAAAATAGCTAAATATATTACAGCACAAAAAGTATCGTAATCCTGCATTCCCTGGGATGGATTAAATCCGTCGCCGACTATGCTGCCACCAAACGAGTAACAGTGACTCGTGGTGGACTCTCCACCTCAACAACAGTGTCAAAGAAAAACAGTTGCTACACAAGAAATGGAAGCTTTCAAATGACAGTCTGGATAGAATTTCCTTTTCCCGTTCCAGGGCCCTGTTTAATCGAAAAAAAGCTGCAGCAATCCAAGAAAACTTAGACCGCACTCTGAGAAAAGGAAAGCCATTCTATGCTGCTCCACATAGCTAAGTCAGTCAAATGCTTTTCCTTCAAGAATGGCTCAAACACATCGACAGGTTCTCGAATACAACAGCAGTCCCGTCTACAACTCTCCAGCATGACTATGAACGCCCTTCAGATGTCTTAGCGACTATCCAGATCACGAAGTAGCAGCCACACACGCCACAGTTCCCTTCTCACAACAGCCACCGTTGGGGAGAGTGTAGAGTGTGTTTAGTGTCAAACGGCACCATGGTTCCCCCATCTCCGCGTAGTATACTTTGTGGGTGTGAAACAAAACGCTGTCAATGCTGCTGCAACAGGATTTGAAAAGGTTGAGCAGATGGGCTTCGAGGTGGCAAATGAAGTTTAACATTGACAAATGTAAAGTACTACATATGGGAAACAGCAACCCCAGAGCAACGTATCAACTCTGTGGTACTACACTGACAGTGGTAGAGAATGAAAGGGACCTGGGGGTGGTGGTGCAGGCAGATATGAAGTTCTCTGAGCAGTGCAGACGAGCTGCAAGAGTAGCTCATGGTGTATTGTCAATGATATATAGGAATTTTTCTAGCAGGGATAAGGAGGTGATTATTCCCTTGTATAAGGCAATGGTCAGGCCACACCTAGAGTACTGTATACAGGCCTGGAGGCCTCATTTCAGGAAGGATGTAGAGCTGCTGGAACGAGTACAGAGAAGGGCAACTAGATTGGTGAATGGGACAAAGGGGTTCTCTTACGAAGAAAGGCTTAAGTTTTGCAAATTACAGTGTCTGGAAACTAGGCACCAGCGGGGTGATCTGATAGAGGTGTACAAAGCCTTGAATGGTTTGAGCATGCTCAATGCTGATGGGATTCTTCCTCTAGCTCAGAAAAATCACCTGAGAGGGCATAAATTCAAATTGAGGAAAGACAGATGTAGGATAGATGTGCGGAAATTTGCCTTTAGCCAGCGGGTGGTTGGAACAGACTTCCATCCCTTGTCGTGGAAGTTGATAGCCTAAATAAGTTTAAGGCTCAGCTGGACAGGTATTTCGAACGAACAGAGGGGTGAAGTGGAAGTGGTTATTTTTATTTATTTATGTTACTTTTTTTTTTTTTTTTGGCTGATGCTGCATAAGCTTGCTTTCTTGCATCAAATGCCTCTACTAATGCTAATGCTAATGCCAGAGGTTTAAAGGTGTATGGATTTTGTATATGTGTAGTGTCGTGTACCGTTGTTCCTCTGGTCATTTAGCCGCTGAGCCCCAAATGGGACCCAACGTTGCTCCACTTCTCCCCCTGGAAGCAGACCAGGTACACCATTATTATAATTATTTACTCTGGCAGGTCCTGCCACCTAATTTCCTGAGATTTCAATGGCAAGTACCTTAAAAAAAAAAAAAAAAAACCCGTAGGGGAACGCTGAAGTTGGAGAAGCCCAAAAACTGGAGATCGCGGTTAATTTGACATGTTTAAATTTAGACGTGTGAGGCATTCGCTTGCATATAGATAGAGTGCGGAGTAGACTGAAGACTGGGCGGAAAAGACAGAATTATGGGGACGTTAGGGAAGGCGACCCCAATCAGTCAGTGAGGCAGGCCCATGCCTCACCAGAAGAAGAAGCGGGAGAGAGAGGAGACAGAACTCCTCTCCTCCCCCCCACCAGTGGTGAGGGGTTACAGGTACCACGCAAGGGAGCGTGATACAAATCGCCAGATGGCGCTGACAGTAGAGCTGCAGGTTGTCAAGGTTGGTGCAGATCCAGATCACGTAAGTGTCGTATCCAATGAAGACATCGTTCCTGGCACACAGGTCGCGTCAAGGTTGTACTATCAGTTTTGTTGCCACGCTTGGTTTGGTCGTGAGTGGATGTATACCTCGGTTGCTACTGGAGGGACATTCGACATAAGACCGTTGTAGAGGATGGAATTCCACAATTTATGATGAAATCTTTGAGCACTTTCATCATAGACTCCTTTCTCTAGATCTACAACAGAGGCCTCGCTGATCATTACTTCCCATCACAATGGAATAAGTACAGTGTGCACCCAATCCCTGAAAACCAGTTTGCCACACACACATCAGTTTAGACCCATCTCCATTGCCCCCAGTCTACTAAAAGCTCTCGAAAAGGCCTTGCTACCCACAATTACTCATCAAATCCTCCAGACGAAACCACTTGACATCTACTACGCCATCCCAGAAAAATCATCAGTTACCAACTTGGCAGTTACTATTGAACACATCCTCTCAGCATTCGAACAAAGAGCCGAGCTTGCAACTACATATCTCGACGTAAGTGCAGCCTCTGATGCTTTGTCAATCCCTTCTTGGTCTTCCTACTTAAAGAAAAATTTCACATTCGAGGTGATATGTTATGCTTTCTGGAATCTCTGCTCTGTCACAGAACACTTACTCTCCATCGGGAACAACCCACCCTATCCTGTGAAATTATTGTTGGAGTTCCCCGGGGGGGGGGGTGTCCTATCTGGTGTTCTGTTCACGGCTATTATTGTGCCCATCACTACCTCCATGAATGGCCTCTTATACTATGCTGATGACCTCAAAATGCTGACAAGTTGACCCTGGCGACAACCCTGCTCAGCTCAGCAACAGGATCAATTCGCAGCTTAGGAATCTTGAATCGTACCTTGCAAGTTTCATCCTTCAAATCAACCCATAGAAGTCTTCTCAGGTTATATTTTCCCTAAAATCCGTGCCGACACTACTCAACGTTTCACTAGGAGGGGTACCAATACCAAACGTGCTCTCGCACACAGACCTCGGCATTCAATTTGACCAAAAGATAGCCTTTGTCAACAAGATCAACAAAATCAATTCCAGATTTTCTCGCCTTAGGTGGATCTCAAAGCAGCAGCTTCTGCACGTTCGACATCCCCTCATTGTCAACAGATTCATCATCTCCACGCTCTACCCCGCCATTTTCTATGGTGCAGAAATATGGGCCTCAGCCGCGCCCACAAACCTTAAGCGAGTGTACACTACTGAAATGGGCTAATACCAAGCTTCGTCTGCCTCCCGCCACCACAACGAAGATGGCACAAACACTGGAAATCCCGAGAGTGAAGTCCTTACTGGCCAAATATCATCTCCAAACATTTGGAACGCCTGCTCTTGGAGGATCCCACATTTTCATTCGTTTATTTATACACACAATTTACAATTTCAAGATTATATGCATCAATTTATATGCAAGATTTATTATCTACATATATTAATATGTTCTCTGTACAAATCTTAGTTCATGTATGTGTAAGTGTGTATTTTCTTGTATCGGGGTGGCTCCCAGGCATAAGCCCATCTTCACCTTGATAATCTGTGTTATTGTTGTGTAGAAACTACATAACCAGCCTGAGGATCATTTAGAATAAAAGGGTAAGCTGGCCTTGATTTACTTTCACTGTATGTGCATATTGCACGAATACCGCACCCACAGGAAGTAGTGCAATACCAGTGAGTGCCTGCAATCCCACTCTCCGGCCGCCCAAACCTGAGAGCAAAGAAAAAAAAAAATAAATAAGAAGAGAGTGGTAAATAAACTGGAGGATCCCACATTTTTTTTCATTCATTTATTAATTAATTACACACAATATACAGTCTCAAGATTATGTACATCAAAGTATATACATGATTTATATACAAGATATATTTATGTATAATTAGATGCTTTGTACATATCATTGTGTGTGTGTGTGTGTGTGTGTGTGTGTGTGTGTGTGTGTGTGTGTGTGTGTGTGTGTGTGTGTGTGTGTGTGTGTGTGTGTGTGTGTGTGTGTTCTTCAATCAGGGTAGCTCCCAGGCATAAGTCCAACTCCACCTTGAAAACTTGAGAATGTGTAGTCTTTACAAAGCAGGCCTGGAAAAGTATGTTGAATTACCTGGGTCTGGTTTTACTATAGCGCAATTCGCGCATGAAATCCCGCACCCACCGGAGGTAGTGCAATACCAGTGGGTGCCAGCAATCCCGCTCCCCGGGTTGCCCAAAGTGGGGCAACGTTGGTCTTCAATAGGGGTCCAGCGGCTAAATGACCAGATGAACAACGGTACACGACACCACACAAATACAATTCCCACACACTTTTAAATCTCTGGCTTTTCCAGTCAACTGGTTCACCCACAATGTAAACTACGCGGAGATGGGGGGAAACCCCTGGTGCCGTTGGACCCTAAACACACTTTCACTTTCACTAAGGAGCCAACAGGAAAAAAAAAACCTAATAATCAGTAGTCTGGATGGCACAACTACAAACTTCAAAAATCACAGTTCAACTGAATATCTCCTCGTTTGCTGTTCCACAAGCACTCGAACCTCAAAACCCAATAAAGATACTGCCCAACTGTCCGCCATGGAAAAATAGAACCCTTAGAGCACCAGACCAGACACATAGAATCAGGTCCAGCACCCCAGAATACAGAAGGAAGTATTCATGATCGTAGCACCAAAGACAACTAACCAGAGCACCAGACCCAACACCATGAATCAGGTCCAGCCCTCCAGCCGCTAGTCAGAGTTATAATCCAATAGTTGAAGGCAGTGTTCTCCAAAATCACAGAACCGACACAAGGAATCGGGCCCAACAAGAAACTCCATGAGGACAATCCAGTCACCAGGTCTGCCCCTCAAAGAAAGGCTCTAAGAACAGTTCTTGCAAAAACAGCAGCTGAAAACTCCTGAAATTAATTAAACCCAGACCCAACACCATGAAACAGATCAAGTCACAATTTGCAATAAGTAAATGTACTGTATCACACGATAAACCATGAATATGTGCCATCGACGTCTGCTTTTGGTTCTCATACTCCCGACATAAGAAATTACATGCATCCAAGTCTCCTGTTCGCCACATGTACCGAACGGATCTGTCTCCAATCCTCTTTCATATAATTTTGTCCTAAGTGAGCCATCTTAAAAAAAAAACATGTCCTGTTAACAAAAAGGAAATATACATAGGAGGCACAAACCAAGATGCCACGGATTTTGTTCACCTGGGGAATATATTTCCTCGAGACAGGTCCAACATCATCATTTTCCCATCTGGTCTGCCATAAATCCATAAATTTATTTCATATTCGTTGTTTTTCTTCTTTGATATTATACTCCAAATCGATTGTGATGTCCAAAATGTTAACGACATACCCTTTTTCAGTTTGTACAAAAACCTTCTGTAGACAATAAATAAAACCAGCAATTACCTGTAAGGCATTTGTAGACGCTGTTCTAGGTACTTCCAGTAAAGTTAATAACATAGTGCTGAAGTGATAAAAGTTTCGATCGAATCCTAGTTTTAGTTACCACAGAAAACCAAGCAACAGCCGCATATGTCACTATCTGGAGAAAAATAGTCTTATAATACAATGACAACACCCGCTTATTCAATTCCCACTCCTTAAGAGAAATCCTAGCAATGGAGGCAATCAAGTCTTATTTTTACGCTCAGGTGTGAAACATATGGCAGAAAGGAAAGTTTGTCATCTAGGATTAATCCAAATACTTAGTTTTAGTCACATAAGGAATTTGAACTCCACCTAAAAGAACCCTTGGAGGTCTGCCGTAATCAAATTGTTTCTTAAAAATCATAAAACAGGTCTTACTTGCATAGATCTTCGATTTATTCAATTCGGCCCACTGCATTAAATCATCTAAAACTGACTGTATTTTTTCTTCCAATATAAGTGTGAAGCGCCCAGAAACTCCAGTCACAAGGTCATCAGCATAGGCTATCTTCAAAACTCTGTACCCTCCTTAACAGCGACACCGACACTACATGACAGATGACGTGCGTGCACAGTAATAAATCTGTCCTGAAAATATGCCCTTATAGTATTAAATACACTGGTGTGCAAAACTTAAGGACCAACACTATTTCTAAAGGTTACAACCACAAAATCAAACGAAACAGCTTGTGGTGATTTGCATAACTGTGGCCGTTCAGTAGAAAGCTGGTGCACATGCAAAAATTTGAATCGTGATGAGAGGGCTCATATAAACAGATAAAAGCAGCTGTTCAGCAGTTATATGCAAATTACCGAATGGTGAGCACGATTGTTACAGACGTTCGATTAGTTTCATACAGTGCTACAGACAACGAAATGGCCAGTACACAACATCTGGATGACTTTACTCGGGGTTGAATAATTGAGAAGCTCGAGAAAAGTCGAAATGCGAAGTGTGGCTGCAGAGTTCGGTATCGCCCATAGCATCGTGTCACGTGCGTAGTCGGCCTTCAGAACGACAGGTACAGCTTTTCGAAAGACCAATGGTGGTCGTCCGCGATAAACAACGCCCAATGATGTATGTATTTGTCTTGGGTGGCACCTGGAACGTTAGTTCATCTCCGCCTCGTTTCACTTTTAAATTGGAGGATTCTGCAGAAATGGCCAGAAGTGAAGTGGCCGTTTGGCTACCCGGAATCAGCAGGTCGGAAACGCACCACCACCACCACGGGAAGGTAGATCAGGGGCAACCAATCGGCGGCAGCAGAAGAGAGGGTCGCCAAGAGCCCAACAAAGTACGAGCCAAAAATAGAAAAAAAAAAAAAAAAAAAAGAAAGAAAAGGGAACTTATTCGACTAAGAGGATCCCACGAACCGGACCTGACCCACGAAAGTGCATACCAGATATTGACCTCCTCCCTACGAGGTACAGCCTCACGAGTGACTTTCTACTTAGCTGAATTCCAACCAGCCCAATGAGACCGCAGAGCTTTCTGCATATGCCAGCCATAATGGCAATCGGTGCCGGCGCTCTTGCTGGACCCATATTTCTTTCCCCCTCCCTCGGCGGTAGGGGAGGAGGCAGGAGGCTGCCCCTCTTGCCTCCTTGCCAATCTTGATTTTCTCCTGGTGGGGCATGGGCATGCCCCACTGACTTTTAATGTGGTAACCATCCTAGACCCGACACTCCACAGGGAACTGTGCCAGAGCAGACACTCCTACTGCGTATGGCCCTCGAAAATATAATGAAGGAGAATAGTAGTAGGATCTCTTCATCCATCCGTGCAGAAATAATCCTGCAATGGAATAAGCTGGAGACCATACTAATGAACACACATACAAATTACCAGAGAACAATGGCAACCCTGGAAGCCCTACGTGCAGATGGCGGCAATCAAATGCCACAGCGCACCCCATCATATGCTCAAGCGCTGAGGAACACACCCACAGAAACACTGAGAATGGGCAAGGCCATAGAAGCTAAAAAGAAAACACTTCTGCCAACGCCCAATATAGTCATTTTAAGACCAACAGGGGAAGAAACCAGTACAAGTGAGGAAATCAAGAAAAAAGTAATCCAAAACCTCAGAGAAGAATTCGGAGCAACCAGAATAAAAGCCATAAGAAAGACCAGAAATCCAGGGATAGTAATAGAAACGGAGAGTAAAGAAGAAGCAGAAGGAATTATAACAAACCCCAAGATCCCTACACTGGGCCTCACAGCGGAGGCCCCGAAGAGAAAAAGGCCCTCAGTGGTTATCTTCAACATGGACCAGGATTTGACCCCTGAACTTCTGGCCGAGGAGATCTACAGGAAGAATCTAAAAAGTGCACTCCCAGACCGGGATGGGAAAGTGCTGGTTTTCCCAAAATACAAAACCAGAGTAAATAACAGTGGCAACTGTAATTAGGTCATAGAACTTGCCCCTGAGGCTTGGCGAATTCTACGAACACAGAGTACCATCTATGTGGAGTGGAGCAGTCATAAGTATACCATTTTAACCTCCATTCGCCAAATCCGCTCCCTAGGCCGTGGCCTATCCGCGGTAAAATCAGTCATAAGTATAGGGAGCATGTGGCAGTAATAAAGTGCTATAGGTGCTGCAAGTATGGCCACACCTCCCATACCTGCAACCAGAAAGAAGCTACGTGCGGCCACTGCTCAGAGAAAGGGCATGAATTTAAAAACTGCCCAAACAAGGAGAAAGATCCCATATGTGTCAATTGCAAATCCCTGAGGCTGGACCACACACACTCCATACGGGATGCAAAATGCCCAACTTACCAAAACGTAAAGAGTGTATTCCAACAACGAATTGATTATGGGGACACACCATAAGAAATATAACTACGGAGTTCTGAAGATACATCAGATCAATGGGCAGCGTGCCAGGGCAGTGGTTGACCAGGTGCGCCACAAAGCCGATGAAGAAAATGCCGACATCATCCTTATCCAGGAGCCCTATACACACACAAAGCAGGTCAGGGGATTCCCAATGAGTTATAAAATTATCCAGAGTGACGAGGATACCCCATGGGCAGCAGTAGTAGTGAGGAATCCGGAAATAGCGGCAACAAAATTACCACAGCTCTTTACGCCCTGGGCTGCCTGTGCTCATATAATCAGCTCAATTGGGAGCTTCTACGCAATTTCATTGTACTGCAGACCTGGTGTGGAAATCGACTTTGCTATCACATATCTCCAATCCGTCCAGACAACCCTAGCAGGACAAAGAATAACCGTAGGAGCAGATGTAAACTGCCGCTCCCCTGTTTGGCACAGTGCCACACCGGACCGCTGCGGAACCAGAAATGGACAAAGACTGGACGAATTCCTGGCAAATTCAATCCTCACAGTCAAAAACCAACCCTTTAACCTGCCAACATTCTGCAATACCTTGTGGGAAGCCACGATTGATATCACCCTGACCACGAGGAATATTGAAGCCCACGTGACCGATTGGACAGTGCAAAATGCCTGGACCACATCAGATCACCGTACAATAACCTACCAAATCAGAAGAAAAATGACAAAAATAACTACAAACAGACAATTGGCAAACAGATTCGCAATCCAAAAGGCAGACTGGGAACTCTTCAGAGTACAACTGACCAGCAAGGCGCAAAAAACGCTGGAAGAACTGGATAGACAGGCGGTGGACAGTGAGATTAAAAACCCAGATACACTCCAAGAGAAAATCACCAGTATCATAACTGAAGCAGCAGAGACAGCGATGAAGAGGAAAACCCCCTCAGTCGGGGACATGCCCTGGTGGACTCCAGAATTGCATAGATTGAGAAAACAGGTCCAGACAAAACGGAAAGAATTCCAAAGAGCACGGAGAACATGGCCACCAACAGAGGTAGCAGTACTAAGGCAACAATACAAAGAGGTGCGAAACACCTATACAGAAAAAATTAAAAAGAACAAGCGAGCCTCTTGGGAAAACCTGGTCTCCAAGACAGGGAACGAGAACCCCTGGGGTGTAGTGTATAAAATCACAAACAAGCTCCCCAGGGGAGAAGCATCCACTGTAACGAGGATGCCCAATGGAAGCCTGACCAAAACGTGGGAGGAATCGATTACCAATATCCTTAGTACTATCATCCATGAACCACCTGATATCCTTAATGAACAACAAAAGGTAATATGCCAGACAAACCAAACGTATAGAACCGCCCTTCACAGTCGATGAATTACAGGGTGCGGCCTTGCAAATGCGCAACAGGAAATGTCCCCGCCCGGATCTCATAGAACCAGAGTCAAAAAAGCTGTGGAATATATACCGAACCTGATACTTAATCTCCTCAACCGATGCCTGGAAACTGGCAACTTCCCGACAAGTTGGAAGACTGCACACCTAAAACTTATCTTAAAAAACCCAACAAAACCTCCGGACCAACCAGCCTCATATCGCCCCATAGCCCTACTCTCTACCCTAAGCAAACTCTATGAAAGGCTGCTCCACAAAAGGATCATGAACCATTACAAAACCGCCAACCTAGAATCACCCAGGCAATATGGATTCAAACCGGGCTTCCCGACCATTGAAGCAGTCCAAAATCTCATAACCAAGGCAACCCAAAGTAACAAGAAATATTTTCTGGTAATAGCAGTGCATTTTGCTGGGGCCTTCGACACCATCTGGTGGCCCAGTGTCCTTGGCAGACTCCGGAAAGCAGCAATCCCAGAAAACTTGTATAACAGTGTCCGGGCATATCTGTCGGATAGGAAAATTGAGGTCGTCACAACTTTCCGAAGAGTTCTTAAAAGCGTCCGAAGGGGCTGCCCACAGGGATCTGTCCTGGGGCCACTAATGTGGAACATGGTTTTTGATGACTTCTTGGCTCTGGACCTGGGAAATGTGGCCAGTCAGGCCTTTGCTGATGATCTCATTTTAATGGTGGAAGCGGACTCCAGAACGGGACTTGAAACACAGGCAAACCAAGCACTACAAACCTTACAGAATTGGGCAAAAACACATATGTTAATGATATCACCAACCAAGACAAACTCAGTACTACTAAAAGGCTCTCTAAACATCAGACGACCACCGCAAATAAAGATAGCGGGATCCACCATTAAACTAGCAAAGCAAATAAAGTATCTAGGTATTATCCTGGATGGAAACCTGTCCTTTACACACCTCACCTCACCTCACCTACTTGAGAGAGAAATTAAGGAACTATGCAGCACTTGTAGCAAGAGTATCTCGCAGGGACTGGGGACTCAACAGGAAGACCCTGTCCCTGTATTATAAAACAATATTCATCCCAGCGATCACCTACGGATCACCAATCTGGTTCAGGAAGGCCGGAACCGCGGTCAACGCGGACTGCTGGACACTATCCAAAGAAACATACTTCTAACTATAACTAGGGCATGCAAAACGGTGAGCACCCACGCTCTGCAGGTCCTGGCAGGAGCTCTTCCGCTGGACCTCGAGGTGACTAGATGTGGACTCATGTATTTACTGTCCAAGGATATACCTGCCTCCATCTATGACTTTACCTTGGACCCAACCAACAGCCGGACGGTAGAGAAACAACGAATAGTGGCTCACATGTTGAAGATTTGGCAGCACAGATGGGAGATGTCGCCAAAGGGTCAAGTTACAAGAAGCTTCATACCGATAGTCGCAAAAATGTACCCAAAAGCCCCCTCGTGGTTCTAACCTGGGCTAAATACAACCTTCCTCCTGACGGGCCACGGCCCATTTAAAGCAAAACTGAACGCACTCGGAATAATAGAAGAGTCCACATGCACCTGTGGAGAACCTGAAACCTGGCAGCATATTATGCACGACTGTGAATGCTACGAAGAACACAGAAGTAGACTTATAAGTAAGATTCAATACTTGCCGAAAAATCAAGAGTACCATCTACTGGATTCAGAAGATGAATACAAAGCCCTCAGCCGATTTGCACTTGACGTCTTCAATAGACGACGAACAGAAATAGCCCTCCACAACGATTAGATGACCACAAATAATAAATAAAGACAAACTGATAAAACATCAACACAGAGGAAAGGATCGCAAAATACTAAGGACAAACGGCGTAATATGAAGCAGAATAAATGAAACAGCATCGACCTAGGAACTAATGGGAGTGGCTCCAGCCAGAATGTCGTCGCTCCCAGGATGAAACCACACACCTAGAAAAGGACCAAACCCCACCAACGAGTCATCAACAGACTGCACTTGCTGGAGGGCACTGCAAATTTCCGCTATGGCGAACTGGGCAGGGCTCTCTTGCCCAGCCCACTTTCACTCCCTATCCCTGGTGGGGTGAGGGGAAGGACTTTCTGCCCCCTCCCCACCCCACCACCCCTCATTTCCCTCTGGTGGGGCAAGGGCATGCCCCACTGATATACCTGGGGTCGCCTTCCCTATTGACCCCATACTTCTGTCTTTTCCCCCCAGCCTTCCGTCTCTCCCCCCTACTCTATCTATATCGCCAGCGAAAAGCGAATGCCCCACACAACGTAAAAATTTTAAATGCCAAACTCGACACACTTGCAACCTCTTTCGGCCTAATTAAATTCAAGCGTTTACCCCCCCCCCCCTTTTTTTTTTTTTTTTTTTTTATATATATAGGTCCTAGCCACTGAAATCTCAGGAAATTAGGTGGCAGGACCTGCCAGAGTACTTATCTAAAAATACTGGTGTACCTGGTCTGCCTCCACGGGGCTAAGTGTGGGCAACGTTGGGCCTCAGTAGGGGTCCAGCAGCTAAATGGCCAGATGAACAACAGAACACAACACTACACATGTACAATATCCATACACTTTTAAATCTCTGGCCTTCCCAGTGAACTGGTACACCCACAATGAAAGCAACGCGGAGATGGGGGAAACCCCTGGTGCCGTTAGACACTAAATACACTTTGACTTTTAATGTTAATTGGTCTCCGTTCAGAAAGCTCAGGCGACCCTGATGGAGACCTGCCATAGAATAATGGGCAGCCTGGCTACCTCCTAGTGGTGTGTGCGGGCAACGTGGGGTTCCACCAGGGGCCCCTGCTGCCAAATGCCAGGACACACAACAGAACCCAACACAAAACTACACATTCAACACACTACACTTTTTCTGGCATTTACGGTGTTCTGTGTTTTTTCACAGTGTACATATGGTGCAGATGTGGGAAACCACAGGTGGCGCCCGACTCTAACACTATGCACACTATGACTTTTAATGTGATATAGTGCAATACCGGCACCCACCGGTATTGCACTATCTCCGGTGGGTGCGGGATTTGTGCCCAAGGCACCAAAGGTAATAGTAGACCCAGGCAGGCTGCTTGTGCCTGGGGGCAGGCAGCGGCTGCTTAGGTGTTGGCTGCCCCCTGGTGGCAAGGTGGACGTACACAAGCGATAAAAAGCTTTGCAGAGTTTCTGCACCAACACAGACATTCAAGGTGGAGATATGCTGAGGCCTAGGAGCCACCCTTGATACAGGTAAAACAAACACACACACACACTCACACACGTGTTCGTATATAATACAGTATATATATATATATATATATATATATATATACAAATTTTGTATATTTCTTTTTTTTGTATGTATAATGAGAATGCTAATGTATATAAAATGTATATATATCATCTCTGTAAGTTTTTGTATATAATCTGTAAAGAATTGTGTGTACAAATAAATGGCAAAAAAATGGACTTTTAATGGGGTCGTCTTCTCTATTGACCCTGTTTCTTCTGTCTTTCTCCCCCAAGTCTTCAGTCTCCTCTCCCTCTCTATCTGCTCGCCAGCGTATACCCCACAGGTCAAAATTTAATAGTTCCAAATTAAGTTCATTCACATTTCGGTCTGAAAGACCGAAATGTGAGCGGAAAAAAAAAAAAAAAAAAACGTTTGCGTGGGTTGATCTAGCGATCAACCCACGCAAACGGTTTTTTTTTTTCTTTTTAGGTCCTAGCCACTGAAATCTCATGAAACTAGGTGGCAGGACCTGCCAGAGTAAACAACTACTGAGTACCTGGTCTGCCTCCACGGGGTGAAGTGTGGGCAACGTCGGGCCTCACAGGGGTCTGGCGGCTAAATGGCCAGAAGAACAACGGTACACGACATCACACACCTCAAGATCTATATACTTAAATCTCTGGCCTTTACAGTGAACTGTATCACACCACAATGTAAACTACGCGGAGATTGGGGAAACCCCTGGTGCCGTTCTACCCTAAACACACTTTACACTTTAATATGCAAAAATTAAATACTGTACACAAGATAACCTCAGCAGATTGAGGTAGACACAGATGATACTTTAAGGTTTCAAAGTAAACAACGCAAGTAATCTTTTGCATATAACGTAAATGAAAAAAAAATAATAAAAAAAAACAAGGTCAAAGAAAATAATTAAGGATAACCGTACCATTCAACCGACAAAACTTTACACAAGCATTTTAACCCAGAAGCAGGCACAAACCTTATAAACAATTGAGGTTAAATCCAGTAAGTCCTGCAGTAATTAGTAGCAAAGTCACAGTCAATCACCTATAACAAAGTCTCAGTTAGTTAACAGTCAGGAGCACAGGAATTTTCATCGCCAAATTGAGTTGTAGAGTTGTAGTTGTAGGACACTTGTAGAGTTTCAAAAAAAAAAAAAAAAAAAAACACACAGAGCACAAGTGTAGAATTGTAGATCTTGTTGAGAAAATGGATATCATTGCAGTGAAAGTGAAGAGTCTTGAGTTGAATTTTGAAACATTCGTAGGTGCAGTCATTGCAGAAAGGATTGCAAGCCTTTTGATACAAAATTAGGTTCCAATCCTGATGAAAAGTTGGGAATTGCATTCTGCAGAATTACTCGAAACTCATTGTATGAGGGACAAGAGTACAACACGTGCTGCCAATCTTCCACGCCGCCACAATGACAGAGTTCGGTAGGAGACAAGCGAAATTTAAACAGTTTCTTATTTAATGATCCATGATAGGAGGTAAAGAAGTCGAGGCTAAACCAGACTGTAGATTTTTTATCCATAAGAGTTTAACTTCAGGAAAAAACTTACGTGTTACACTGCCCAGTGTTGTACCATCCCACCTACTCTGCCACAAATTGATCAACTCTTGCCAAATTCTTTGTCGTTCAGCTTTAACATCGATTTGAGTGTTAATAGAAATTCCAAGGATTTGAGTGGGAATCTGACGTTTCAAGCGATAACATAAGCCTCTGAAAATTACGTAGAGATCGAGTGGTAACGTCCCAGCTAAAACCTGCAAAGCAGGTGTTGAAACTGTTCGACAAATCTTCAAAATACAAAGTAACATTGTACGCTGGATTGACATCAATTTTGATTGAAATTGTACAGTCCGCACCCTATGGAACCAAGCACCAGCAGCATAGGCAACCATAGGGAGAAACAGAGTTATAGTAGATTCTTAAACTTCTTCTAGAAAGACCCCACTCAGTTCTAGAAACTCTGACAAGAGCGCCGGTGAAATTTCTGATCTTAATTCGCAGATTGGATAAATGAGGGAGAAAATTTAACTTGCTGTCAATAGTTATTCCCAAAAGTTTAATTTCCGTTATTAGAGGTATTTGCGTATTGTTTATTTTAACTCTTGGTGGTCGACGAACGTCCAATTTAGAGCCAAGGATCATAATTTTTGTCTTGGTGGAACTAATTTTTAAATTATTTTCAACTGTCCATTGTTGAAAATCAGATAGAACTTTCTCAGCGGATATTTCAATAGAAGATCTTGAATTGCCACCAACAAGGGCTGTCAAATCATCCGCATATGCCATGATCTTCACGTCAAAGGTTCGGGTAATCCAACTTTGCAGAACAAAGTTCCAGAAAAGTGGTCCCAAAATGGAGCCTTGAGGACACCCTCGAAAGACCTGACGCAAAATTTGTCTGTACTTAGATCTGGCGGTGATAAATCTGTTAGAGAAATAGCTCTTAATTAGAAGATAAAGTTGCTCGGAACATTCGACATGACGTAAACGTTCGAGGGCACTTTCCCATCAAAGGGAATCAAAAGCACCCTCGAAGTCAATAAAGATAGCAAGAGTATACTTGAAACTGGCGTGTTCAACAGAAGAAATGAAGTCAACAAGGGCGTCCTCGCAGAACCTTCCAGGAGTGAATCCGTATTGATTAGGCGCAATTAGTCCCCGCTCCAATATCAAGTTGTTTAATCGCAGAGCAATTAAACTTTCTAATAACTTACCAAGGTTGGCCAATAAGGCTATAGGCCGATAAGACCTCGTTCCTGAGGGGTCTTGTCTGGTTTCCTAATCAGCTTGATAAGGGCTGTCTTCCACAGATACGGGAAATGCCAGCATCTAAACATTTATTGAAAAGTTGAAGAAGTATACTTAATCTTGGCGAGCCGTACAATAAAGGTACTCTCCAGCATGTCCATCCCTGGGCATTTCTTAACTTTCACTTGTTTGACCGCTGTGTCCAACTCGATGGCACTAAAAGGCTCAGTCATAATTGAAGACTGAGCCTTTTAGTGCCATCGAAAATTAATACAGAGAATTGGCAGAATGAATATTAGTGTGAAAATCAGAGTCGGAGCACACCTTGTCCTGTAGAAAAAGATTATCTAGAATAATGTTTACAGAATCCGTCCAGTTAGTGGTTTCCAGACCATTGCATACGATCGATCTATACACTTCTTGTGTAAATAATTTATTTCTAACAATTTTATAAAGTAGTCCCCATGGGTCTGCATTACCAGAGTTGTACACAAATTCTGTCCAAGTTTCCTTCTTCCTGGTAGCAACTGCCTTCGCATAACGTTTCTTGAGACCACCGTAACAATTATAAAAGATGGGAACATCGGCCTGAGACAAATGACGATTTCGCTGATAGGTGCGTCGAGCGTGGTGGACCTGTTTCCGAAGCGAAGATAATTCTGACGACCACCAGGAACAAGTTCTGGAATTGACACGTTTTTTCCTTGATGATTTATATGATGCATTAATCAAAATTTTTTGGATCTGTGTCGCAGTTTCAGACACAGACATGGCGTCAAAATGAGAGTTAGTCAGTTTGGAGAAATCAGCATTTACAGAGTATTCAAATATGTCCCAATTAATATTATTAATTGAGAAGCGAACGTGCTCAGGCACACAGATACTCGAATCTGAGGGACGAGAAGGTATGGAGACCGAGAAAGAAATTTTCCGATGTCACTAGTTGTCCAGTTCGGCTGTACAGTCCAATCTTTGATAGCTAGATTACAGAAGGAATTTGAAAAAGTGATGTCAATGTTTGATTCGCCGGAGAACGTAGTGAACTGTTGAGGTCTGTTAAAAATCTTCATATTAATAAATTCTTCCGGTAACTGTCCTCGACCATCAGAGCGTGCACTAAACCAAAACTTAGACTTGGCGTTTACATCCGCTGAAATAAGGACATTATCAGGACCCAGAAAATTCAATGTGGATTTTAAATAATTTAATGAATTATTTAAGTCTTCAGATGGAGGGAAGTCTGCGTGGTTAGCACAGTGGTACCGCCACCGTCCTCCCCACACCGGGTGGAAAAGGCCCGGGTTCGAATCCCGTCGATGACGGGAGGAACTTTAGTGGGCTTTTTTCACTCCGTGGCTGAGTTAGTCGGTCTCAGGCGTAGATAGCAAGGTTTTTTCCCTCAGAAACTGAGGTTTTTTCGTCCAGCAAAACAGGCAAATCGACCAGAGAACACACGCAATTTACAGACACGAATACGGGTTAATGTAATTTCATTTACGGGTAACCCTAATACAGTATTTTTTTTTTTTTTTTTTTTTTTCAGATGGAGGGCAGTATATTGAGATGATATAAAAGGTCATGGTAGAATATGTGACAAGGATACAAGTTGCAGTTTTGTGACAGAGACCATTATTGACAGTTACATCAATTTTGTCGTTTAATACAACAATACAAGTCTTCGGTTGCTGGTGAGCAGGTTGGATTATTCGGGTGGAAAGAGAATAACCTGTGATCTTTGAATAATCTCCCATTCGCCCTTTAGCAAAATATGGCTCTTGAATAGTGATGACGTCGATTGAGTTTTGTTCTGCTGTTAATCTAATCTCGTCCGAAACAACTCGGGAATGATGCCCGTTGATCTGCATAAGTTTCAGATTAATGGACTGAACACTAAGCAAGTTCGTACTATTAATATCACCCGCAGAGGAATTATTTACGCTGTATACACTGGAATTGGGTGTATTACTCATCAGCAATCCTCAGTCGTGCTGTTTCCAAGGCCTTTTTGTAGACAGAACAGTTTCTATCTCTCACCGAATGGTGAAAGTCACGTTTTCCTCTCTTACAATTGATAGACGATGGCTCTTCGTTTTTATTAGGACACTCGTTAAACCCATGACCACCATGCGCACAGTGACTGCAAGATGGGGACTCGTGCGTACAGTACCGAGCGGTGTGACCATATCCCAAGCAGTGAAAGCATTTCGTCACATAAGGTCTGTGTCTATGAGAACTCCAGGCAAGAAATATGCGCTCCAGAGTAATTATATGTTTGTAAGTCTTGGGAGAAAAACTAACAGCCCAGTTTACAGATAAATTTGACCTTGCTTTAGTTGAGAAGCGAAAGAAAGTTCCGTTCTTAACCTCCTCAAATGTAAAATCCGAATCGCCAAGATTTTTGTTATACAAATTTTAAAGTATCTCGTCACGTGTCAATTCCTTTGGGACATCATAAATCAGTACAGTGGGGTTTCCCTTTCGAGGAACACCTGAGCTGATACCTGCAGATGTAAAAGACTCCAAGGAGGACAAACACTCCAGATCTGTTTTAGAGGCCGTTTCCAGCAAGACTCCTTTGTTCCTCACTAGCCTAGGAGACTTGATCTTAACATTTTTTTAAATCCGATTTAAGAGTTTTAGCCACCATTGTCTTAACGTCAGCACTTGACTTACAATCACTGTTTTCAGAAGCTTTAAGAATTAAGATATTGTCAGCTTTTACTTTAGGAACATTTGCAGCGGAACGGGCAGCATCAGCAAAGGTCCTGACAATAGAGGTGTCAATAGCAGTGTCTTCCTGCAAAGTTGAATTATCCGTGACAGTCGAGGCAGGGGACATATCATGTCTTAATGTAGGTTTGTCTGTAGAGGAACTGTCACTAATAAATAAATAAATTTTCTGTTTATACTCCGGGACGACCAAACGGTCAGAGGAGTTCACAAGATAGACAGAATACAAGAAACAGCACCGTATTCAGCAGTCACGGACTTGAACCCCGGTCACTCAAGGCACGTGTACTTATGCACCCGCGCGCCTGACCACTAGGCTACGGTAAGCACTAACAGATTGTTTGGCCAAACAAGCCATATTTGTTGTTATACCGGAAAATGTATTTATAACTCTTTCCAAAAGATTGGTACGTGTATTTATTTCTATGTTTAGGCCTTTAGCTTTTCGTTCTCTACAAAGAGATAAGTCGCAACAGTCTCCAAATTGAGCCATTTATCCATTATAGTGTTACCCGATTGCTTGGTATTCTTGTTGCCTTCCTAAGAAAGGAAACTAGAGGGATCTGGTCTCATTTTTGCGATTTTGTCGTATAAAATAAGAGCATTTTGTCCCGGGTCACTTGCCTGAGCATTTGTTAAATTATTTTTCTCCTCTGCGCCTGCAGTTCCAAGTTTATTACTCAAAGGGAGATCCGTCTGACGTTCTCAACGCCCAATGATGACCGTTATATACTCCGACAGGCCAAGAGGGACCGACACCAGTCAGCAGGATCCAGGATCCATTGCAAACCAGCTGCACAGGACGCAGGATATCGCGGTTAACTGTGGCCAGGCTGACTCCACAAAGATGGACTGTTTGGCCGACGGCCAGTATGCTGTGTCCCTTTAACACCTGCCGATCGGAGACACCGTTTACAGTGGTGCATCGAACACAGTCTGCGCGGGTAGCGCAGTGGTATAGTCACCGTCCTCCCCACACCGGGTGGAAAAGGCCCGGGTTCGAATCCCGTCGATGACGCGAGGATCTTTAATGGGCCTTTTTCACTCCGTGGCTTTATGTTTAACTTCAACAAGTTCTCATCCACTTTGTTCTCAGTTATTACAAAATCACTTAGCTCCCTGTTAGGGTTTGATAAACTTCTGGTACCCCCTCATTGAATAACTCCTCATGTAAAATACTCATTCAGTTTATCAGCTACCTGAGCATGATCATCAATAGTCAATCCAACCCATCTATGTTAAATATTCCAATCTGATTCATCCCTTTTGTTATAGATCAAAGCAAAGAGGTCTTGTCTTTACATAAGTAAAGACCTCTTTGCTGTTTTTCTATGCATCCTTTGCCAAAGATTTCTCGTAATCTGCCTAATCTTCCAGGTGGTAGATGACTTTCATCAACCGGTGAAATACCACCACTTTGCTTATTGGAGGCTTGAAGTGGTGAAACCCATGTTTAGTCTCTAGAGCAAAGTTTCCGGCATCCCCCTCCCCCCCATACTTTTCCTTCAACCCATGCACGGTACTAAGTACTATAGGTTTTGATACCTTTCGTGTTTGGGATTTTCATAAAAAAAAAAAAAAAAAAAACCTCCTTTGTGACTTGATTACAGACTAGTTTATATGTACCATAGGATTCTGTGTCACCTGATACTTTATATGCATCCCTTACATTCTTCTCTGCCACGAGCCTCATTAATTCATCTGACATCCATTTAGGCCTAAACCTTGAACAGTATTTCTTAGTTAGAATGAAAAGCCTAGTAGCCTCCAAAATTAAGTCCCCGAAGGCTTCCCATTTAGAATTAAACGTTGGTAACATCATCAGTTGATCCCACTGTACAGAATTTAAAAAAAGTCTGAGACCCCTGTAGTCACCTTTACGAAAATAAAAGCCCTTCCCTTTAGCCTTGATGGTAGTTACATCTTTAAGTAATTCCCGCGTCAATACACTGTGATCACTGTCACCCAGTGGGTCCTTTATCTGCAAATTCTTAATGCATGAATAATCACTGCTGATAATCAGATCAAGAGTATTACTCCCTCTGGTTGTCTGTCGAACATGCTCCTGTAAAAACAGTCATCCAATTAATCTTCTTGCTGGTGTGCGAGTGACCAACCCATAAATTCCAATCAATATCTGGAAAGTTAAAATCCCCCATTATAAGACATTCTGATTTACTGGCCCACTATTTCTCTGCATAATTTCTCATTATACTCATCAGATTCATTAGGCCTATAACACACACCTACTCTCATTTTTCCTTTCCCACTGCTTATTTCACAACAAACAGACTCAACACTGCATTGCCCACCAAAATCAATTGGATGTACTTCCTTAGATTTTGTGTGTTTCTTAACTAACAACATAACCCCCCTCCTCCCTTCCTGTCCTGTCTATCCATTCTGTACACATTGTATTCCCCCAAATTCCAATTCTGCACTGCTTATATCTGTGTGACACCATATCTTGATAGCCCAACAATATCTGCCTTTGATGTCTTGACTAGCACTTCAAGCTCATCAAATTTATTAACTATACTCCTAACATTGGTATACCATACATGCACCTGTTTCTACTCTTAGTTACCCTAACATAACCCATGTATTTCCATTACCTTGCTTTTCAGGCTGCTGCTCATTCTAATAGAAGCAGTGCAAGAATCAGTTTTGCCTCTGCCCACTGTTAACCTTTTAGTCTGTGTATCTCCCCCAAGCTAGCAGTTTTCCGACCCACCTAACACTGCCTCGATAGCATCAGCAAATATTCTTGCACCCTTTCTATTTAAGTGTATCTCATCCCTGTAATATGGCCTTAGTTGCTGATGCTCTTAAAAACCAAATAACGAACAAACAAAAAACAACAACAACATCCCTGTAGAAGCAGTCTTTCCCGTCAACAAGCACAGATCAGGCTGAAAAAAATTCTACCCCTTGAGCCTTGCACAATCTCTCCATTGCCGAATTGATCGACAAGGCTCTCATCATATACTTCCTCCTATCGTGTTTGTGCAGAATTGCAGACACTTTCAGATTCAACCCTAACTCGCGACTTTTTTACAACATTGACTTGTACTTGTTGAGTAAATCTGCAGGTCTCTTACTGTAATGTCATTAGTTCCAAAATGTACAACAACATCACCTTTTGTGCCCTTAAAAGATGATATCTGCTCTACAACTTCCCACCTGTGAGGAATAATCTTAGGAGTACAAAAGTATAGATGAGGGGGGGGGGATTACAGATGTAGAGTAGGATTTCAAAGGTTATTTAGTATATTGTAAAGTTTATTTTAATAAGTTTTTTTTCTTTTCCTGTAATAGTTTGATTTTTTTTTAATATTATAAATATAATTATTTGAAAGTTTCTCTTATTAATAATTAGTAAATTTTATAATGGTTATTACAAGATCCGCCATGAACACTTCTTCAGAGGGTATCATGTCTCATACAGAAATAGTCAATTGCGATTTCTGGGTGAATCATGATTTTATCCATTGCAGAACCTGTGGAATGTATTCCAACGCCGCCCTATTAAATAATCCTAGCCCACTTGGAGATTTTTTCCTTTGTCACCGTTGTAAGGAGTGCACCGATCTTAACTTACAATTTGGTGCATTGCTAGAACAATTTGAGTCATTGAAAAAACGGGTGCCAGCCCTCGAGAATAATGAAACTGAGAGCTCGTCAGGGACTCAACACTCTAGCAACATAGCGAGTAGTGATGCACTCCAGATTCGGGCCCCAGAACAGAATAACCAGGTGCAAGCTACTCTGGTTCGAAAGGACTAAGTTTTATTAGTGGACTCCATTGTCAGGGAAACGGGAAATATTTTTTGTAATAAGGATAGGTGGATTAGAACCAAGTTATGTCTGCCAGGAGCAACTATTAATGATGTCACCAACAGATTGTCAGATTTTAAGTGGAGTAAAGAGAATATTATTATTCATGTGAAGACTAATGATATTAAGCATACCCGATCTGACTATTTGTTAGACAAATATAGGATCGTGCTGAAGAAAAATGCCGCGAGTTAGGTCACAATGTCTATGTGTCTGCAATTCTGCCCAGAAATGATAGGAGGGATTATATGCTGAAAGCCTTGTGGATTAACTCAAGACTTGAAGGACTCTGCAAAGCTTTTGGGGAGGTGGAATTTCTGTCAGTTTGGCCCGAACTTGTAGGTAGAAGGAATCTGTTTTGTAGAGACTGGATACATTTAAACAAAGGTGGTGCAACAGTTTTTGCCAGTATTATTGAGGATACATTAAAGGTTCAGGGAAACTGTTAATTTGGGGAGGACAAGGGTAATATAGAAACGCGTTTATCTGATAATATTGGTCAAATTAACGCTTGCACATACCTCAAGAGTTCTTGTTTGTTACTGCAACAGAACATATTAGCAAAGTGTTCTGAGGGCAGAAACGTTTCAAATGAGCGAGCAGCTAATACCAGGGAAGCGAGTTAAATAACTTTAAGGGGTGTGTGTCAGGGTGGTTAACTATACAAGAAC